>NC_081181.1:40416114-40760967 GCF_029867415.1 Vicia villosa | reverse complement strand
TTGGCAAAAAGACTGAGATCAACATTTCTCACATTCTGTTTGAGAATCTGAAGACTTCAATCCTTGAGTCAAGAGAAGAGGAAAGGGCGAAGTACCCTCATCTTTCAAGAACGACTATTCCGTTTGGAAGAATGATTTCAGACATTCTTACTGAAAGCAAAGTGCTGGACTCCATCAGAAAACTCAATGCATCCCATTTGCTTGGAGTAGTTCAAGGTCCCATTTTTAATGGTGTGGATTTGTTCAGATTAGAACTCATTCAAAATGTACCTTCTGTGTGCCCAAGCTTTCCTGACATTCTCTCAAGAAGAGTTGCTGTTGAAGGTTTTGCCTCCTTGTTTCAAGAAGAACTGCATCAGGTTGTCAAGTCTTACCTGGAAGATTGTGTTAGGAAGCAATCAGATATTGATCCTGCTTGGATCCGTGGCAGAGTACTTCCGTCCAAGGCTGATCTTCTGAAGAAGGATCAGAAGGAACTAAAGGCTAGGCTAAAAAGAAAAGCCCGAGAAGATGAGGCTGAGAAAGCCAAGAAGTTGAGGGTCACCTATGATCCTGACAAGGTGGACTCTGAAGAACGAAGAGATAAAAGGATCAGAGATTCCTTTCGCAGAACCAGATCTTCTTCTTCTGTACAAATCTCCAGACAGGTTTTTACTCCACCTCCTTCTGTCCCTAAACCATCTTTCCAATCACCTCCATCTGAACCAAAAATAAACTTCACCTTACCAAATCCTTCTCCATCATCCTTCTCCTCTCCCATTCTAAACCCCACACCTTTAAGTATTCTTCCCCCAACTCCTTCTGATAAATCTTTCTCACCAATTCCCTTTACAAATACTCCATCCTCTTCTCAATCTATCATTTCTGATATTCCATCCTCATCAATCATTCTCTCAGATATCCCTTCTTCCTCATCCACCGCACCTCCACCTTCTATATCCCATCCCTTACCTACCAGAAAATCCAAACCTTACTGTCTTCTCTACCCTGACTACAAATTCACCTTCAATCCGCCTGAACCTGAACCCTATACCTACCTGGAACTTTTCAGACATGAGGTGATTAGCAGTCTAGACCTTCTGAAGGATGCATTTCTAAATGGTCTGGATGATGTTTCTACAAGAAATCTCTGGAGAAGATTTCGCAAGGATTTTCAAGTAGAAGCAATGGGAGTACAGAAAAGACTAGTGGCTGCTGCCCCTGGTTACCCTGGTTACCTTCTGGAGGATGATAATGGTATATACTACCATCCTCTCAGAAATTGTGTTGCTACTGAGGAGAAGCCCTTTGTGGATGAATTGGAAGTAGCAAGACTCGCTGCTGCATTGGAAGCCAATCCTTGCAGGGAGATTGTGGTCTGGATACCTCAATATCTTGTTCTACTTGGGGATTTCAAGACCCTCTTTGACTTTCTGAGGGAAAACCCTTCTAAGGAAGACCCAAGCTTGGTCATTCCAGAAGTTGTTGACCCACCAGAAGTTGAAGGTCCTTCTGCCCCCAGGAATCTAGCTGCCATTCTTCAGGCTCTTGAGAATGGAGATTCTGAAATTCCTGCTGCAGAATATGGAGATGCTTCTATGCAAGAAGCAGATGTAGAAGATCATGTTGCTGAATCAGGTCCTATTGAGGAAATCCCTGCAAATGATCTATCCATGGAAGCTACAGATCAAGTTGTTATTCCTGTGGTTGAAAGCGGTGAAGCTTCTTCTGATAAATCTTCTCGTCTTGCAAGGACTCTGGAAGAAATTCAGAGGAGACAGGATGAGCAAAGCTTACTCAATGCTGAGTATAGAGCTTTCATGGTGAGGCAAGATGGACACAACAATGAGGTTCAAGAGATGCTGGCCAAGATCTTGTCAAGGCTAGGGCCATCTTAGATTGAGTCTGTGTTGTTTCTTTTTTCGTTGCATCTGTTTTTTTGTGCATCTGATCTTACTTATCTTCATGTACTTCTGTACCTGCTGTTTGAACTTCAATGAAATCATCTTCTTCCTCCGTGTGTTTCGTTTTGTTTGTCTCTGAATTTTTTTTTGTTTTTTGATGATATGACAAAAAGGGGGAGAAATATGTGATAAATGATTTGATTTAATCAGTTGCTTTGCTTTTACTAACAAGAACTGCAAGTTCTATATGGTTTAAGTGTTTTGCAGGTATAAAGAAGTGAAGAGAATCTTCAAAGCAAACACAAGAAGCAAACTCATGGAAACTGAAGCAAGCTGAGTGCTGTCAAGCTTCAGAAATCAGAAGCAAGAAAGAAGAATGAATCAGAAGCACTGAAAATAGAATTTGATCCATATTTGTCTATTTGCTCTGACAAAATTCTATTCGCTCTGATACATTATTTTAGCCCATATGGCTCTGATACATATAATGTGTTCTAATATACATTTTATGTTCTGACTCGTTCATGATGACTTTTGTCGTTTAGTTTTTGTTCTGTAACATTTCAGGATGTAGAGATGCTCTGATGATGCTCTGGTACATTCAACAATGTTCTGATACAAATCTAGCATGAAGTGATGTTGGTAGAAATTCAAAGCTCTGAAGCTATCCGAGGGAAGCAGAAATCAGAAGCTGTGAATGCTCTAAAAGATCCAGAAAACTCAAGTTCTGAAGCTGTCCTAAATGGAAGCAGAAATCAGAAGCTGTGAATGTTCTGAAGATCAAAGAAATTCAAGTTCTGAAGCTGTCCTAAATGGAAGCAGAAATCAGAAGCTGTGAATGTTCTGAAGATCAAAGAAATTCAAGTTCTGAAGCTGTCCTAGATGGAAGCAGGAATCAGAAGCTGTGAGTGTTCTAAGGATCTAAAGAAATTCTAGTTCTGAAGCTGTCCAATGGAAGCAGAAGTCAGAAGCTATGAATTCTCTAAAGACAGAAGCTTATGTGATCGTCTCTACCGAAATAATCAGGGAAGTCTTTTATTAAAGTTCCTTCGAGTATTTATTTCAGGGGGAGATTATTTATCTCAGGGGGAGATTGTTAATCTCAGGGGGAGACATATTCATATGCTTATGCTATAGCTGTGTAATTTGTCTTTTGCCGTCTGCTCTTTCTGATCGCAAATTCATATCATTTATATATGTTTTTGTCATCATCAAAAAGGGGGAGATTGTTAGAACAAGATTTGTTCTGATCAATTATCTTAGTTTTGATGATAACAATAATATGAATTTTGCTTAAGATAATATGGTACTCTAATCCAATGCAATTTCCTTTTCAGGAAATATATAAAGAGTATGCATAATTCAGCGCTCAGAAGCTTTGTCTCAAAGGGTTCAGCATGCAACATCAGAACATGGTCTGGCAAGACATCAGAAGATGGTCGAAGCAGAATCAGAACATGGGTCTATGGAAGCATCAGAAGAACATGAGATCAGAAGCACTGAAGTTCTGATGGTATCACGCTCAGAAGCACTTCAAGGTCAGAAGATCAGAAGATGCTTTGCACCAAGCTGTTTGACTCTGATGATATTCAAACGTTGTATTCACAAACATCAGATCAGAAGGAAGTACAAGTGGCAAGCTACGCTGACTGACAAAAGGAACGTTAAAGGCTATTAAAGGCAACGTCAGTAGACACAGCGTGAACAAGGCTCGAGGTAGTTGACAAAAGCGTATAACATTAAATGCGATGCTGTACGGAACACGCAAAGCATTAAATGCACTCAACGGTCATCTTCTCCAACGCCTATAAATATGAAGTTCTGATGAGAAGCAAGGTTAACGATTCTGCACAAAAACAACTCATATTAACTTGCTGAAACTCTGTTCTACTCAAAGCTCAGAATCTTCATCTTCATCAAAGCTCACTACATTGCTGTTGTAATATATTAGTGAGATTAAGCTTAAACGTTAAGAGAAATATCACAGTTTGTGATTATAGCTTTTAAGAAGCAATTGTAATACTCTTAGAATTGATTACATTAAGTTGTAAGGAACTAGAGTGATCGTGTGGATCAGAATACTCTAGGAAGTCTTAGAGGTTATCTAAGCAGGTTGTAACTAGAGTGATCGTGTGGATCAGAATACTCTAGAAAGTCTTAGAGGGTATCTAAGCAGTTGTTCCTGGAGTGATCAGTGTGTGATCAGAAGACTCTGGAAGACTTAGTTGCTGACTAAGTGGAAAACCATTGTAATCCGTGCGATTAGTGGATTAAATCCTCAGTTGAGGTAAATCATCTCTGCGGGGGTGGACTGGAGTAGTTTAGTTAACAACGAACCAGGATAAAAATAACTGTGCAATTTATTTTTATGTGTCAAGTTTTTTTAAAGCTACACTTATTCAAACCCCCCCTTTCTAAGTGTTTTTCTATCCTTCAAGTTGGAATCAATGACCTTTTCATCAATTAAGCCTTGAATCCTATGCTTCAATGGTCCATAATCCTCGGTATCATGACCAGGAATGTTCGAATGATAAGCACATTTTGCGTTATACTTGTACCCAGGAGCAGGATTGATAGGAACTGAATATGGGGGCAATAGGGTTATCGAGTTCCGATTGAGCAGTTGTTGTAGAACTTGAGACAACGGTATGTGCAACAGAGTGAATGATCGTTTAGGTTTGGATTTCCGATTACCTTGACCACCTTGCTGCCTATGTTGATCCTTCTCCTTCTTGATCAGAAGTGCCTTCAATTCTTCTTGCCCCTTGGCCAAGTTAAGGATCATCTCTTGGAACTAGTTGTTCTGAGCCTGAAGATTTCTGACAGATTGCTCGAGATTTACCATGCTGAAATAAACAGCAAGGAGGTGAGAAATCCATCGTAAGAAACCTGTTATGCAATGTTATGAATGAAAATGCAATGTTTTCAAGGATCTTTAAGGAATTTAGTTAGCAACATTAGAAAATGATTTGGTCGCCTCTTCGTTTAAAAAATTATGATTCTTGGATGTTCTTCTATGGGAATCAAGCTCACCAGATCCAGTTGGTCATAGCTCTGATTCGGGGTACGGTTTCTGAGTTTGAAAGCATATGGCTTGAGGAAAATAAATCCTCTTGCCCCTTGATAGGTATTGCATCTCTGAATTGGAAAACATATGGTCGGAGGAAAATAAATCCTCTTGCCCCTCGATGAGAATTTAGTCCTTGATAATGGCACATAAATTGTGCGCCCTAAATCCCTAAGATCCTTGAAAGAGTTAGTTAATATGCTATGTTATGATGTCATGATGTCATGCAAATGTAATGCATCAGGCAAAACATAAGGTAACCAGGACGAATGAGTCCTACAAACAAATCCTGCAAGGAAATCAAAGGGTTAATAGCACACACAAGCAAGTCACACAAGTGTCCTTAGGTTATGAAGTTCATAGGTAAGTACCCTCCCCACTAAAGTTTAGTTGGCTCAACATGTCCTAGATAAAGATCGAGTTCTAGGGAGCTCATATCATTGACCTTTCTCGAAGGCACTATTTCAGTTCAACAATCGAATCACCGACCGAAAACATCCTGAAAGTCCAGTCCATATGACTGTAGCTTCGAGTATCAACCAAATTCGGTCAGAACCAAAGCCAGCCATCTCGCTACTTTGTAAAAAGGCCAAAGTCAAGTTCCACTAAGGTTCTAAGGGCAGATTAGTGCTTAATGACGCTAAATGGTAGTCAAATATTTCCTCGAGTCGGATCCCAAGGAACATCGGAAAAAATCCAAAGTGTCGCACTAACGATGGCCACCAGATCAACCATAGCGGTATACGTCGTACAGTCTCCTTGGTCTCTTGCCATATACCTAAGGTACACTAGATCAGGGTGTAGGATCTTTCACACAAGCAAATACCCAAACAACCCTTGAAATATAAAACAAACAAGACAAACAATTGAAAACATTTAAAGTGATCCTAGCTTTAAGGTAACCCCTCTTTTTAATATCCCAACAGAGTCGCCAGTTCTGTAACACGGTGGGAGAACTGACTTTATTTTAAATGTTGCGGATAGCAAGAGTCGCCACCGTCTTTTATTTTATCCAATTTGGAAAGGCAGAATGAACAGGAAAGACCTTTTAAAAAGACATGAGTTCGGGGGGTAAGTTATACAAAGGGAAGGTGTTAGCACCCTTTGTATCCATGGTTATCCACGGGCTCTTAATTGCTTAGCTCACTTCGTTTGTTTAAAATGTTTGATTTGTGCGTGTGTATTTGAAAAAGGAGGTGCCAAAAGGAAAAGCATCATAATTATCCTTGGTCAGTCCTCAAGAATATTTACGAAGTATTTTTGAAGTTGTTTTAAAATTGTGGTGTGAAAAGCATATTGTTTGAGCTAGCAATTAGAAGCAATCTACCCTAAAGTTTGGGTCTTTCTTGTTCTTTTCCTTTTGTTTAAGAGAAAGAGACTATCCATACCAATTGTTGGGTAGGTCGTCCTTTCATTGGATTTAAGAAGGTCATCGAAGGGTTATCGCGTGTTCATTGAAAGCAACTCATAGGGATACCTTAGCGCTTGAAGGGACAATCACAATTTATTCGAGGAACGAGATCATTTAAACCGAAAGCGACATCGAAGGGACTATGATCTTTAAATCGGATGGACATGGTGACTTTATTCGTAGGAAACTTGCTAGAGGTACCCCCACATTCGAGGGACATGACCATTATTCGAAAGGCAAGAGAAGAGAGGGCTGCCCTAAAGGTGGGTGTGTGCGAAGTGTGTTGGATTCAGATATGTTATCTGGAGTTAAATTAGCTAACGATTGATTAATTATCTTGTCATTCAATCCTATTAAACTAGCAATTAATATATTTACAGAAAATTAAAGTGCGGTAAATATAAAACTACGCTATTACAGGGCTTCGGGGATTAGGGATACATAACCAGAAAATCAGGGGAGTGTAGAAAGTAAAAAGTGCAGAAATTAAATCCTAGTTAAAACTATTACATCCTCTAGCAGTTAGATAACTTTAAAAAATGCACGAATAAGAAATTATAGAAAATTACGTACGAACTTGCATATATTCACAAGAATAGCTCAATAGCCCAATTGTACCTCGCAATACAAGAAAATGTTAGTAACAAAATGGTGAAAATATTTGCAAATATTAATCAATGAAAGAAAACATAAAATTAAAATCTAAACGAAATTAAAATATTTTTGATGTTTTGAATATTTTTAGTATTATATATTTTTTGTATTCCTATTATATGTTAATTAGAAAGTAAGAACAATTAAAGAAAACTAGTATCAAGAACAAAAATAGAGCTTCGGCTAAAAAAAAATTAAAACGGGGTGTATTAGAGAAGCAAGGGCGCTGGGCCCAATTGGGACAGGCCTAAAATTCAAGTTGAAATGAAATCAAGGGGACATATCACTAATGGCCTAGGGTGTGTATAGGGGAACTTTGGTTTGGGCCTTGCAAGAAAACATAACGATTTGGCCCACACAGCAAACCAACATCGGTCCATTTCAAAAAACCTACCCACATGACACAACACCCAACATCAGTCCCTTTCAATTTCTTCTCTATCAATACTCTCTCAATCTCTCATCAATTCAACTCTTCTTTGCTGCTCCACCATTTCAATTTCAAAACCTTCATCTAACATCCATACAATACATAGCACAACCTCTCCTGATTCGGTTTTCCTTCTTAAACAAACACTTAACAAAATTGATCTACGGCAGAAATCAAAACAAGATTATAACAAGCTATGTGCATCAAACATTCAAACAAGGAGACAATCGGTTCATAGAAAGAATTCATACACAGCAATCATGGATTCAAAGTGAGTAAATCAGTGTATAGGTAACAAGTGCCATCATAGCGAGAAAATTAAAATGTTACCGATCCGAAAGTTATCGGAGTGAATCCATGACGTGCTGTTGCATTATCGTCGGAGTATACTGTTCGGTGAAGAGCACGGGTGGCTGCCGTTCTGAGATTTAACGCGTGATGCGTGTGGATGCTGGCCGGTGTGGCTGTTGGCGGCGGAGTGGAGGATGGCGACGACTCGAACACGGATGGAGATCTAGTACTGAGGGGCCATGCGGAGTACTCTTGCGGTGATGATTCGCTCCGACTGCTTTACTTTCTGCTTCTTCTTTATCTTTATGTCATCCTGCAAAGAAAAATCAGATAAAAACAATGTTTTTTCGAGTTATGATTTTTGCGAATCTATGTTGTGTCTTGTGTATGATTTCCGCTCAGGCTTGAAGTTGTTTTCTTCCACATTTGATTGATTGTTGTGCTGCAAAAAATAACAAAACAAAAATGGTAGTTATGATTGTTAGAATGAGGATTCAGTTTTGTACTTGGTTATAGTTTGTTATTGTTTGTTTTGGAATTCATGATGGAAAGATTGGTGAATGAAGATTTCTGAATTATGGATTGATCCATGGTGGAATCATGTTTTTTTTTTTATTGTGTTGTTGAATATGTTAGGATGTTATGGTTAATGGTGTATGGTTTCACCGTGAGAAAATTAGAGATTTGATTTGTAAACAGAAAAAATGCTTTTTGGAATATGGTTCTATGTGACAATGGTTGTTGTCAAAATATGTACACTGTGAAGTGGTTTTGTACGTGAAAGCCAGTGTCAAAATAGGGTTAGAAAAGTGTCATATTTATAGGGAAATACTTGCATCTATACGAACCTAAATCGATACTTTTAGGAACAACCAATAAAAAGTAGGGAAATTGAAAATTATTTAAAATTTAATTTCCTTTTTATTAGCCATCACGGGGATGGTTGGTTTATAGGAGGAGAGAGACAATTTTATTTCAATTTTTCAATTAATAAAAAAATATGATTGGTTGTGTGTAAATCCATGTGTTATGGTTGTGTCCATATAAGTATTTTTCCATATTTATATTGAGAAAATTAGGTTAGTAAAAAAAAGCATAAATAAAAAATTAATTAACACAATCAATATTCTAAATCAAATTTTAATTTGATTTTGATTCTTGACTTATTCAATCAATTATATTGATTTTGTGCTAAAAATAGAAAATACTCTCTTGAGATGAAAATGCAAACAAATCTTTTTGAATTTTTTTTATTTTATGATTTTTTTTTATTTTTCTGAATAAAGTGTGAATAAAGTGAAAAATATTTTTTAAATAAATAATAAATACTAAAATAATATTTAAATATTAAAAAAACAATATTTGTGATTTTTTTTGAATAAAAAATGAAATACAGTTAGAAATAAATTCAAGAAGCAAATAAAAGTCAAAATGTGAGAAAGGTGGGATTCAAACTCGGGACCTCTCGCTTTTGCACCTTTTACCCTCAAATTCTTACCAATTGAATTATGTCACTTATTCGGAATAAAATGACATTTGCAAATATATGAGGCCAAATATATGGGCTTGCAGATGCCATCCACAATAAATACTTTTCAGAATGCCTGGAGGGATATGTTTTTCAAGATGTGTATCTAATAGAGAGTGCGGAAGATCTGGGGGTCATGCTTCCAGAATGTATATCCGTTAGAGTATTTCAGACTATCCGGGGGTCATGCTTCCGAAATGTATACCTGATAGAGAATTTCATAATATTCGGGGGTCATGCTTCCGGAATGTATATCTAATAGAGATTTTTCAGAAGTCTGGGGGTCAAGCTTCCAGAGTGTGCATCTGATGGAGGATTTCAGAATATTCGGGGTTCATGCTTCTGGAGTGTGACTGGCATAGAGATTTTAAAACCATCCAGGGTTCAGGCTTCCGGAACGTATCTGGCGTAGATTTTCAGACCATCTGGGGTTCAGGCTTCCAGAACATATCTGGCGTAGAGATTTTCAGACCATCCGGGGTTCAGGCTTCCGGAATGTATCTGGCGTAGAGATTTTCAGACCATCAGGGGTTCAGGCTTCCGGAACATTTCTGGCGTAGAATTCAGATCATCCGGGGTTCAGGCTTCCGCAACATATCTGGCGTAGATTTCAGAACATCCGAGGTTCAAGCTTCCGGAGTGGATTTTTCAGGAATCCAGGGTTCAAGCTTCCAGACTGTACATTTGATAGTGATTGATTTGTTGATGATATTTGCCTGACCGGTTGGTCGACCTGAAAGACAAAGTTAGTTTTATGCAATGTCATGATGCATGTATTGTATTGCGGTATGAAGTTCTCAAAATAAATGAGAATTTTGTATGTTGTGTATGTATTTGCCATGATGTATCATGAACATTGTATGAATGGGCTATGTAGTTGAATGAATGCTGTATGGACACGACTGTGTGATTGATAACTCCGTTTAACAGTCTGATTGAGAAAATAAATCTCTGTTTGTTGTTGGAGATAATGGAACTGTGTTTTCATCCTGATCTTAGAATGACCTTGTTGGGGATTCTTTCCTTATGTGCAAGGATACTCAGCTGAGGATTTTTGATTACCGCTTGGGGATGAAAGTAACTTGAAGGATCTGACCTTGATGTACCTTGATTGGGGATAAGAGAAAAGGATAATCCTCCGATGTACTATTTGACCAAGTTTCAGTTGTGAGTGTGAATTTTACTGGGTATAGTGAATTTGAATAAACCCTATTGCAGAAGAGGATTGTATCGAGGAACTTGCAGTGTTGGAGACGTACACTCCGTTGTGGAACCAGGTCTCTGTTGGAAGAGATTATTGGAAGATAACTTCCTGAGGATTGCTCTATGGGGATATTTTTTGTGAAAACAACTCTGTGGGGAAGATTCCCTCAAGCTTCTACTTTCCATTGCCCCTATGTCTTCCATGTGGGAGTCCATCTGCCCCTGGGATTGATAGCCTGGCATACCTGATTCTTGAAGTTATCAGATTTAGGACTTTTGGTGAGAGAGTGGCACTAACACCAACTGATACTAGTAAGCACGCGGCTTTTGCTGAGATTTGTGATTAATGCAACATGCGCTAAGTGATAGACTTACCCTATGGTTGTTCAGTGCCTTTGAGAGATTCTGAATCTTTACTTGAATGCCCTAGATGAATGGGATAGTAACATGTCATGCCCCTTGTATACATTAGCCTTTAGCCAACTGGATCAGGTGCAGGAGACATTTTTGCTTTTCGATGTACTTCTGAAACAACTTTGACTGTCAGGAGGATTTTCTGAGATTTGTGTTATCATAAGCAACATTCCCCAGTATCATGAACTTAAGAATAATGCTCCTGATTGATCAGGGTTGGAGGTAGTTTCAACTGTGCTTGGGTGAATGCCCCTGATTATTATATAGTCTTGAGAGATTCTCTGAATCTTGACCTGATTGCCCCAGATTGATTGGACAAAACATGTCGTGCCCCTTGTATACATTAACTTCTAATCAAATGAGTCAGGCTTAGGAGATGTTGCTGCTGAAGTGGTTTCGTATGTCGGGATGACTTTTAGTCATTAGTCGTACCCTGTGTAGATTCTTCCTGATGCTAACATTTGAAATTATGTAGAAAAATATGTTTAATAATGAATTCACGAGATGCAATGCATATGTCTTTCTTGAATTTTTGAAAAACATTAAAATAGAAGATGTAAAAGCGTGATATTTGTAAGAACGTGATATCAACTCAGTATTTATAGTAGGCCTTAAGGAGTCAGGATACCTTTTTGGTGATAGTATGCTTTCGAACTAACCATGCTTCAGTTAGGACTTTCAAGGGTTGTAATGTGGCTTGGTTCACGGTTTGAGAAACAAAGGATAATGGCTCGAAGTTTACTTATACCCATCCCATTCTTCATGATGTTCTTCGATCCTATGCTCAGTTAACTTTGCGTTTAAGTCCTAGCAGAGCTTGAAGTCGTAATAGTGACATTTGATGATGATTAAAGCACCGAAAGTTTATTTGAAGAGGAAGTCATCCTTTTTTGTAGTCCTTTCTTTTGTCGAGGATTTTTTATCAACCTCTTTTTTTTTTACTTTGTTATCCCTAGCTTTTTCCTGAACTGTTTGTTTTGAGATTACAATCAGCGGGATGTTTCAATTTGTTATAAGTCTCCTTCATACGTTTTGACTTAACAGTTTTTCGTTTGATGAATATTGACTGCCTGACTTGGTGGTTACGGGAACCCATCACTAATTGTGTAAAAGAAGCACTGACATAACTGAGTTAACTTAGTAACTACCCTTCCCCAGGTTCTGATTAAGGGTTTTAATCTGTACGAGACAAAGAAAAACTCCTACTTCTTAGGCTCAATGGGATTGACTAGAGATTAACATCCTTGTATCTCCACTGTTTAGGAACTGAAACAATGCCTGTACATTGTCAGCATAGTCTGTTCAAAAGCATATTGTATGAGGATGTGGTATCATTTTCTTCATCCTCCCTCAAAAGGCTTACAGCTTAGCAGAAGTTAAATATCACAAAACATAAACAAAGTAAAAACACGGTTTAAATGAGTGATAACAAAAAGATTTATTCAAGACAAACATATGCAATGCACTAATGATGATTATTAAAACAGATAATGTCTATCATAAGTCGAATGTTTAAACAAACGGAATAGAAATTGCAAATGAAAGTAAATTTAATGATCCATGAGTCCATCCTTCTAGATATTAATCAGTCTTGTCATGACTAGGCATGGGAGCGTTGATCACCACAGGAGTCTTGGGAGGGTCGAACTCAATTTCCCCAGCATTGATCATATCCTGAATCTTATTCTTCAATGTCCAGCAATTGTTAGTGTCATGTCCAAGACTAATGGAGTGATATGCAGACCTCGCATTGGGATTATATTGATGAGACAAAGTGTTAGGCTTCCGAGGAGGATCCCTCAAAGTAATTAGCCCTTCTTTCAGCAACCATTGTAACGCTTCAGCCAAAGTCATGATGGTCTTTGTGAATTATCTTTTGGACGCACCCTGTTTACGTTGTTGTTGTGGTGCCGACGTGGAGATCAGAACTCCCCCAACAGATTGGTTGCGTTCATTACGACCTTTCCGGTTGTGCGTAGCATCAGTCATATGAGGCTCCTCAAGTGAGTTGGAATCAATGACCTTTTCATCAATTAAGCCTTGAATCCTATGCTTCAATGGTCCATAATCCTCGGTATCATGACCAGGAATGTTCGAATGATAAGCACATTTTGCGTTATACTTGTACCCAGGAGCAGGATTGATAGGAGCTGAATATGGGGGCAATAGGGTTATCGAGTTCCGATTGAGCAGATGTTGTAGAACTTGAGACAGCGGTATGTGCAACAGAGTGAATGATCGTTTAGGTTTGGATTTCCGATTACCTTGACCACCTTGCTGCCTATGTTGATCCTTCTCCTTCTTGATCAGAAGTGCCTTCAATTCTTCTTGCCCCTTGGCCAAGTTAAGGATCATCTCTTGGAACTAGTTGTTCTGAGCCTGAAGATTTCTGACAGATTGCTCGAGATTTACGATGCTGAAATAAACAGCAAGGAAGTGAGAAATCCATCGTAATAAACGTGTTATGCAATGTTATGAATGAAAATGCAATGTTTTCAAGGATCTTTAAGGAATTTAATTAGCAACATTAGAAAATGATTTGGTCGCCTCTTCGTTTGAAGAATTCTGATTCTTGGATGTTCTTCTATGGGAATCAAGCTCACCAGATCCAGTGGGTCATAGCTCTGATTCGGGGTACGGTTTCTGAGTTTAAAAGCATATGGCTTGAGGAAAATAAATCCTCTTGCCCCTTGATAGGTATTGCATCTCTGAATTGGAAAACATATGGTCGGAGGAAAATAAATCCTCTTGCCCCTCGATGAGAATTTATTCCTTGATAATGACACATAAATTGTGCGCCCTAAATCCCTAAGATCCTTGAAAGGGTTAGTTAATATGCTATGTTATGATGTTATGATGTCATGATGTCATGCAAATGTAATGCATCAGGCAAAACATAAGGTAACCAGGACGAATGAGTCCTACAAACAAATCCTGCAAGGAAATCAAAGGGTTAGTAGCACACACAAGCAAGTCACACAAGTGTCCTTAGGTTATGAAGTTCATAGGTAAGTACCCTCCCCACTCTAGTTTAGTTGGCTCAACATGTCCTAGATAAAGATCGAGTTCTAAGGAGCTCATATCATTGACCTTTCTCGAAGGCACTATTTCAGTTCAACAATCGAATCACCGACCGAAAACATCCTGAAAGTCTAGTCCATATGACTGTAGCTTCGAGTATCAACCAAATTCGGTCGGAACCAAAGCCAGCCATCTCGCTACTTTCTAAAAAGGCCAAAGTCAAGTTCCACTAAGGTTCTAAGGGCAGATTAGTGCTTAATGACGCTAAATGGTAGTCAAATATTTCCTCGAGTCGGATCCCAAGGAACATCGGAAAAAATCCAAAGTGTGGCACTAACGATGGCCACCAGATCAACCATAGCGGTATACGTCGTACAGTCTCCTTGGTCTCTTGCCATATACCTAAGGTACACTAGATCAGGGTGTAGGATCTTTCACACAAGCAAATACCCAAACAGCCCTTGAAATATAAAACAAACAAGACAAACAATTGAAAACATTTAAAGTGGTCTTAGCTTTAAGGTAACCCCTCTTTTTAATATCCCAGCAGAGTCGCCAGTTCTGTAACACGGTGGGAGAACTGACTTTATTTTAAATGTTGCGGATAGTAAGAGTCACCACCGTCTTTTATTTTATCCAATTTGGAAAGGCAAAATGAACAGGAAAGACCTTTTAAAAAGACATGAGTTCGGGGGGTAAGTTATACAAAGGGAAGGTGTTAGCACCCTTTGTATCCATGGTTATCCACGGGCTCTTAATTGCTTAGCTCACTTCGTTTGTTTAAAATGTTTGATTTGTGCGTGTGTATTTGAAAAAGGAGGTGCCAAAAGGAAAAGCTTCATAATTATCCTTGGTCAGTCCTCAAGAATATTTACGAAGTATTTTTGAAGTTGTTTTAAAATTGTGGTGTGAAAAGCATATTGTTTGAGCTAGCAATTAGAAGCAATCTACCCTAAAGTTTGGGTCTTTCTTGTTCTTTTCCTTTTGTTTAAGAGAAAGAGACTATGCATACCAGTTGTTGGGTAGGTCGTCCTTTCATTGGATTTAAGAAGGTCATCGAAAGGTTATCGCGTGTTCATTGAAAGCAACTCATAGGGATACCTTAGCGCTTGAAGGGACAATCACAATTTATTCGAGGAAGGAGATCATTTAAACCGAAAGCGACATCGAAGGGACTATGATCTTTAAATCGGAGGGACATGGTGACTTTATTCGTAGGAAACTTGCTAGAGGTACCCCCACGTTTGAGGGACATGACCATTATTCGAAAGGCAACAGAAGAGAGGGTTGCCCTAAAGGTGGGTGTGTGCGAAGTGTGTTGGATTCAGATATGTTATCTGGAGTTAAATTAGCTAACGATTGATTAATTATCTTGTCATTCAATCCTATTAAACTAGCAGTTAATATATATACAGAAAATTAAAGTGCGGTAAATGTAAAACTACGCTATTACAGGGCTTCGGGGATTAGGGATACATAACCAAAAAATCAGGGGAGTGTAGAAAGTAAAAAGTGCAGAAATTAAATTCTAGTTAAAACTATTACATCCTCTAGCAGTTAGATAACTTTAAAAAATGCAGAAATAAGAAATTATAGGAAATTACGTACGAACTTGCATATATTCACAAGAATAGCTCAATAGCCCGATTGTACCTCGCAATACAAGAAAATGTTAGTAACAAAATGGTGAAAATATTTGCAAATATTAATCAATGAAAGAAAACATAAAATTAAAATCTAAACGAAATTAAAATATTTTTGATGTTTTGAATATTTTTAGTATTATATATTTTTTGTATTCCTATTATATGTTAATTAGAAAGTAAGAACAATTAAAGAAAACTAGTATCAAGAACAAAAATAGAGCTTCGGCTAAAAAAAAATTAAAACGGGGTGTATTAGAGAAGCAAGGGCGCTGGGCCCAATTGGGACAGGCCTAAAGTTCAAGTTGAAATGAAATCAAGGGGACATATCACTAATGGCCTAGGGTGTGTATAGGGGAACTTTGATTTAGGCCTTGCAAGAAAACATAACGATTTGGCCCACACAGCAAACCAACATCGGTCCATTTCAAAAAACCTAACCACATGACACAACACCCAACATCAGTCCCTTTCAACTTCTTCTCTATCAATACTCTCTCAGTCTCTCATCAATTCAACTCTACTTTGCTGCTCCACCATTTCAAATTCAAAACCTTCATCTAACATTCAAACAATACATGGCACAACCTCTCCTGATTTGGTTTTCCTTCTTAAACAAACACTTAACAAAATTGATCTACGGCAGAAATCAAAACAAGATTATAACAAGCTCTGTGCATCAAACATTCAAACAAGGAGACAATCGGTTCATAGAAAGAATTCATACACAGCAATCATGGATTCAAAGTGAGTAAATCAGTGTATAGGTAACAACTGCCATCATAGCGAGAAAATTAAAATGTTACCGATCCGAAAGTTATCGGAGTGAATCCATGACCTGCTGTTGCCATATCGTCGGAGTATGTTGTTCGGTAAAGAGCGCGAGTGGCTGCCGTTCTGAGATTTAACGCGTGATGCATGTGGATGCTGGCCGGTGTGGCTGTTCGCGGCGGAGTGGAGGATGGCGATGACTCGAACACGGATGGAGATCTAGTACTGAGGGGCCATGCGGAGTACTCTTACTGTGATGATTCGCTTCGACTGCTTTACTTTCTGCTTCTTCTTTATCTTTATGTCATCCTGCAAAGAAAAATCAGATAAAAACAATGTTTTTTCGAGTTATGATTTTTGCGAATCTATGTTGTGTCTTGTGTATGATTTCCGCTCAGGCTTGAAGTTGTTTTCTTCCACATTTGATTGATTGTTGTGCTGCAAAAAATAACAAAACAAAAATGGTAGTTATGATTATAAGAATGAGGATTCAATTTCGTACTAGGTTATAGTTTGTTATTGTTTGTTTTGGAATTCATGATGGAAAGATTGGTGAATGAAGATTGCTGAATTATGGATTGATCCATGGTGGAATCATGTTTTTTTTGGATTGTGTTGTTGAATATGTTGGGATGTTATGGTTAATGGTGTATGGTTTCACCGTGAGAAAATTAGAGATTTGATTTGTAAACAGAAAAAGTGCTTTTTGGAATATGGTTCTATGTGACAATGGTGGTTGTCAAAATTTGTACAGTGTGAAGTGGATTTGTACGTGAAAGCCAGTGTCAAAATAGGGTTTGAAAAGTGTCAAATTTATAGAGAAATAATTGCATGGATACGAATCTAAATCCATATTTTTCGGAACAACCAATAAAAAGTGAGAAAATTGAAAATTATTTAAAATTTAATTTCCTTTTTAATTGCCATCATGGGGGTGGTTGGTTTATAGGAGGAGAGAGACAATTTTATTTCAATTTTTTAATTAATAAAAAAATGTGATTGGTTGTGTGTAAATCCATGTGTTATGGTTGTGTCCATATAAGTATTTTCCCATATTTATATTGAGAAAATTAGGTTAGTAAAAAAAGCATAAATAAAAAATTAATTAACACAATCAAGATTCTAAATCAAATTTTAATTTGATTTTGATTCTTGACTTATTCAATCAATTATATTGATTTTGTGCTAAAAATAGAAAATACTCTCTTGAGATGAAAATGCAACCAAATCTTTTTGAATTTTTTTTATTTTATGATTTTTTTTTATTTTTCTGAATAAAGTGTGAATAAAGTGAAAAATATTTTTTAAATAAATAATAAATATGCATATGATATGCGTATGGGGGTAAGTCATATGCGTATGAGGGACGTTCCCAGGGACCGTACGCGTATGGTACGCTGCCATGTCCCGTAGCAGCGCAACCTTCTGCTGATACGCGTATGGGGTAGTGCGATACGCGTATGGATGAGGTCATACGCGTATGGCCAGGCTTGTGTGCAGGATTTTCTGTTTTGTGATTTTTGAAAGTTTAATGATGCATAACTTTTGAATCGTTGGCCTGTTTTGAGTGCCGCTTTGTGTTGGATGATGATTGGATTGTATTTGAATGATGCTAATATATATATAAACATGCTTTGATGATGATGATTTGAATATGAGATGATGTTGTTCATCGAATCGACGATGGCATAAGTATGTTATATATGTTTGCGTTCATTCATAATCATTTGTTGAGGGCTGTATCCAGATGATTGTTGTGGATTAGTGAAGAGCATAATCCCCATTGTGTGGAATTTGTGCTGGCTAGGCCGTATCTTGATGATGTTGGATCGGTCAGTGGGTTATCCCTATTGATGATGTTGGTACCACATGCATAGTGTCAGTTCATTCATATGCATGATTTTCATAACATGATTGAATGTGTTTCAGTGTTATGGTTTGATGATGTGTTGATTGTGTGATGGTGAATTGTCTGAACACCTGAATATAATACAATTGGGTGAATAGTATAGCTATGACGTGTTATTGTTTATGACCCAATAATATTTGTTAATTGTGAATGAGACTCACCCTTACATGTTATCATTTTTCAGATTGAGGATAGAGGCTTTTGACTTGGTGAGGATTAGCTCATAAGTCGGTGTGTTTAGTATAGTGTCAGATGTCATGCTTTGATAATGTAACACTAGGGGACGCAGGTTTTTGAGTTTATAATTATGATGACTACATTTATTGGTTTGAGTTATTTTGTGGGATATAGTATCAAAGATGTTATACTTATCCGTACGATGAATTTTCCGCTGTGTTAACATGAGATGTTATGAATTATGATAAATTGTTCCTTAGTGAATGCATGACAATGACGTATGATGTTTTGTTTTTTTAAATTTTGGCACCCTTATTCATGTTAATCTAAATTATTTTATTAATGGCCGCATTGTTTAGAAGGGTGTTACAGATCCCGTCAAAGAGAAACAAAATGGATAAAAGATTTGGTTTTTCCAGGTTTATGGAGGCTGAAGATGCGAGGTTATTGGCTGTTAAGTTGGATAAGATTATTATCAATGGTAGAAAGATTCATGCGAATCTTCCCAACTTTGATAGGAATAGTGGCTCGATGAGAACGAAGGTTGCAGGAGAGTAGAGAAGTGGGGCGCAAGGGATACGGAAGGAACAAATTCATAACAGAAGGATCGGAAGAGAAGTTTTTGTAGGGTCTAGATCTTTTGCGGAGGTGTTAAGCTTCAAGAAGAAGGAGAGTGATATCAAAGAGGTGGAATGCTTTAAGTATATTTCCAAAGATGAAGACATAAAGAGATTGTCAAAGGACTTCGTGGGGAGGTGGTTATCCCTGGTTCAGCGTACAACATCCATACAAGTTTTAAGTTGGAGGGATGCTTTGCGGTTAAGGTCACCCCTATAGGAGCAAAACTTTGTCTTCTAGAAGAATTGGAAAGTTATGAGATCGAAAATTTAATCAGAGAAGGAGAAACGTGGTGGAAACAATGGTTTCTTAATTAAAAGCATTATTTGTAGTTGTGATCTTTACTTGACCCGTTCTAATGGGATAAGTTATATTGGAATTTTGTAAAGATATGTTGGAGTTTTGTGAGAAGGAGATAAAGCGATAGAAGTTAGTTTTTCACTTTAAAGCGCATTCTATTTTAAAGTGAATTAAGTTAGCTTATATAAGTAAATCATTTCACCACAATTGATAAAAGAAATCATAGTGAAATGCCACTAGTAATTAACCATAGTTGTTAAATAGGACCATGGTAAAAAATAGTTTAATTTTTATTAAAAAATAGAAATGTAGGGAATGCGCATTGTTTGTAAAGAAAAAACATAAAGTTGTTTGTGTTGGGATTTCAAGCGTTTCACTCATTCACATATCACCGCCGTTAATTATTTGGACTGTAAAAAATGTGGTTTTTAAAATAAAAAAATTTAATAAATATATATTACTTCGATTGGATAAAGGACCGTTATATATATATATATATATATATATATATATATATATATATATATATATATATATATATATATATATATATATATATATATATATATATATATATATATATATATATATATATATATCCAATCCCGACTTATAAGAGGCCTAAGGCAAACCAAAAAAATCGATCCCAAATAAAATATTGACTTTTTACTTTCCTCTAAAATGATGAAGAATCTAGGAGACAAGATAAAAAATATGATGTTTTGGTTGTTTATAACAACAAAAATAATTTCACTGCAAATAAGAAGTCATCTACAATTCATTAAGAATTCAAAATCACAATATGATTAACTGAATTAAGAATGTGAATCTTTTAAGGGATTTAATTGCTCCAATTTCTAGAAAACATTCACCATCTAAAAAGATTAAATAGAAAATGAATAAGTAGACCTAAACCGTGTCATGGCCCTAATATGCAAGTTTACCTAACTGATAAAAATTTATTTCTATGATTAAAAAATTAAGAAGTCAAAGCACAAATAATAATGAATTTTATTTCATCATAAAAATTTGATAATAAATGAGTTATTGTATGATAAACTCTTAAATATTTAATTATAACATACAAATAGTCTCTAAAATTTATACTAAAAAAAATTAAAAGCAAAATACATATTTTGGTCCCTTAACTATACCCTTAGGTTTATATTGGTCCCTTAATTTTTTTCTCTTCTGTCACTTTAGTCCCTTAACTTCTAAAATGTTTCATTTTAGTCATTTTTGTCTAATTAAAGACAAATTTAGCCACCGATTTCAATGTTTTTATGTCGTTAATTATACAAAAAGGACTAAAATGAAATATTTTTAAAATTAAAGGACCAAGGTGTCTCTAAAAAAATTAAGAGACCAATATAAAACCAAGAATATAGTTAAAAGTTCAAATGGATATTTTGTCTAAATTAAAATAAATTTAAAGGGTTATAATAAATAACTATCAAGAATAAAATTTGATTTAAAATCTCATTATAAATTTCAATCAATTACATATAAATTATTTTATAATTAAAATTTGAGAAATACTAGATGTCAGAAAATATCTATGTAATTACTTGGCACTGTTAGTAAATTGCAGAAATAATGAAGTGTTCCTGTAAAACATTAATCTCTAATAGCAATGACCATGCCGTTGGGGTACAATTAACAAGTTGTATATTAATTTATCTAATAATTATATATTTTACTATTTCAGTCTATAATTTTTTATCTATACTTTTAAAATTTGAGACCTTCATTTTTTTTAGGGTATGCTAGGGTACATGTTAAGAACTAAATGTAGAAATGTTTTTTTTTTTTGGAAATTGTGCACTTGCTTTTTTTAAATATTTAGAATTAATTAATTAATTTATTTTTTCAATATAAACTTTCTATTTGTAGATTTCTTAAAACATATTCTTAAGACAAATGTTAGCATTACTCTTTTTTAAACTATGAAATGTGAGCCTACTTGTCCGTACCCAAAGCCAACCCATATATATATATATATATATATATATAATGGACATTACCAAGAGTTTGTGGGTCGTTACTGGAGGCTTTTGACAGCTAAAAATGTAGATATTTTTGTAATAGCTAAACAACGCATTGTGTCACTCTTATGTACTCAGATGATATCATAAATCCATGTAATTTTTAAGGCAAATTATTGAGTATCCATTTGGATAGAGATACTCTTAAGTTAATTGAATTAAATTTTTAATTTAAAAAAAAATATTATTAAAAATTGATGCCATTGAATATTTTCATTTGATTAGATGAAGGTATTAACATCCAACCCTTACAAATAATGATAGATTGCTAGATCCAAACCTTTGGTCCATGTGCCAAGTAAGAGATGCCAAACAATCAAAGCATAATGCAATGATGTTTTACAAAACCAACACAACCTATATCTAAATATACATCTTCCTTTAATCCTACTGCAAGAATCACATTATCAATTTGGAAGTTGGAGGATTTTCTAAGCGAATATAATCATATAGAACTCCTTGGAAAAGTGTTGCACATCTTGATTGTCTCAAATGTAACATATTGTTTCCTTTCACAAAATGAACACTAGGTACTTGTATGCTAAACAACCAATATAATCCATGAATTCCATGTCTTGGTATGGTGTTGTCATCTCCTATTCGTTTTGTTGTGAAGTAAGGACGTTTAGATCTTACGTTATTGAACCAAACCTATTCACCCATCATCCAAAATAACATTATTCACAAAAAAAATTATTCATTAGCTAAAAAACTACCGCAAAAACATGATTAAGCATATGATATTGTGTTCATTAAATTAGTATAACTCATTTTATTCCCCCTTTATTTAAGTCTTTATTTGCTCTAACTAGCCGGTATGGCATTTATTACCTTTCCTAGTTTATAGCTGACACTAAGGGTGGTAGAATGGGTCTGATCCGTACGGAATGTCTCTTTTGCCCACATTTTAGTGCAGGGCGGACCAAAGATTTAGGCCATCACCCTCTAATGTGTCTGTCCCGCTCCGCTCCGTTTTTTTCACGGACTTTTGCTGGCATGATTATTTACATAAATTTTTGTGTTTTTAAGTTTAAAATGTGCGCCCAATCCGTTTTTTTGCGGGTTTTTGCAGAGCGGACCTAAACGGGGCGGGTATGCCCGTTTGCCACCCCTAGCCGACACTCTATATATAAATAGGTCAATTTATCATCTATTTCAAGTTAAGTCTTCAAAATCAATATCAAATGAAGCTTCACATATTATATCCCAATTCAATTGGCAGATGTTAATATTGTATTAGCTTTTACTACTCTGATAGTTTCTTTCTCTTTCCTCCAATCTTATCAACAATTCTGTGTTCATAACACCGCCGTCTCCACCATGTCGAACTCAATGGATAAAACCCCACCTCCCACCCCTCCTAAAAAGAACGACGAAACCAACAAATTATACATCAGATTCATAGCTCATCACAAAACACATCAAGTAGGGTCAATTCTACTCTTCCTAATACTTCTATAGATAGAAATTGGATACTTGACACTGGAGCGACATATCATATTTGTCACTCAAAACAAATGTTATAAAAACTGATATTACTGGGATTGTGTTTTTCACCAATACATTTTATCTCACTGATGTTCTTTATATTGTGAATACAAGATTACACTCAAAGATGTTTTTGATTTATGGCAAACTCAAATAAACATTCAATCAACAAGGCGGAAGCAGAAAACTCAAAGAAAAGCAAGCATTGATCACTCATGATAGTACAGGTTGATCTATTATACTTATAGGTCGACTCAACACAAGCAGATCAAGAAGAATGCAGAAAACCAGCAGTTAGGTCGACCTACTGTCAACCCAGGTCAACCTAAAATGGAGGAAAATCCACATACTTCTGCTAGGTCGACTCACACATCATCTAGGTCGACCTAAATTGATGAAATTTACATACCAGTCTGCTAGGTCGACCTACACAACGACTAGGTCGACCTAATCTGAGAAAATATCCCCAGAATGCATTTGAAGAGGATTCTGGTCGACCTACTCCTTAAACAGGTCGACCTAACTGGGAGCAAAATTCTGCAAGCTCTGCTAGGTCGACCTAAGCACTACAAGAGGTCGACCTAACTGATCAAGAATGCCAAAAATTCTGTTTCTCTCATCTCCAACTGTTAAGCTATCATATATATTGTCAAAGGTTCAATTATTCAATAAAAACACCAACGACTGAAAGATACACAAACGCTTCTCATCTTTGTTCTTCATCATCTCCAACACAATTACACATAATCATTCTTGCGTTGCGGGTTAGTGATGAGTTCGATAACGTCCATGGAACGGAATTGAAGATTCCTAGTGGGTGAAGGTTTGTGGGGTTTGTTGGTGAATAAAATCTGCGGGTTTTGTCCTCCACGACGGGTGGTTCTTGGGGGTTTTTATCAAGAGGCGTTCATTGAGGATTCGGCTGAGTGTAACGATTGAGGAACGGGGAGTTCAAGGAATCAAGACACTGCAGAAGGGAATCAAAGTGAAGCTCTTGGATAACCTTGATCTTGCTCAAGATTAAGGGGGAAGAAGATTCAAAGGATCGACATAATTGGTTTATCGTTTATCGCTTTGTTATCTTCTTTGTATATACTACTTTCAACATTAATGAAAGATTACCCAATTTCAATTTGGAATTGGGGGCAGACGTAGTCGTAGCGAGGACGATCGACGAACTGCCTAAACAAATATCGTGTTCTTGTCGCTTTTACTTTTTCATTTACATTCTGTTCATATTTGGTTATAATAGCAAATTGATCATCGATTCGAGTGTTAAGATTGTGAATTAAGAACTTACATAAACATCACAATCCACCACACATTGAATTACATTCAATTTGATCATTATCACCAAGTGTTTGTATATTTGTTTCTATCACTCTTACTGCATTGCAAACATTGTCCATCATACAAAAAGTTAATCTGATTTTCAATAAGAGCAACGCTTTGATTCTGCAACATATACTCTTATCACTTATCTCAAGTCTTCGACTGGTTTTTAAACACATATACAATCGTTTCGATAGTGGTTCGGAATAGACGCAAGTCGATTCAGAATCACTTCCGCTGAAAAGTCGTTTAACTCCGTAAAACTGTGAACGATCTATTCACCCCCCCTCTAGATCCTAAGGCCAGCGTCTAACAAGTGGCATCAAGAGCTCTGGTTTATTCCGTGCTACGTGAAACACTTATTGGAAAGATGGCTTCCGGACCTAAAGGGGCTCACAATAGAGCTCCAATTTTCAACGGTGAAAACTATGGCTATTGGAAGGATTGTATGTGTGTCCACATCAATGCAATTGATAGGAACATCTGGACAGCTATTGTCAATGGTCCCTTTCAGATCACCATGACAAATGCAGCTGGTGCAGTTGTTCCAAAACCAGAAAATACTTGGGATACTGAAGATGAAAAGAGATATGCATACAATTGGAAAGCGAGAAACATTCTAATCTCAGCTCTAGGAGTTGATGAATACTATCGCGTTTCCCATTGTAGATCAGCTAAAGCTATGTGGGACACATTGCAAGTTGCCCACGAGGGAACGGATGATGTCAAACTAGCTAGTATCAATACGTTAACTCAAGAGTTCGAACTCTTCCACATGGAAGATGGTGAATCCATCGAAAACATGCAGAAGAGATTCGTTCATCTGAAAAATCGGTTAAATTCTCTTGATAGACCTGTTTCCAATGCAGTTGCTACTAACAAAATCTTAAGATGTTTGAACAGGGAATGGCAACCCAAAGTTACAGCAATAAAGGAAGCAAATGATCTAAACACTTTAGACATCACAACTCTATTTGGTAAACTAGAGGAACATGAACAACACCTTAAATGCCTTGACATGCATGAGAAAAGGACAAAGAAAGAAAAGAACATGGAGAAAGAGGTAGAGAAGAAGTCAATAGCTCTAAAAGCTTCGAGCTCCAAGACCTTAAAACGAGAGCCAAAGGATAGTGACACAAGTGATGACGAAGACTCCGATGATGAGGAAATGGGACTGTTTGTGCAAAGATACAACAAATATCTAAAGAAAAATGGAGCAAAACATTCTGACAAAGGCTTGATCAACTATAGAAAGCAATCAAACATGTTCAAACAAGATGACGACAACAAGGGAAAAATCAAAGGTCTTTGCTTCAATTGTGGGAAAGTCGGTCACTACAAACCGGATTGTCCATACCTTAAGAAAGAAAAGGAGAAGAACCAAAGCAAAGGTCATAACAAATCTAAAAGAGCCTACATAGCATGGGAAAGTGATTCATCTAGTGAAAGCTCATCAAGCGATGAAGAAGAATCAGCAAACCTATGTTTCATGGCTCATCAACACAAGAAAAAGAAAGCTGAAAAGTGTCTTGACATTGCCGAAAGGTTGTGGTTCCTTGATAGCGGATGCTCAAGACACATGACTGGAGACCTATCTCTTTTCGTTGAGTTTCAAGCAAAGAAAAAGGGGTATGTCACCTATGGAGATAACAATCGGGGAGCCATACTTGGTAAAGGAAGTGTAGGTAACCCTTCTACCACTACTATAACTGATGTGCTGCTAGTAGAAGGTCTTAAACATAATCTTTTAAGTATAAGTCAATTGTGTGACAAAGAATTTAAAGTAATGTTTACAAATTCTGGCTGCACAATAGAACATACTAAGAAAAGAGACATTATGTTTAAGGGCTTAAGAGTAAACAACATCTACATGCTAAACTTGGATGAGGTATCTAAGTCTAGTACCAAGTGTCTAGTTGCTCTGGGCGATGACTCATGGCTTTGGCATAGACGTCTCGCCCACATAAATTTTGACTTACTTAATAAAGTTGTCTCAAAAGATTTAGTAATCGGCTTACCTAAAATGAAGTTTTCAAAAGATCATCTATGTGATGCTTGTCAAAAGGGAAAGCAAACAAAAATCTCTTTTAAATCAAAGAACGTGGTTTCAACATCACGCCCTCTTGAACTACTTCACATGGATCTCTTTGGCCCTTCAAGGACTAAAAGCATAGGTGGAAACACCTATGGTTTTGTCATTGTCGATGATTACTCGAGATTTTGTTGGACAATCTTTCTACCTAGTAAGGATCAAACTTTTCCAGCTTTCACACAATTTGCAAGATTATGTCAAAACAAAATGAACAACAAAATAGTTGCAATTCGAAGTGATCACGGTGGAGAGTTTGAAAACATTCTTTTTGAAAAATACTGTGATAAACATGGAATTGAGCATAACTTTTCAGCTCCTAGAACACCTCAACAAAACGGAGTAGTTGAACGTAAAAATCGGGTTCTAGAGGAGCTGGCAAGAACAATGCTGAATGAGGGTAATCTACCAAAGTATTTCTGGGCTGACGCGATTAGTACAGCATGTTATGTTTTGAATAGGATAACAATACGTCCTATACTGAACAAAACTCCCTATGAATTACTAAAAGGTAGAAAACCAAATGTATCTCATCTCCATGTATTCGGTTGCAAGTGTTTTGTTTTGAACAATGGTAAGGATAATCTTGGCAAATTCGATGCTAAAGCTGATGAGGGCATATTCCTTGGTTACTCACAATCTAGCAAAGCATATCGGATATATAATAAGAGATTACTTATAGTAGAAGAGTCAGTACACGTTTCTTTTGATGAATCTTATGCAAAATATGTCGAGAAAGGTCTTTCATTTAATGGTGCAGGTCCATCCACTGAAGACATTGTCAAGGATAAGGAAGATGAGAATGAAAGTATTGTAAAGAAAGATGCTGAGAGAGAGAAAGATGAGTCTCACAATGAAAATGAAAAAGAAAGCATCTCAAACAATGAAGAACTTCCCAAGGCCTGGACAAATGTGAAAGACCATCCAATTGACAATATAATAGGAGACATCTCAAGGGGCGTTATAACACGCTCAAAGATAAGTAACTTCTGTCATCATTTTGCTTTTGTTTCACAAGTTGAGCCGAAAAACGCTAAGGATGCATTACTTGATGAGCATTGGCTAATGGACATGCAAGAAGAATTAAACCAATTTAAACGGAATGATGTTTGGGACTTAGTCCCTCATCCGGGAGATCATCAAGTAATAGGCACTAGATGGGTTTTTTCGTAACAAACTTGATGAAAATGGCGTTATTACTAGAAACAAAGCTAGATTAGTTGCCCAAGGTTATAATCAAGAGGAAGGTATTGATTATGAAGAGACATACGCTCCTGTAGCACGTCTCGAAGCTATTCGTCTCTTACTTGCTTATGCTTGTTCTAAAGACTTCAAACTATTCCAAGTGGATGTTAAAAGTGCCTTTCTAAATGGCTATATAAATGAAGAAGTCTATGTTGCTCAGCCACCCGGCTTTGAGAATTACATGTATCCAACTCATGTCTATAAGCTGAAACGTGCTCTATACGGTCT
Source organism: Vicia villosa (assembly GCF_029867415.1). Classification (NCBI taxonomy): domain Eukaryota; kingdom Viridiplantae; phylum Streptophyta; class Magnoliopsida; order Fabales; family Fabaceae; genus Vicia; species Vicia villosa. The sequence continues at coordinate 40,733,220 of NC_081181.1, read as the reverse complement.
TAAACAAGCCCCTCGGGCTTGGTACGAACGTTTGAGCAAATTTCTCCTTAGTCAAGGGTACTCTAGGGGTAAAGTTGACACTACTCTCTTTATTAAAAGAAAAGATAAAGATATTCTCTTAGTGCAAATTTATGTAGATGACATTATATTTGGGTCGACTAATGCAAAACTTGTCAAAGATTTTTCTAAGCTTATGCAGAGTGAATTTGAGATGAGTCTCATGGGTGAGCTAAATTTCTTCCTTGGCCTACAAATCAAGCAACTCAGTCATGGAACGTTTGTGAATCAAACTAAATACTGTACGGAGCTGCTCAAAAGATTTGGAATGAGTGAAGCAAAAGAAATTGACACACCTATGGCAACAAATACTAATCTAGACAAAGATGAGAAAGGTAAAGAGGTTGACGTGAAATTATACTGAGGTATGATAGGTTCACTATTGTATCTTACTGCCTCAAGACCAGACATCATGTTTAGTGTGTGTATGTGTGCAAGATATCAATCTTGTCCAAAACAATCTCACTTGAAAGCTGTCAAAAGAATTCTGCGATACTTACGTGGAACTACTACATATGGCCTATGGTATCCAAAGGGAAATGAGTGTCATTTGGTAGGATTCTCTGATTCAGATTTTGCTGGCTGCAAATCCGGTAGAAAAAGCACCAGTGGAACGTGTCATCTATTCTCAAATTCATTGATAAGTTGGCATAGCAAGAAACAAGTATCGGTTGCATTATCTACTGCTGAGGCAGAATATGTAGCTACTGGAAGCTGCTGTGCACAAATATTATGGCTCAAGCAACAACTTCTTGACTTTGGTATTAAGCTTGATCGCATACCTATCATGTGCGATAACACAAGTGCCATAAACTTGAGTAAAAATCCTGTCTTACACTCACGTACCAAGCATATTGAAATAAGACATCACTTTCTACGAGATCATGTAGAGAAAGGAGACGTTACATTTGAACATGTAGAAAGCAAGAAGCAACTAGCTGACATCTTCACCAAACCTCTAGCAACGGAGCAATACTTCAACATTCGTAGGGAATTAGGGATACTCGATATCTCTAATTTGGGCTAATTACGTTTGTTCTCTCTTAATATTATTCCTTTACTTTATATATATATATATATATGTTCTCTCTTGCTAACATTTTTCTTGGCGTAAAGGTAGTTCATCATCTAGCCAGGCGTCATTCCACATTGATTAAAGGCTGCCATTAAAGTTGAGAAAGCGGTAACGTTATTGTTGTTCACTTCCAAAAATATTATTGATACTATAATATGCTATCAATTAACATGCTTATAGTGACTTCATACATATATCGCGCTTGCTCATTTGACTCTCATGCTATAACTGGCTACCTTTTTATGAATGCTAGCATTTTATCTATGTTTCTCTCGTTACTCTTCTATTTTCGTTGTATCTCTTTTTGATGTTGACAAAGGGGGAGATAGATGCTGAGTGTACGGGGGAGCTTTGTTGAGAGATTGCCTTGTTGAGAAATAGATGCTGGATGTACGGGGGAGCTTTGTTGAGTCTTTATCACTTACCACCAAAGCTTCGACTAATGGTTTGCCATCATCAAAAAGGGGGAGCATGTGAATACAAGATTACACTCAAAGATGTTTTTGATTTATGGCAAACTCAAATAAACATTCAATCAACAAGGCGGAAGCAGAAAACTCAAAGAAAAGCAAGCATTGATCACTCATGATAGTACAGGTTGATCTATTATACTTATAGGTCGACTCAACACAAGCAGATCAAGAAGAATGCAGAAAACCAGCAGTTAGGTCGACCTACTGTCAACCCAGGTCGACCTAAAATGGAGGAAAATCCACATACTTCTGCTAGGTCGACTCACACATCATCTAGGTCGACCTAAATTGATGAAATTTACATACCAGTCTGCTAGGTCGACCTACACAACGACTAGGTCGACCTAATCTGAGAAAATATCCCCAGAATGCATTTGAAGAGGATTCTGGTCGACCTACTCCTTAAACAGGTCGACCTAACTGGGAGCAAAATTCTGCAAGCTCTGCTAGGTCGACCTAAGCACTACAAGAGGTCGACCTAACTGATCAAGAATGCCAAAAATTCTGTTTCTCTCATCTCCAACTGTTAAGCTATCATATATATTGTCAAAGGTTCAATTATTCAATAAAAACACCAACGACTGAAAGATACACAAACGCTTCTCATCTTCGTTCTTCATCATCTCCAACATAATTACACATAATCATTCTTGCGTTGCGGGTTAGTGATGAGTTCGATAACGTCCATGGAACGGAATTGAAGATTCCTAGTGGGTGAAGGTTTGTGGGGTTTGTTGGTGAATAAAATCTGCGGGTTTTGTCCTCCACGACGGGTGGTTCTTGGGGGTTTTTATCAAGAGGCGTTCATTGAGGATTCGGCTGAGTGTAACGATTGAGGAACGGGGAGTTCAAGGAATCAAGACACTGCAGAAGGGAATCAAAGTGAAGCTCTTGGATAACCTTGATCTTGCTCAAGATTAAGGGGGAAGAAGATTCAAAGGATCGACATAATTGGTTTATCGTTTATCGCTTTGTTATCTTCTTTGTATATACTACTTTCAACATTAATGAAAGATTACCCAATTTCAATTTGGAATTGGGGGCAGACGTAGTCGTAGCGAGGACGATCGACGAACTGCCTAAATAAATATCGTGTTCTTGTCGCTTTTACTTTTTCATTTACATTCTGTTCATATTTGGTTATAATAGCAAATTGATCAACGATTCGAGTGTTAAGATTGTGAATTAAGAACTTACATAAACATCACAATCCACCACACATTGAATTACATTCAATTTGATCATTATCACCAAGTGTTTGTATATTTGTTTCTATCACTCTTACTGCATTGCAAACATTGTCCATCATACAAAAAGTTAATCTGATTTTCAATAAGAGCAACGCTTTGATTCTGCAACATATACTCTTATCACTTATCTCAAGTCTTCGACTGGTTTTTAAACACATATACAATCGTTTCGATAGTGGTTCGGGATAGACGCGAGTCGATTCAGAATCACTTCCGCTGAAAAGTCGTTTAACTCCGTAAAACTGTGAACGATCTATTCACCCCCCTCTAGATCCTAAGGCCAGCGTCTAACATATATCCCTCTTTTTGCACAAATCTAATTTATGTACATAAAATGGTTAAGCGCCTTAATTTTACTATCCATTTTAACTCCCACCAATGCTTCATGCATGGGATCCCTACCCTGCAGAAGATTGGTGTAGCTTAATTATAACATGGATTATATGTGCTCACTTCTCATACTCTACAACCCAATTAAACTGTTTTTTCACATATTCAAAACGTATCTAATGATAAATGTAACTTGTGGCACCAAAGATTGGGCCACCCATAACATGAAGTTCTCAGACATATTAATAAAAATTTTCCTATGTGATACTTGTTTAGCTGCTAAATATAAATGATTGCCTTTTCCTAACAACATTACACAAATTGCTAATTGTTTTGATCTGATTCACATGGTCTTATAGGGTCCTTTCTCAACCCCCTCCATGCCTGGCCATAGATATTTTGTAACGGTTGTAGATGATCATAGCCATTTTTGTTGGATATATTTAATGAAAACTAAATCTGAAACATCTTAGTTGGTTCAATCTTTTATTAGTTTTGTTAAAACACAATTCCAAGTGTGTGTCAAAACATTAAGATCAGATAATGGCCCTGAATTCACATTAAAAACTTTTTATCAAACTCAAGGCATTATCCATTAAACTTCATGTGTTGACACACCCCAACAAAATGGGGTCGCGGAATGAAAACACCAGCATCTTTTGCTGTTACACGAGCTTTACTTTTTCAATCACACTTACCAGATATATTTTGGGCTCATGCCCTTACACATGTTGTTTTTCTTATCAATCGCATGCCATCTAGATTACTAACTTATAAATCTCACTTTCATTTACTGCATAACAATATCCCTGACTATGAGAGCCTACGCATATTTGGTTTCTTAGCTTACACTAGTAGTTCAAAAAGACACAGATCTAAATTTGACCCCCGTTCCCGCAAATGCATCTACTCAGGCAACCAGCAGGGTGTCAAAAGACATGTTCTTTTTGATATAACAAACAAATAACTTTTTCTATCCCGTGACACAATTTGTTTTGAAAATTTATTTCCTTACAATGTCCATCACACTAATACCAAGCACAAACCTCAACCTATTTTTCCTATTAACAATCACAACTTCATATATGATATAGATGCCAACAGTCATCCTATTATACCACATACCCAATAACCCAACCCCTGCTTCAATTCAAACAGACATAACTACTGATGTCATCTCCCCTAATCTGCCAAACACAGAAACTCCTATTGCCTATGACAGCATTCCTGAGATCCAAAATACCCCTGCAGCCACTAACAACCCTCTTTCCACTAGGAAATCGGTTAGACCCTCCAAACCTCCCTCTTACCTACAAGACTACCACTGCAATCTTTTACGAGGTAATCCTGAAAATTAAGTTCTCTGCACTAGAGGTAACACTTTATATCCTATCTCGCAATTTATCACATATAATAAATTATCCAACTTTCATCGCATATTTTATCTTAAATCATCTACTATAGTTGAACCAACATCTTACTCCACTGTTGTCCCTGATCCCAACTGGAAACGAGTCATTGAGAATGAGCTTCATTCCTTAATTAACAACAACACTTGAGATCTTACTCCTCTTCCCCCAAACAGGCGTGCCATCAGTTGAAAATGGATCTTTAAATTAAAATTCCTTGCCAATGGCATCCTTAAAAGACATAAAGCTAGTCTCGTCGCCAAAGGTTTTAACCAAACAGAAGGCTTAGACTATCATGACACCTTTAGGCCAGTTATTAAAATGAAAACTATTCGCATACTTCTGTCAATAGCTGCCACCAATAACTAGTACCTACAACAACTTGACATAAATACAGCCTTCTTACACGGTGACCTCGATGAAGAGGTCTACATGAAAGTTCCCCCTGATCTCATTGTTCCCAATAATAATCTCATTTGTAAACTTAACAGATCCATCTACGGGCTCAAACAAGCCAATAGACAGTGGAATTATAAATTAACCAACACTCTTACATCTTTAGATTTTAACCAATCTAAATCTGATTACTCTTTGTTCACTAAGGCTATGTTTGGGAGTTTTGAGGGGAAGGCTTCTGAAAACGAATTTTTAAAAAAATATAGAAAAATATTTGACATTTTTAAAAAAAATGATTTTCTTTAGATTGATAAAAGAGTCATTATCACTACAAAATTTTTAATTTTTAAAATAGTATTACAACCTAAAAGTTATTTGAAGAATTTATGTAAGCCCTCCAAAATCCTCCAAAACCATCCTTCAATACAATTTTTGAGTTCCCCCATTTTATGGGGTTTTTGGTGTTATGAAGAAACTCAAACCCTCCTACCCAAAATCTTTTTATCCTTTTCACCCAATTCTTCCTATTTTTCATAGTCCTCCCCTCCCTTCCCCTCCAAACTCCCAAACATAGCCTAAGGTAACAAGTATATCCTTTACTACTGTGCTTATATATGTTGATGATTTGGTCATTGCAGGAAATTCCATGGATGAAATCAATAAATTAAAACAAGTCCTGGATAAAACTTAAAGTATCATGGATCTTGGTAACCTCAAATACTTTCTCGAATTTGAGGTGGCTCGCAACAAATCAGGCATCTCACTCTGCCAAAGGAAGTACTGCCTTGTTCACAAAGGTAACAAGTATATCCTTTACTACTTTGCTTCTATATGTTGATGATTTGGTCATTGCAGGAAATTCCATGGATGAAATTAATAAATTAAAACAAGTTTTGGACAAAACTTAAAGTATCATGGATCTTGGTTACCTCAAATATTTTCTCTAATTTGTGGTGGCTCGCAAAAAAACAGGCATCTCACTCTGACAAAGGAAGTACTGCCCTGATGTCCTGGAACATACTGGTTTATTAGCTGCAAAACCAGCCTCGACACCAATGGATCCTAGTCATCCTTTGCACAGTGACACTGCTTCTACCATTCCAGATCCCACCAAGTTCAGAAGCCTCATCGGTAATCTAATATATTTAACTAACTCACAACCTGATATAAGTTTTGTTTTTTGCAGATTGAGTCAACACTTAGCAGCTCCCACAGATATACATATGCAGGCAGCATTGCACGTCCTAGGATACCTAAAGAATTCTCCTGCCATTGGCTTATTCTTCACCTGCAACAATAAATTAAATCTCAGTGGTTTTTCAGATTCAGACTAGGGAGCTTGCCCTATCACACGCTGTTCCACCACCCGCTTCTGTTTCTACTTAGGCACATCCCTTGTTTCCTGGAAAAGCAAAAAATAACGCACCGTATCTAGCTCTTCTTCCGAAGCTGAATACCGAGCATTGGCAAACACAACTTATGAAGCCACTTGGTTAAAGGATCTGCTTCAAGACTTCAACGTTCCGACCTTGCATCCCATCATTATCTTGTGCAAAAACCGTAGCGCTATCCAAATTGCAAAAAACATAGTTTTTCACGAGCGCACCAAGCACATAGAGATCGACTGCCATGTCGTTCGTGACAAGTTACAGGACCAAACCATCCATTTGCCTTTATGGCAGTTATTACCTTTCCTAGTTTATAACTGACACTCTGTATATAAATAGGTCAAATTATCACTTATTTCAGGTTATGTTTTCAATATCAATATCAAATGAAGTTTCACGTTTTATATCCCAATTCAATTTGCAGATGTATATTGTGATAGTAAGAAGATCGATTGTCTAAAAAATAAAAAATAAATTAGTTTACCTGTACTTCAGCATTAGAGGCACTTGCTAGGGCAATTTGTAATGTGTAGTTTCCATTCAATACATCACTAAGTTCAAACGTAACGTTCCACGTGGTTGCTTCATAAGTTTTATTTCCTATGATTCTGTATATATATCAGTAAAGATTAGAGTAAAGTGTAGAAAAAAAATATAATTATGATAAATAAACAACTAATTTACCTTGGAACATGAGCGAAAAACCAATCATTTTGATAGTCACTAAGACCAACTTTGTAAACAAGGTCGTGTTTTGCATATAAATCAGTGTAACGACTCCATAATCCATAATTCCTAAATCTGTCATAGATAAAATACTTAGTAAGTGGAAAGGAAAACTTTAAGATTAACATATATTTTTCATATTTTTTATAGGCACTATGTTTCATTCACATCGTAGTGCTTATAAAAAAGAGCGGAGATAGTTAAAAATTAGTATAACCTATCAAAAAAATGGACTATAGACTAACTTCTGAACGTGGTTGTTTGCGTATAATTTGTTGATGAGGTTAGGATAAGGGTTTGGCACATAAAATTCAGCTGCAGATCGATCTGGAATGCCGATTTCCCATAGAGTAGGACCATTTCTTGGAGGATTATACACAAGTGAATTTAATTTGATGGTAGATCCTACAAGTATATACATTATTATTATTACAAAGTTATCGTCTAACGAAAGAAAGTTACAATTACTTTAGATAAAAATAAAATATATTCAAACTCATTTTTCTTAATATTTTGTGCTGAATAAGTAATTTTTGAATAATGGAAAATTATTTTCATACTATACCTGGTTTAATTGTAATTTCATCATTATATTTGTAATCTCCAATGAAGCCAGGAACCCATGCAAACAAGTTGTATACTCCAGGTATAATGTTTTTTATAATAAAGTTTCCATTTTGATCTGATCGAGTCCAAAATTGATATCCCTATAAATTTTAACATAATTCAAATCATTTATATACATATATATATATATATATATATATATATATATATATATATATATATATATATATATATATATTTCTTTAAGATTTATTAAATCGAATTATATTATATCCAACTTAATGTACCTTGCTTTCTCTCTGCCATGATCCTGCAACTCCAGGCGAAGCTAGACCAATATAAGCTTTGTTTGCATTTTGAGATTTATTCCACCTAATAAATATAGTAAAGCAAAACACTTCAGTAAACAATTTTGAATGATTTAATATTAAAAATAAATATAATTTGTTTCAAATACCCATCTTGAACTTGCAAATGTGCTTGTAGTGTTCCTCTTTGATGGCGTGGAATAAAATCTTTTGAATGAAGAAATTCATAAGGCCAACTCTTAACTTCATTCAATAACTGATTAATCAAAGAAGAAACATTATGTTTGTCATTATGGGCTAAAAATAAATAAATAAATGATTGTAATGAAAATATTAACCTTATGTTTAGCATCTGACCATAGAGATTTGAATTGATTATTACTTGGAGCAGAATTCAAGTAAACAAAAATAGGTCCAAAAACCTTTTTATATGTCTCTCCTTCTTTGAATTCTAGGGCTAACCGTTTACCACCATAGTGGGTGCTCACAAACATCTACATAAATATTATAAAATGTGAAGATATTTCTTTTTAAAATGTCTATAACAACATATTCATGAATTAGTGAGTTTTTGTTGAACTTACTGAGAGGCTAGTTGGGCCAACATGAGATGTGAGGTCTTGTTTAACCGGCCCGCCATTGCGGAACTCATTGCTTGGTGTTATAATCCAAAAACCCACGGGCTTTTTAGAATCTGCAGTAATCCATCCGTGAACTTGGTTGTATTGATTTTCACTTGAGTATTGGTATTTGTCATCCACCTAAGTTTAACACAATCCAGTTCACATTTATTCACATGCTTTTTATGCAAATTAAAAAAAGAAAACTATATTAAAATTGCATCCATAATATATAAGCAACTAAGAAAACCATGTAAATGCATAGAAGAAGAGAGTTACCTCTCCTTTGAATTCTGGGTTTGAAGGATTTGTTAACAGAACAGCTTCAGGATATGCTAAGACTTTTCCTGCTTCTCTGTCTATCTTCGATGGCATTTTTCTTTGCCTAGTATCTGAAATGGCCATATAGTTGAAGCTGCATGTATGGTTTCTTCTTCATTAGTTGTGTATTTTTTCTTTCATAATATAATATGAAGTTTAGGAGTTCTATGACCACTAATATATTTGGATGAACCAACTAACCTTATAGCTATGATGAGGTGATTTTTAATGTAATTCTATTCTTTTGGAGATGGTTGGCTTTAAACTACCCTTTGCCTCTAGTTAGTTTTTACAATTGGTACAAAAGACTAATGGATTGTTTCAACTCTCCTTAGAGTTTTGTGTTGTAAGAGTTGCACCCCTAGTACAATTTCTTAATTATTATTTGCCTATTGAAAAAAAAAACTAATATGACAAAATACTAACTTTTAATAAGGTGATAATAATAATAAGGTCATGGACTCTCAGAGTACTATTTTTTTAAATAAAAGAACCAACTAATATGAGAAAATACTAAAATTTCATTTTCAATTTTCAATCCAAGAAAATATTATTTTCTTTTACACCTTTCACATTAGTAGATGAATCTAAAAAATATCATTATGGTATTTCTAAAATCGACCAAAGAACTAAATTCTAGATCATGGAGACCAACCCCTAATCTTAGACTTTTCCCCCAACGAGATAAACAACTAGAAGAAGTGACCTAAGATTCAAAGGAAGAACAAAAAACCACATCAACCACCTATAAATTTGATACCATACAGATGTTTCCACCTCATAGGTCACAAATGGATGAGAATTTGACTCTACTGATCCCTTACACATATCATTCAAATCAACAAAGACACTATGCTTGAACAAATTCTCTCTAATAGAAATATTATCTTGAAGGAGTTGTCAAGAAAACTCACCCACTTTCAAATGAGTCCAACTATTCCAATTGAGAGAAAGAATTGAGTCCACACTTTAAGAAGGGAGGTCACTCGAGTAATTTAAATCCATTAAGGTCTTCCTCTTCAAGCAAGAAAAGAAATACAACAATGGGATCGTCTTTCTTCAATCCCCATTAAATATTAATTTCTTGGATTGTGAAATAATTCACCAATACTGCAAGATTTACATAAAACACACAATCTCTCATCGAAGATCCCTATGTATCATTAAACCCGGCTTTTTTTTGGAGAGAGGGAGGGTGAAGCGCTTGAAAGAAAGCAAAACTACAACAAAGTTCTTCTAACAATAGAGATACCTAAACAATTTGTGTCTACGAGAGGTTTTAAAAACATCGGAACCTCATTCTCAAACAAAGAAAAATTTCCACGCATTGCTCCAAACTTAGCTAAAGCATCCGCACAATGATTCACTTCTCTGAAGGTGTGAACTAGCTTAATATCTTCAAAGCACCTCATCAAATCTAGAATTTGCTTCACTAAAGTGTAACTATCCATATTCATGTCTTTACCTGACTTTATCATTTTTATGGCTTTGACAGAATCCATATTCACCTAAACTTTGCCGCATCCCAAATCCTTCGCAAGAGATAGCCTTTCAAAGATTCCCCACAATTTAACGTTCTCAATACTGCAATTGCCTAAAAATTTCGAGAAACCTCCCCTGCAACCTCCATGATCTTCCCTGATAATTCCTCCACATTCGGCCACACAACCATTCTTGCTAGCTCCATCTGTATTTAATTTCACCCAGCCTCTATCTGGAGGTTGTAACTTGATCATTGTCGACGAATAATTCTTTCCCACAGTTACCTGCTTGCTCTTAAGATTAGAGTAATACTCATTCACTCTATATTGCACTTGATCTCTCAGGATGAACGGTCTGCTGAAACTTTCATAAAAAATTTCTTTGTTTCTCCAATACCAGTTACTATGGCATCCTTCTGCCCAAAAGCTAATCCACCTGTGATTCATTCTTAGGTTAATGTCAACCCAATCCAAAAGGTTGACAGAAAAGAACACATTCCTTATGGATTCGGGAACTCCATTCAACCAAACTTGTTTTGCTTTAGTGCAGTCCCGAAGCGCATGTAAGGTGGATTCCTTGACATAACCACAAAGGTTACACTCTGCTCCGCCAAGACCTTTCAAACTCTTATTATAGTTAGTCAAAATTCTATCATGACACATCATCCAGATAAAACACCAGACCCTTTCTTGACTTTTAATCTTCCAAATCTGACACATCATCTAGATAAAACACCGGACACAGTTTTAATAAGCATATAATCCAGAAATATCTAACTAGTTGAATCATATGCTTTTTTTAAGTCCACCTTAAAAATGAGACAAACTTTTTTGGTTTTATTCGGCAAATCAACCAAAAACCCACCTTTTATGGAATTCCAATTAATTAATGGATAAAAGCTTATCCATAACCTTAGTTATTCTAACTCAACACTTAAGCAACAAGCATATTAATGGAACCCGATACATTAATACGACAAAAAGACTAACTGAAAAAGAGACTCAACCTTTGGAACCAAGGTTACAAAATAGATGGAGAAGCTACGAGAGAGATGCAAAATAATGGAACTAATCGAACATAACACCCAAATTATCATCCCTAAGAGGATTTCAAAATATTCTAAAAAAAGGATATGTTAAACCCATCAAGTCCATAATTCTTATAGCATCACATTGAGTCAACACCCAATCTATCTCTATAAGAAAATGAGTAGAAAGAGAGAAATGCAATCGCCAACGAGTTTAGGCCGATCCTTAAGAGTTTCTATATACTATTTTTCAACATAACCATCACGAACCCTAAGCACTGAGATACCATTCCTCCTACTCCTATTCTTAGAACAAGCAAGGAGAAAATCAGTATTAGCATATTCCTCCTTAAGCTAATTGGCTTTGGACTACTAGCATAAATGAGATTATTTAACAAAAGGCGGAATGTAACCCCCATCGAGTTAAGGCCGATCCTCAAGAGGTTTTATATACTATTTTTCAACCTAACCATCACGAATCCTAAGCACGAAGATATCATTCCTCCTATTCCTACTCTTTCAACATGCATGGAGAAAATCAGTGTCAGCATCTTCATCCTTAAGTCAACTGGCTTTGGACTTCTAGCATAGATTCACAGTGGCCCTAGTCCTAGTAACCATCTCATCATCTGATAGAAAACCCTGGTCAGCTTTAAAGTCCAAATTACTCACCATTTCTCTCACCGAATCAATTTGGAGATCAAGATTGCCAAACATCTTCTTATTCCATAATTTTAAAAGCTTCTCTTTGAGAACAAAAGTTTTCCAACCATAGGATATATTATTGATCCAACTAGAGTGAACCGCATTAGGCAGGTTTATATGAGAAAGTCAATGGTTATTGAATCTAAAAGGATTAGAGACCCACATTTGACTAATATACTAAAGAAAGACCGAACAATGATCAAAAACATCTCAAGGTAAGGCCACTTAGTAGTCACCCCCACTTATCAACCATCTAACATAAGAACCTTATAAATCTTGTTTTTGCAGCCTCCCATTAGGTTGGGACCAAGTTAAATTCCTACCTAGGTCAGATAGTCATCACTCCCAACTATACAAGAAGAACAATCAATCTTTATCCTCTCACTACCAGAGGAAACAAAATAAAATCCCCAACACATACCACGCCTATAATAAGTTTATGAATTAATTAATTTTAACAACCTTTTGTGAATAACGAGAAGTAGTTAATAAACTTTTGTTGATGACAAATAGTTAGCTCGATTGATAATATGAGTTTATGAATTCAGGTATAGTGGGTTGTTATATGAACTCATTGAGAAATGAGAAAAAGAAATCATAGTAATTATCTTTTAGGTATTTAGGTTCATCTCTAAGTAAAAACTTGTTAAATTGTCTAAGGAACATATAAGAGCGAGAATTAAATGAATAATAGTGTCGGTTTTCATGTAGGAATATTGAAATCTAATTAATCATGAGTATATGATCCTACTTATACTAAAAATTTGATGATTAAGATATAAATAAGATATGTGTATTTTATTTAGTTTATTTACCTGGCTTCCTTGAGTTTATAAACGACCCTTATTTGATCAATTTTCTTAGCAAGGAATCCTTTTGGTCGTTCAAATATCATGTAAGAATAAAACCCTGAATCACCTCTTCGTAATATATACCTACAACATTAAATTATTGAAAAAGAATTCATCAAAATAAATTACATTTCTCACTTTACAAGTCATTTTTGTCCATAATTGAGAGTAAGAATTTACCTTTGGTCAATGTTTATAGGTACATTTGAGGCATTCATAGAAGGTTTCCATGTCCTTAAAAATGAAACCTCTACTATATTCTTGTTTCGTCTTATGATTGAGAAATTTGTCCCATGAATTCTGCAATCGTATTATTTCATTTATAAATTTTAATATCATACATTATAGGTGTATTAACATATGATTAAATTTAAGTAAAATCATTAACCTCTGAAATTTTTTGCCAAAAACAACGTCCAAGTAGCCTCTGTCATTCTCTTCGTATCTAGTTTCAAGTACATTGTCAATGTTAGAATATGATATTCCTTTGACATATCCTCCAGGTTTGGACAAAGTGATGGAAATAATTCCATTTCTAATCACCACCTGAAAAATCAACCAACAAATTGAGATAATAATTTTTTCCTTTAGTTTTTTTATTATTAAATTAAAGTTTTGTAACATTAAGCATTAGTGTTTCAAAAATTACCTGAGCAGAATTTCGATTATTAAGAATGACTGGAGGTTTAGGATTCCTCGATCCGTGGTGATGGTGGTGGATTTTTCTCAAGATTCTTCAGCAAGTGGAAACATTGCAAGGAAAATGAGTAAAAAAAATTAAAAAAGATAATATTATTTTTAATGATATAATTAAGGGTATTCAATCATGCCTAGTTTACCATTTTGACACACATTTATATTTTATAAAAAAACACTCATTACTCTTGTTTTTATTAATACAACAATCAATACTCATTACCATGATGTTCGTTTAACTCTAAGGATTCGATAAATAATATAAAAATCATTTAAGTTAAATCAAACATAATATCTTGTTAATGAAATAACTTGCATGTGAAGAAACTCATCTCCATTAATGATTAAATGAAAATTATATGACAGATTAATGAAATAATCACCCTCTTTTTATATGGGAGAGATCAAGAGGAAGTTAGTTAAGAAACTAACTAACTACTAAACATAGAAACTAGTGTAAAAAAAATTGTTCATAAATAAACTTATAAAAGTAACATCCCTCCTCAAGTCAGACTATGAAAAAGAAACTTATAAAAGTAACATCCCTCCTCAAGTTGGACTATGGATATCACATAGACTTCCTAGAATTAAGACATCTTGTCCAATCACAATCTGCAAAGTCATGAAGTTTGATTAGAATAATGCTAAACTAGAAGATGTCATTGCTTGATGAAGATTTTAGGTATTTAAGAATAGTGGTTGCTGCAGTGAAATGAGGAGTCAAGGGTTACTCTATGAACTGGCTTAGGTGTTGCACATAAAAAAGAAATTTCAAGTCTAGTGTGAGTGAGGTATATGAGTCTTCCAATGAGGTTTCCAGAAGAAGTAAGGTCTTCTAGAGGAACTCCCTCATTTTTGAAAAGTTTGGTGGTAAGATTGAGGGGTGTGATAGATGGCTTGGCACCTAGTATCACATGTCTTCAAGCACTTCAAGGGTGTGTTTCCTTTGGTAAACCATAATTCCTTCAAACATTGATGCTCACGCAGGTATGAGCTCAAGTACGTGTAATTTTTCAAACCGCATATATGGAGACGAGTACTATAGTGCCCTCCCTATACTCTACCCATTGTCACCCCTAGGTTGAGCAGGAAAGGGTTTAATGATAGTTTCATTTGGTGTAAGGGATGAAGAAGCTGTATGCTCAATAATTGAGGAGGATGGTACAAGTTCGGGTACTTTGAAAGGGAAGTGTGTTTCATAAAATATGAAATTTCTAGAGACAAATAAATTGTGTGAAGTAAGGTCATACAAAATATAGCCTTTGGTGTCATCCTTAAAACCAAGGAAAAAAAACTTTCTAGTACCATAATCAAATTTTGTTCTATGAGCTTGTAATATAGTGGCATAACATATACATCCAAACACTTTGAGAATTGAGAAGAGAAGGTGGTTAATTGCAAAGAAATTCATATGGAATTTCGTATTTGAGAAGATGGGTAGGAAGTATGTTAATGATGTGAATGACATGTTGAGTGCTAATCTTCCATATGGATAATGGCGTGTTGAATTGGAAAGAAAGGTATATGCTATATTAAGGATGTGTTGGTGTTTTTTCTCCATTACACCAATTTGATGGGGAGTATCTACACGTGATCTTTGGTGAAGTATTCCTTTGGATTAAAATATGGAATCCATAGAGAATTCAAAACTATTATTAGTTCTGAAATACTGTATGGTAGTGTGGAAATGGTTTTCTATATAGGCAACAAATTTGATGAGGTGAGTTCTAGTTTCATCCTTGGTTTTTAGAAAAATGATTCAAGTGTACCTGCTAAAATCATCACTAATGTAAGAAAATGTTTGTGGCTTGAAAGAGATACAGTTGAAAAGGGGCCCAAAGATCACCATGTAATAATTCAAATGATGTAGAATAAATAGAATTACGTAAAGGGAAGGTAATTTATTTTGTTAGAAAATTGATAAGAATCACACGTGGACTAAGTGTTTTTTGAAGATACAAAGGGAAACTTTTTCGAAAAGCCATGCAAGCCAATACGAAAAGTGTGACCTGGCCTATAGTAGCATTAGAAACAGAATTACATTCACAATGGTCAAATATAATATTTGTAGTATTAATCACATATAACCCCTTGTGCATTTAAGCTATATTAATCATTTCCTTAGTAGATGTCTACAAAATATGGAAAAAATCAAAAGAAAATTGAACAGAACAATTATTGTACAAGGCAAGTTTATTAACAAAAATGAGATTGACAAGAAAAAAAGGGAACATGTCAAACATTATGTAGGCAAAGGTTGGAGAGAGTATGACAAAACTAGATATATGAGTAAGCATTATTGTGCCATTAGGTAAGAAAACTGAAAAAAGTTGCATGGTA
This sequence comes from Vicia villosa, assembly GCF_029867415.1. Lineage (NCBI taxonomy): Eukaryota > Viridiplantae > Streptophyta > Magnoliopsida > Fabales > Fabaceae > Vicia > Vicia villosa. Next base: position 40,717,199 of record NC_081181.1, on the reverse strand, counting down.
TGATAGGAAAGAAAGGAGGTAAGATTAGAGGTAATGTAATTAGTGTCACAAGTGTGCAAGATCCATAGGTGATGATGCTTACAACATTGGCTTTAGGGTTGAGACTTGGATGTCAAGGCAATAAGGGAGCTAGATATAACATTAGTTTTAGGGTTGAGATTGGTTTGTGATTGTTGTAACAAGCCAATAAGACTTTGATATTGCTATTGAGTGAAACCAAAATATTTGGAAGTTGAAAAACTTGTACCAGATACGTCATGAATGGCTTTAGAATCATCAAGATCAGTTTCTTCAGAAGAATTTCCTTTTGCCTCGACACCTGGAGGGCAGCCATGCTTCATAAAACAAGTGTCAACTATGTGATTTGTCCTACTACAATGGATACACACTATGTTGGTGTCACTAGGTGGACCTGCCCATTTCCATTTTTTTGGAGGATTGGACTTAGCTCGAGAAGCATTAGCCAAGAAGGTTGTAGGTGATAAAGACGAGTCAGAATTACCAAATGGAGGAGGATCAAAAAGAGGAATGGCATGTTCTCTTTCTTGTTGAATCATTAATGGGAAAATAATGTCAATTTATGGAAAATAATTCATGAGCAATATCTATGATTTTGTGGTATCGAACTTATGAGACCCTTAAGGAAGCATATGACATAATCTTGGTCAGGACACACCTACAACAAAGCAATGCCTTTGCAACTGCATTAAAAGGAGCATTCATAATTAGGAATTGGACAATAATTCTCCAACAAATACCAAAGAACCTTCTTCTTGGTGAAGTAATCAGAGACATCCTGATTTCCTCGGTGAAGCTTATAAAGCTCTTCTTGAATATCTGAAATTTGAACAAATGTCACTTCGAGAGAAACATGTGCTGAGGTTTAACCAAACCACAACTGCTGATTCGATCTAAAGTAAGAACTATGGTGTTGCAGCGTATCCAAGATGCATTCAAATGATATGCAACATTGGCCTTTGGAGGGGTCCCATAGACAAAATTCTCCTTATTCTTGGCAATGTTCATTGAACATGCCCAAAAATGATCATTCTTGCAGTCAAATAGAGGCAAAAGAAGAGTAAGAGATGAACTTTCATTAGGGTAAAGGTAATAAGGATTTGAAGAATTGGTTTAGAGTTATGAAATGTGAGATTATGGAAGAAGAAAAAAGGAATAAGTGATGAAGAGAAGATGCTGAAATTGTTTGTGATACCATGTTATTGAAATAACTTACAAGTGAAGAAACTCATCTCTATTAATGAATGAATAAAAATTATATGAGAGATTAATGAAATAATAATCCTCTATATACAGAGAGAGATCAAGAGGAAGTTAGTTAACATATTAACTAACCTTAACAACTAATCCTAACTAACTACTAAACATGGAAAGCTATAACTTGCACACCATCAAACTAATCAAACTATCATAAGTAACATATCCCCATTGTTTTCTTAAATGAAATTTAAAATTTAAATTATTTTTTATAGCAAAATGAAATAATTTTTTGAAAATATACTCTTCAATTATAACTTATTCCACTTAGAATAATATTATATTTTTGACAACTTAATAATATTTTTTAACCTGGATATGCGACAACTGACCTCATTTAAGAATTATTCAAAATTAATAGCGAATGTATATTGGGACTTAAAAATGGATTATATTAATAAAAAGAAATTAAAATGTTTTATAAAAAGAGACAGTGTAAAGGTTGAATTGCTAAATGAAAATTGAATCATAACAAATATATAAATAAAAGACATGAAATTTTAGAAAATAAATTCTCGAAACATATGCTACACCATAGACTAAAGCCATGACTCCTCTAGTTTATTGGATTTTATTTCTCTATTTATGGAAGAAAATGAAGAAAAAAAGGGTTTGAGACTGGAATCTTAACCTCAAACTAATTGTTATTAATGAAACTGCAATGCAACTTCTATGGTGAAGTTGTTGCATTAAAAGTTAGGATATGATTGCACCAGCATTTAAAATAATGATCTTAATGTCTTTCTTTTTCATACTCATAACTCATGTTTTTTATTTCATTTTTTTATATTAAAATCATAACAAGAGAAGCAAGATTAAAGACAAAGATTAAGGAAGAACCTGGTTGGGACATTCTCTGAATAAGCACCAAAAATGAAACAAAGTTGCAAAGCCATTATATACTGCAACAACAAGAAAACCATTCTATTCATGCCATGTTTCATCTTCATCTTTATAAAATTATATGAACCTGCAAATAATTTGAAAGAAATTCATGTCAAAGAATTAATGCCAAAATAAACTTTAATACATAATACTTTCATTTATAATGGTAAAAAAGAATTATGCATGTATCTAACCTTGATAATGATCAACAAAGTTTTGATAAAACCATGGATGAAATTGCTACCTATATTGAAATTGTTTTCCAAAAGTACTATATATGCAATGCATTCATTACTATGAAATTAAAATCTCTATAAACCTAAACCTTACATATATATAAGTTTATTTTTAAATCGAACACGTGCAAGCATTTACCTAATGCCAAATGAACGACCAACATTAGCAAAATAAGAAATGAGTTTTTTTAAACAAAGAACTTTACATGTGCGTTCACACGGGTCTCGCAGTATAGCTAAAAAATTATAAATAAATATAATATGGTAATGTATTCTAATTTTAGTATACATAATAAAAAAAATTAAAAATTAAAAATATATACCATTGATATTGTATAAAATATTGAGGCCCGTTGTCATACCCCACACTTTTCAAAAATTCCAAACTTCTAAAAAAAATTGGATTTTATAAAATTTTTGGGTTCATTTACATTGACATCCCGAATTTTATAAATATTCAATTTGAAGTCTATTTTAAAATATAATAATTTAGTTTTAAATTATTTATATTTTAATAAATAGAAAAATGTTGATCGATGATTCATACACTTTCAATTGGGTTTTTATTTTGAATAAATAATATAGCACAATTAGTAAGTAAGTAGGGTTTGCAAGTGCAGGGTCTTGGGTTTGAATCTCACTTCTAACATTTTTTCCTTTTTCCTTCTAACTTTAGTTTTAATTATATTTTCATTTTATATCCAAAAATCACAAAAAAAGGCATTTTTATAATTTTAATATTTAATTTCGTTTTTTTTATTTTAGGTTTTTTTAAAATAATAATTTTTAATTCAATTTATGCATATTTTATCAAAAAGAGTCTAAAAATCCCAAAAAAGAATTAAATCTTTTTCATTTTTGTCATAGTTGTTTCTTATTGGTCATATTGTGTCATGCTAACCTTTGATTGGTCCAAATAGTGTCAGTTTGTTCATTAAAAAAATCATGATATTATTTGATTGATTATTGGTTAATACTAATATTATTTTTCCTTTTATGTTAACCTAATATTATAATATAAATAGGTTCTAAATGTCACACTTTGGGAGACTAACATTTCCTAATCTTCTTCCACCGTCATTACGTACAAAATTCATAACCATCACCATTTTTCTCACCCAAAAGCCAATTTGAAAGCCACGCATTTCACGTGTACGAACAGTAAAACCTGTTACGATATCGTGTGATCCTCTCATTATTGTAATATATATTGTAATTATATTAGGACTAATTAGCCTTTATCTGTATTTATTTCCTTCCTTTATTTGTCTTTAATCCTATAATATAAATAGGAGCACCCTTGCTTGTACAATATACACAGGAAATATACAAAAGTTCTTTATATCTTTCTGAGTTTCTACATGGTATCTAGAGCTTAGGTTCTTTTAGCTCTTCCTTTTTCTTTTTTTTTTTTCTGTTCTTTCTAGAGAATTCCTTTCAAATCACCAATCGGTGCTCTAAGCGTTATTTTCGTTGGAAATTTTATCATATAATGGAGAAGTCCGAAGTTACTGTTCCTATCACCGCTATTCTCAATGGTTCAAATTATAACCAATGGGCTGAAGCAATGTGTGGCTTCTTGAAAGGTCGGCGACTCTGGCGATATGCGACGGGTGACAAAAAGTGTCCCACAATAGGTGCTAATGAACAACCAGAAGCCTATGCTGATAAATTAGAGGAATGGGATAGCAAGAACCATCAGATCGTCACTTGGTTTCGCAATACCTCAACTCCTAGCATCCATCTGCAATTCGGGAGATTTGAGACTGCCAAAGAGGTATGGGATCATTTAAAACAACGTTATACTATCTTTGATTTATCTCATCAATATCAATTGTTGAAAGATCTTAGTAATTTGAAACAACAATCTGGCCAATCTATTTATGAGTTTTTAGCACAAATGGAATTAATTTGGAATCAGTTGGCGTCTTGTGAGCCTTCTCTGAAAGATGCAACCGACCTAAAAACATATGAGACTCATCGCAATCGTATTCGGCTTATTCAATTTTTGATGGCTCTCACCGATGATTATGAACCGGTCAGAGCATCTATGTTGCACCAGAATCCCTTGCCTACACTAGAGAATGCTCTTCCTTGTCTCAAGTCTGAGGAAACTAGATTGGGACTTCTTCGTCAGAAAGATAATCTCGCCTTTGCAATCACAAATAAAACTCCTAATTTTTGTCGTCACTGTCGTATGCCTGGTCATTCCTTCATTGATTATCCCAATGTAGAATGTCATAATTGCAAGAAAAAGGGTCATATTGCTTCCAATTGCTGTCGTTACTGTAAGACGCATGGACACTTGATTCAAAATTGTCCTACTCGTCCTCCATGACCTGATCGGAATAAGAATCAACAGCGTCCCAACTCTTCCAGGCCTGCACTTGCAACTTCTGCTGCCAATGATTCTACAGAATTCTCTCAGCCTGCCTTCTCTGTCTCTGATCTTGAATCTCTACTTAGACAACTTCTTCCTTCTAGTAATGGTAATACTCCCGTCGCTCTTTCTACCACAACAGGTAATTCTACATGGTATTTAGATTCTGCTTGTTGTAATCACATGACATCTGTATCTCACCTATTTTCTTCACTATCTGAAAATAATACTACTCATTCTATTCACACGGCTGACGGATCTCTTATGCCTGTAACCCATAAAGGTTCTATCTCGTTGTCTAATTTAAGCTTACCTGAAACATATTTCATTCCTAAACTACGCTTTAACCTTATCTCTGTTGGCCAATTAGGTGACCTTGGTTATGAACTTACTTTTTCTTCCTCTGGATGTCGTGTGCAGGATCCACGGACGGGACAACTCATAGGGACTGGATGTAAAATCGGAAGGTTATTTGAGCTCACTAAACTGCATGTTCCTCAAGGACCTAACATATGTGCCGCTTCCAAAGATTCTTCCATTACACTTTGGCATCGTCGTCTTGCTCATAGTTCTATTGGAAAAATGAATCCTCTTGTGTCTCAAGGTCATTTAGGGTCTGTTACAAATGAGTCTCTTGATTGTACTGCTTGTCAAACTGCTAAACAACCAGCTTTATCATTTAATAAAAGTACCTCTATTTCATCCTCACCATTTGATCTTGTGCATTCTGATATTTGGGGTCCTGCTCCTACCCCTACAATGGGAGGATCTCAGTATTTTGTGTTATTTATTGATGATTATTCTCGCTTTACTTGGATATTCATGATGAAAAATCGTCATGAACTTGCTCAAGTTTACATTAACTTTGCCAAAATGATTAAAACACAATTTTCTAAAACAATTAAGGTCTTTCGCCGAGATAATGCAACGGAATATCGTGATTCTAAACTCTTATATTTTCTTGGTGAGCAGGGTACCTTGTCTGAATTTTCTTGTCCTTATACATCACAACAAAATGGTCGCGCTGAGAGAAAGCATCGTCACATTCTTGACTCGGTTCGTGCCATGCTTATCTCAGCCTCTTGCCCAAAACGTGCTTGGGGTGAAGCTTGTCTAACTGTTGTCCACATTATTAATCGTCTCCCCTCATCTGTCCTTGGTAATGTCTCCCCTTTTGAACGTCTTTATCACACTACACCAAATTACAACTCACTTAAGGTGTTCGGTTGTGCATGTTTTGTTCTCCTTCAGACCCATGAGTATACTAAACTTGAACCTCGTGCGCGTCTCTGTTGTTTTCTTGGTTATGGAACTGAACACAAAGGTTATCGATGTTGGGACCCAATATCCCAGCGCATTCGAATTTCTCGCCATGTTGTCTTTTGGGAGCATATAATGTTCTCTTCCTTGTCAAAATTTACGTCAATCCCGTCTGCTACCACTTCTCTCTTTACTAATCCTGATGTTGATTATTTTCCTAGTGAAACATATGCAGGAACTGACACACATGCAGGTTCTTCTAGTGAAACTCAAACCTCTTCCGATGTTCCATCCACTTCTGGTGATGTTGTTCTGCCTGTTGATCCAACACCTCCCACCATTGAGCTTCCTCAAAGGGTAAGAAATTCACCTTCATATCTTCGTGATTACCATTGTTATTTCACTATGCTTCACCATCATGAACCGTAATCCTATAAAGAAGCCTCTGCAGATCCTAATTGGCAGCAAGCTATGCAGGAAGAATTACAGGCATTGGAGAAAACTCACACATGGGACCTTGTTGATCCTCCTTCTGATAAGACTCTTGTAGGATGCAAGTGGGTATATAAAATAAAGACTCTTTTTGATGGATCTATCGAGCGTTACAAAGCTCGTCTCGTAGCAAAAGGGTTCACTCAAGAGTATGGCATTGATTATGAGGAAACATTTGCCCCTGTTGCACGCATCACCTCAGTTCGAACTCTTCTTGCTATTGCTTCCACTTGCCAATGGAAACTCACTCAAATGGATGTTAAAAATGCCTTTATCAACGGCGAGTTAGAAGAAGAGGTTTACATGTGTCTCCCTCCAGGATATACTTGTCAAGAAAACAAAGTTTGTCGCCTTCGTAAGGCTCTCTATGGTCTTAAACAAGCACCTAGAGCTTGGTTTTCTAAATTTCACAAAACTATCACCCAATTGAATTTCTCTTCCAGTGCTCATGACTCTGCTCTTTTTACTCGGAAAACTGACAATGGCACTGTTGTATTGCTTCTTTATGTCGATGACATGATTATCATCGGCGATGACTCCATGGGAATTGAAGAACTCAAAAAGTTCTTGTGTAAACATTTTGAGATGAAGGATCTTGGACCATTAAGTTACTTTCTGGGTCTTGAAGTATTATCTTCAAGTGATGGCTTGTTTCTGTCACAGGCTAAGTATACTTCTGATCTTGTTTCTCGAGCCGGTCTCACTGATTGTAAAATTGAACACACTCCTCTTGAACCTAAAGTTCGATTTACTCCTCAAGATGGTACTTTGCTTGACGATCCCACTCTTTATCGACAGCTCGTAGGTAGTCTGATATACCTCACAGTTACTCGGCCGGATATTTCATATGCTGTTCATCTTGTTAGCCAATTCATGGCTTCCCCACGTACCACACATTATGCTGTTGTCCTTCGGATTATTCGGTATATCAAGGGTACCATATTTTATGGTCTTCATTACTCAAATACATCTACTTTGATTCTTAGAGCATACTCTGATGCCGACTGGGCTGGTGACCCGAGTGATCGTCGTTCCACCACTGGTTTTTGTATTTTTCTTGGAGATTCTCTTATATCTTGGCGGAGCAAGAAACAAACTTTGACAGCCCGCTCTAGCACTGAATCTGAATATCGTGCTCTTGTTGATACTACTTCTGAGATACTGTGGCTTCGCTGGCTTCTTGCGGATTTAGAGACATCACAATCTTCACCAACTAGTCTATATTGTGACAATCGTAGTGCCATTCAAATTGCCCACAATGACGTTTTCCACGAGCGAACAAAACATATTGAAATTGATTGTCACTTTATTCGTCAGCATCTTCTTCGTGGTGAACTTCATCTTATCTCCATTGGCACTCTTGACCAACCGGCTGATTTATTCACAAAACTTCATTCTCCTGGTCGCTTCCGCACTTTAGTATCCAAACTCAAGTTGGTTACTGCTCCACCTACTTGAGTTTGAGGGAGGATGTTACGATATGGTGTGATCCTCTCATTATTGTAATATATATTATAATTATATTAGGACTAATTAGCCTTTATCTGTATTTATTTCCTTCCTTTATTTGTCTCTAATCCTATAATATAAATAGGAGCACCCTTGCTTGTACAATATACACAGGAGATATACAAAAGTTCTCTATATCTTTCTACAAAACCAATCATCAACAGTAACCATCCTCCATATTTTCTCCAGAAAAAACTCCACACAAATTAACCATATTTATCACAGCCACGTTGTTCAGGCACAATTTCAAACTATATTGGCTCATCTCAATTCCTAACAACCATGTCAAATTCACCTTACTAACACAAACATATCCATTAAGCTATACATACCAATTTCATTCATATACAAGCCTAAGTGACCAACAAAAAACTTGTAAATAAAGTATAGCAACCAACATTTTTCGTTTCTTTTTTGTTTATGACAGGTACAGGCAAACAAATCCAATACAATACCGCCATGCCGAAAACGTCCCTCGTCGGATCCGTACACCACCGTGCGCCGCTAAAAGACCGCTGACGAAGCCACCACTGTGCGCCACTAATACGACCGCCGCGAACACAACCTTCCGGTGATCTCTCCCACGAGCAGCTTCGGACACGAGCCACCGGCTCATCCTCCGCAGATCCACCACCACGATGCGGCCAAGGCTTCACCGCCGTTGGAGCTCCCTCCGTCCACTACCATCAAATCCTCCTCCGACGAACCGCCGACGAGTCCGGCTCCAGCACCGCACATCAACAGTCCTTGGTCGAATCTGCCGCTTCCTCCATTCTAATCGGTAGCCCTTTCTTGTGTGCTTGTTTTCTTTTTGCGATTTGTATCTTTTTTTTTTTACTAAAGAAAAGAGAAAAGTGTTGTTTTTAGAACAGGGAGAAGAGGCTGAATGCATCAGAAGAAGGAATAGAGTGATACTCATTTTAGTTTTATTTTATTTTGTTTGTTATGCTACTTTAGTTTGTTTTTCTCTTTATAGTATATTGTCATCTATGTGTCCTTTCCCTATTGGAGCAAGAAGCTTGGAAGAAGTCAAAGTAAAGGGCAATGTAATTTGAAGAGGACTTATGGCTGTAAGTACAGGGAGGCGGTGCATAGCATTTCTCTTTTACAGTTTGTCTCTTTAATTTTTTTTACTATGTAGATTATTATTGCTAATGATAATATTAGGGTTAATTTAGTTGAATGGGCTTTAAGCCTATATTTTAATCCAACTTAATAATAGTATAGTACCCCTAAAACAAAAAAAACATATAACAAAAAAAAACACAAAAAAATTAGAGTTTAGGTTTAATCTAATTTTGACATAATTTTAGTAATTAGGATGTACTTAATTGTTTTTAGAGTTTGATGATTAAAATTAAATAGACATTTAGGATCTAACTAGGTTTAGTTAGATTAATTTGTATATAAATTAATTAGGTCTATAATTAATTAGATTTAGGTTATTTTCATGATTAATTTAAGAATTAGGTCTCAATTAACATTAACCTTTAATTTTCTTTTAACCTCAAAATACTTTTACTAACCCTAAAACTCTTTTTTTTACTAACATTTTCTATATTTATTTACTATTCCGCACTTTTAAATTCTAGAAATCGCTGTATAGGTCGCAAAGCTTTTTTGTAATAGCGTAGATTCATTTTCCGCATTTTAAATTTCTGCACTTTAAATTTCTGCTTATATTTCAACTGTTAGATGTATGTTTAATTAGGTGTGTATGGCAAGACTAACAATTAATCGTTAGATCACTAACTCAAGAATTTAAATATCTGAATCTAACACACTTCGCACTCACACACCTTTAGGGTAACCCTCTCTCCGATGCCTTTCGATTAATACGGTCGTGTCCCTCGAATATAGAGGTACCAATAGCAAACGTCCCTCGATTCAAAAATCATCAAAGATCATGGTCCCTCGATGACCCTCGATATTGCCTACGAATACATGATCTCGTCCCTCGATTGCTGCCTACGAAAAGAGATGATTTGTCCCTTCGAATTTGCTAGAGGTACCTCTATCATGTTGCCTTCAACGACCATCGATGACCCTTAACACGTCCAATAAAAAGGAACTACCTACCCATAAATGGTATGGTTAGTCCTAGGAAATTTAAAAAGCATAGAAAAGACAAAGTAGGGTAGTGCTCCAAGTTTGCTTGCTCAAAACAAAATTTGTTTTTCACACCTCTTTCAAAAACAAAGGCTACGCTTTTAAGCTAAAGTCCTTTCTCTTCAAAAATCTCTTTTCCAAACAAACAATAAACAAACGAGCTAAGCAAACTAAGAGCCCGTAGATAACTACGGATGAAAATGGTGCTAACACCTTCCCTTTTCATAACTTACCCCCTGGACCCAAACTCTTTTCTAAAAAAATGTCTTTTTCTGTTCTTTTTACCTTTCCTGAAATTGGACAAAATAAAAGTCGGTGGCGACTCTTGCTCACCGTAACATTTGTTTGCGACATTTTAAAAGTCAGTTCACCGAGTTACAGAACTGGCGACTCTGCTGGGGAAAGTATTTTTAAGAGGGGTTTACCTTAGGGCTTAGATCACAATTATTTTGTTTGTTTGCTTTATTTTTTAAAGGGTATTGTTTGGGATTGTTTATGTGTGAAAGATTCTAACCCGAATCTCGAGATACCTTAGGTATATGGCAAGAGACCAAGGAGACTGTACGGCGTATACCGCTATGGTTGATATGGTAGCCATCGTTAGTGCGACACTTTGGTTTGTCCTGATGTTCCTTGGGATCCGACTCGAGGAAAACATTTGGCTACCGCGTGGTGTCACTAAGCACTAATTTTCCCTTAGAACCATAGTTGAACTTGACTTTGGCCTTTTAGAAAGTAGCGAGATGGCTGGCTTTGGTTCCGACCGAAGTTGGTTGATACTCGAAGCTACTCTCATATGGACTGGACTTTCGGGACGTTTTCGATCGGTGATTCGATTTCTGAACTGAAATAGTGCCTTCGAGAAAGGTCAATGATATGAGCTCCCTAGAACCCGATCTTTATCTAGGACAGGTTGAACCAACTAAACTTCAGTGGGGAGGGTATTTACCTATTAACTTCATGCAAGCCTTTAAACCTAAGGATACTTGTGTGACTTGTTTGTGTTCATTATCTAACCGTTTGGTTTCCTTGCAGGATTTGTTTATACCCTAACAACTTGATCTCCTTGCAGGATTTGCTTATACCTTGACAACTTGATCTCCTTGCAGGATTTGTTCATACCCTAACAATTTGTTTACCTTACAGGTTTTGTTTGTAAGACTTACTTGTCCATACTACCTTATGCTTCCATATAACCTGTTGACTCACCTTTTTCAAGGATCTTAGGGATTTAGGATGCATAATTTCTAGGTACTATTATGGAAGGACTATCAAGAGCCTAGATTTCTATCAAGGGGCGAGAGGATTTATTTTCCTCTAGCCAAATACCTTCAAACTCAAAGGTACAATTCCTATCAAGGGGCAAGAGGATTTATTTTCCTCTGGCCATGCATCCTCAAACTCAAAGGTACAATTCATATCAAGGGGAAAGAGGATTCATTTTCCTTTAGCCATATACCTTCAAATTCAGAAGTACAGGTATCCCGAATCAGAGGCTATGACCCACTGGATATGGTGAGCTTGATTCTTAAAGAAGGACGTTAAAAGATGGAAGTCGAAGTTCTTCAACAAAGCTGCAACTACATTCCAATGTTGCAAAATAAATTCCATAAAGATCCTTGAAAACATTGCATAAGCATTTATATACATATCATTGCATAACAGGTTCCCAGAGAACAAAGTTTCTCATCTCCTTCCACAAATCCCCAAAGCTGGATACTTACAACTCATGTGTGGCTTCGTCGGAATCTTCTCCCTATAAGTAATCCCCTACGGATGAAAAGGGTGCTAACACCTTCCCTTTTCATAACTTACCCCCCGAACCCAAACTCTTTTCTAAAAAAAGGTCTTTTTCTGTTCTTTTTACCTTTCCTGAAATTGGACAAAATAAAAGTCGGTGGCGACTCTTGCTCACCGTAACATTTGTTTGCGACATTTTAAAAGTCAGTTCACCGAGTTACACCCGTGCATATGCATGAGTCGCGCAATGTTAGTAAATAAATTTAATATAATAATGATAAGAAAAATATATAAAAGATATATAAATTAAGTAGCCTCGGTACATCGGAAATATATATTTTAATAAAAAATACATGAAATAACTAAATTATCATCCACCCTTGTGTTTGCACGGGTCGCACAATATCTTTATAAATATAAAATAAATATATTATAGTGATGGTTAATGGTATGTAAAATATGTACAAATTAAGTAGTCTCGATCCGTCAAAAATATATATTTTATTAAAAAAAGTAAATGAAATAATTAAGTTATCACCTACCCGTGCGTTGACACGGGTTGCACAATATATTTTTTTAAATAGTTAATTAATATAGTATAATATTGGTTATATATATATATATATATATATATATATATATATATATATATATATATATATATATATCTACTATCTACCCATTAATAAAATGTTGCCCAAACTTACTATTTTACCCTTCCAACCAAAATATTTTACACTGCAAAAAGGCTATCTAAGTAATTAACAAATGAAATATTCAACTATGCCAATTGTATTCTTCTCATTGGTCTATTCCAAAATTTCTGTACTAACACTTCTCTCTCTTCGTTTCTAATTTTCAAAACTCACTTCACAAAACTTTCTCTCTCTTCCAAACTTTTTGCGTTTCCTCTCTCTTGTCCCCTACATTCAACATTCCGCCTCCAACCCTTCCACCACAATCATCCATCGGTAAACAATCTCGTCTCTTTAGAAAACGTTGATTTTTCTAAACTTGTATGATTTTCGCTCTCTTGGGTTACTTCGTTATTCTCTTTTGTTGTCTATTTCGGTGTTGTAGCTTATTTTCATGGCTTTTCATGCCTTTCCATGACTTTTGTGTTTATACAAGCTATTTTCTTAATTTTTGTGAAAGATTGTGCTTTAACAGATAAAGATGTTGTTCAAACTTTCTGCGTTTTGTGCGTAATGATGTTGCTAACGATTTTTCATGGCTTAAGTGTTTATTCATTTTCAACGAACATGTTTATACAAGTTGGTTGTTTTATTTTTCTAAAATACTTAGTTGGTTGTTGATTGGTGTGGGATGCAGTTGATGTGGTTGTTTGTATTTAAAGTTGGTGTTTTGGATGTTTATTTTTGTTTGTTGTGTTTAACGATGTTACTATAGATGTTTATTTTTGTTTTGTATTTAATGTTGTTGTCTTATCTTTCAATGAATATACTATTTCAATATTTGATGAACACTGATAAATCAATTTTCAATAAGGCTGACCGGATACACGCAGAGTGACTGCATGAGAATTGATGGGGTTGATAAGTTTCATAGGCTGAAGGTATATTATTTGATAGGTTAATCATACAATAGAAAAAAGCAAGATGAGTTCTTTGGCAAGTTTGCCATGTGTCAAATTTTTAGAGTCCATGCTATTTATATAATTGCTATTTATAGAAATGTTTCTATAATTAACAATATTTATAATATTGATTAATATTTATATAACAATTTTTTTCTAATTGGTCTATATTTTATATTTGGAATTAACACAAAGGTCACTTAAATGTTTAGGTTAATAAAAAAGTCTTTTTTTTTCTGGTCATATACGGCTGATTAATGCAATTTGTGTTCTCTAGAAAAGCTTTTCAAATTCCTTAGTCTTTCCAATGCTGCCTTATATTTCTCACTGACTAACTCCATTCTGTTTCATGTTTTCAAAAATCTAATTTTCCTTATTCCGCCTCTTCTTTTCCCATTCCTCTCAGTCTTCTTTCATCTCTTCTTCTCTCATCTTCTCTCTCTTCCATCTTCTCTTCTTCACAATTCATTTTCCATGCTCTCTCACTCAAATCCACTGACAAATTCCATAGATTGCAACTGCTCCAACCTCCAACTCATTCCACCCTCTTCTTCTGACGCCTACAATATGTTGTCCACATCAATAACAAACCCTAGGTAAACATATTTTGTCTGCCTTCTTCTGTTTCTATTGTCCCCATTTCAATTTTTCTTTCTCTTTTTCGTGAATCAATGGCTCCTTCAATCTTACGCTATATTCCTATTCCTTTATTTTATTACATGGTTATGGAATTAATGAATCAAGCAACAAAATCCAGATGATGCATCTCCCGATTTATGCTTCTGCTTCCCCTACTTTACATCTTCTTCCTTCCGCTATTAGTTCGTGCATTGAAGATTGGATCGATGAGGTCGAGGCGGTTGGGGATGCGATTGATCAGTGTAGATTGTTGAGCGTAGTTGATGCGAAGGTGAAGCTGAATCAGTGTTGAAGATGGATTGGCGTTTTGTAAGGTGCGATGGTGTCGCTGATGCTGTGAAGGCTGGAGAATGGTAAGTTGAAGGAGATGAAACGAAGGTTCGGTTTAAAACAAAGTGATGAGTTTTGAGAACTTGCTGCGCTCTGAGTTTGTTGTTGTAGTGTCCGATTCTGTTTTGCAGGTGTTATGTAAAACGATGGATTAAGTTGCCGAAGGAGATGTTGTAGTTGTTGCAGTTTGGTTGCGCGAATGGCTGCGGTTTCAGTTCGAAGAAAGATATTATGGCTTTGCTGATTATTGAATTCGATGAAGGTATGATGTGTGTTCTTTTTGCATGTTTTGGAAGAGGATTTGGATCTGATTAATATTGGTGTTAAGTGAAGATGTTTGGTGATGAAGTTATGCGAAATTATTGTGGTGATCGGTTCAGATTTTTGCAAGTTATCAATGTTGAGGATTGAAGGTTGATTTAATGGATGTTGTGATGATTATAGGAGTCATGGAGTGCTGGTATTTGAAATTATGAAGGTGGCGATGTGATTCAGGTTATAGCTTGGTGATGAATTTTTTGGATAGGTTTTATGGAGAATTTGGAGGAGAGAGTTTTCTTTGGTTTTATTTTTGCAGCATTACTTTACTAATTTTCCTCCCCCTTTTGAGTGTATGAGCAGGTCTTTATATAGGGAGAGTGAGAGAGTCAGGTGAGCAGAGAATTTCATCCCTTTTTCCTGACCCACTTTTTTCTAAGGTGGAAATTGTTTGATCTAATTTTTTTTCATCTGTTAAAGTTCAATTCATCGAGTTTATAGTAATTTAGTTTCTGATTTTAGTTGTGTGATGTTGTTATTGTTTTAGGTCTGTGTTCAGAGAGATTTTTAAAGACGAAAATCCTACCAACAAATCTATTGATCACAAATGTGGTTACTTAACACTTTATGTGTAATTGCAATTTCAATCTTGGTGTGGCTGTAAATGATGAGATACTGCATTGAAAATGTTGACATTTGAGTTTCATTTTTTTCTAAACTGCTTTCATTTTTTTTAGTATCATTTGTAATTGTTACACTCATCATATTATATAACTTATAATCTTGGCACTGGTTTTTCTTAAATTGTTTGGTTGCAAATAACTTTAAAATCTGTGTTGCTACCACTGTTTTTGTTATATATTTTTTAATATTGAAGTACTTGGTCCTAAAATTCAGCAGGTATAGGTAGAGATCAATCCAATCAAATCCTTGATGTTGTTCCTCTCTATCTCAAATCTTATTCCAATGGTGAATTTGTTTTTTATCTTTCTTGACTAATGCTTATAATAATTATGGTTCATCTTATTACCTTAAGTTACAATCATGCTTATTATAATTTGGTTTAAGCTTTTTTCAATTTTCCAGAAGGAAAATGGAAGCCTTGGATATTTTTGTTGACTCACTGGCTCAGTTTTAACCTTACCAGCAATTATAGGGTTGTGTACCACATTGAAGTTGGAAAGAAATGTGGCGATCATGGGTATCGTTGAGGAACCTGAATCTGAAACGCGGATGATATTAATATATTAGCTTTACAATTGTACCACTTTTATTTTGTTTCCAATATTTTAAATTTGCTAAAATTTTATAGATTATTTGATTTCTTTTTTGCAGTCTGTCTTCAACTACCCGCAAAGGAGGTTCAAAATTCTTCAATGTATCTCATGCATATTTATATTTTGTATTAATGGATGAATAAATGATTTTAGAATGCACAAAATGCATACTATTTTACTGAATTTGTTTATTTTAGATTGACCTCAATATTTTGTGAACAAATAAAGTTGAACAATATTTTGTGAACAAATAAAATTGAATTTTATAGTTATATCATGTAGAAAAACAATGACATTGTCGTGTTTAATGTTTTTTTTACTTGATTTCATATTTTGCAGTACATCATATCCCACAAAAAAATTATATTATCATTATAGTCTTAATTGCTTCAAAACATAAAAATGGTAGAAAATATTGATATTGAATTGATTGGTTATTCTATTTTAAAAAATATATTAATATATTAAAACAATAGTAATCTTACTATAAGCAAAATTTGTAAATTATAAATGTTTTTAAAATGAGATTTTTTATTTAGTAAATATTTCAAAATAAATAAACAAATAATTATTAATATGATACTTCAATGATAGAATTAATTATTAAATTTATTTATTTATTAATACAATCAAGAGTGAAGTCCCATTTTAGTCCCTCACAAAAATGGTAGAGGTCAGATTAGTCCGTGAGAAAAAAAAAGTTCTTATTAAATCCCTTACAAAATTTAACCGAGCCATGTTAGTCCCTCTACTAATATTTTTTTCAAACCGATTTTTTTTTACTTTTGAACCGTGACTGGACCACCAGTGAAGATCCATTTTAGTCCCTCACAAAAAAGGGAGAGTCCAAATTAGTCCCTGAGAAAAAAAGGTCTCTATTTAATCCCTTACAAAATTTAACTGAGCCATGTTAGTCCATCTTTTAATTTTTTTTCAAACAATTTTTTTGGTATTTTTAAACTATGACTGGACTTGACAAGATAGACTTGCTTTCATTAAATACTTTGTTATCATCAAAACCTAAGTGATATGGTATAAACCAATTTTCTTCCAATATACCATGTGTTTTATTTTCGCCACAGGTATTATTATACACAAGAATACATAATAAACCAAACAAAGAAAACAACGTTGTGGTATCGCGATGATTTATCTACAATCCCTTCATAAATAATTTCAATTCAACAGTCGTAAAATAGAAGTCCGGTCACAATTTAAAAAAAAATCGATTTGAAAAAATATACTAAAAGAGGGCTAATATGGCTTGATTAAATTTTGTAAGGGATTAAATATTGACTTTTTTTTCTTAGGGACTAATTTGGACTCTTCCTTTTTTGTGAGGGACTAAAATGAATCTTTATTAGCAGTTCAGTCACGGTTCAAAAGTAAGAAAAAAACCGATTTTAAAAAAATGTCAGTTGAAGGACTAACATGGCTCGGTTAAATTTTATAAAGGATTTAATAGAGATTTTTTTTCTTAGGAACTAATCTGACCTCAACAATTTTTGTGAGGGACTAAAATGGGACTTCACTCTACAATCAATTAATAATTATTATATTTACTTATTTATTAATATAATGAATTGATAAATAGAATCATTATTCTATTTTAAATTTACAATACTATAATTAAATTTTCATCAAACCATCATCAAAGTTGTCTTTGGGAATTCCATGAAATTAGAACGGTTTTAAATTCATATCTCTTTCATCCCTATTATTAATTATTATTATTAATTACTAATAATACTAATTTAAAAAATAGTTATTATGTTGTTTTAAAGTGATAATTGAGCTCCATTGGCAAGGAGTCCCGTCCAAGGATGTACTCGGAGAATACCGAGTTCGATTCCCGGACGATCTTTTTTGGTTTTTAAATGGTTAGCGACAATATTCATCTCTTAAAAATTTTAATAGTATCTTTAACCGTTATAATTGACAATCCCAAATGCTAAATAGATAGTACCGTATCAAATTTCAAAAAAACTTTTTGCATTAACAAAGATATTATTTAACATCAGATTTCTTAGACATTTATCATATAATTATAATAAAAACATCATAATAATAAAAAAAATATTTATTGATTTATTTAAATAGGTGTAACTAATTACGGGGTCTATTAATTATTTATTTGTAGTTCAGTGCAAGATTTAATAAATAAATTCATAAATTAATACTATACTTATTATATCACAATTTTATGTACTTTTTTCTTCATTTCTAAACTAAAAATTAAAAAAAAAAATTAGAGAATAAATATTGTGATTTAACAAATTTAAATTAATTATTTTCCATGTATCATGTATGAGTGGTTTCATATATAAAAAAATTATAATTTTTAAATAATTAGACAACATGCCTCTAAAATAAATATATTTTTAATAAATAATTATATTGTTGAATATAAGATAACTATATTATTGATAAAAGACTTAAAAACCGCAAACAAAAAAAATTGTTAAAAAATATATGAAAAAATTATAGATAATTATTATAAGATAAGAGAGTGTATATTTATCTCTATTAGAATTTATTGCCTTATTTGTAAGAAATTAAAGTAAATTATTTAATATTTATGATATATTATATTTAATTTTATACATATGTAAATCAAATAAAATAGAGTATATTTTTTAAATTGTGCTATTTTACTATAAAATAAATATATTATTAACCTAAAAGTGTAAATGAGTTTAAGTTATAAACTAAAAACAAATTAATATTTTATGTTGTATTTTAATATGAAGAAGAAAAAACAATACCATAGATTTATAAATGGTGAAATTAAATTTGAAGATGACAATATCATTTTGTTTTTATATGAAAATTGATTCAGTCAATTAAGTATGATTTATTTTATGAATTTATAAATAAAAAAAGACAATTATAATTGGTGAATACACATATTTTGCATTTGCATGTCTACCAATATTTTGTTTGATTTTCATATTTTATTTTTTCCAAAATGTAACTCACACAATCTCATATCATTATTGGATACACCAATTATTTAGGTTTATTTAGGTTGATTAATATAATTACGCATACACTAATTAACTAGATTGAGTAAGCAACTATCTATTAATGTATTTTTTTATAGAGATAGTGGTAAATAATAATAAACAATAATACTAATAACTCTACTGCTTGATAATATAATACTTATAGACAAAATAATAAAAACTAAAATAAAAATAAGAAATGGTTAGAATTTAATAAAATAACAAATGTGGCTTTTGATTTGGTCTTTGTTTCTTAAGCTAAATAAATAAGATCTTAATTAAAAATTGAGGTGATGGAGCGAATTATGGATATTCATTAATTATATAATAATTAGTCAAAATAATGTTTTTTTACTATGGACGATTTTGTTTTTTTTGTTTAAATTTGTTTTTCGTTATTTTGAAATAAAATTAATATTAAATCCTTTTTAGATTATTTGTTATTTTTATTAAATAAAATTTTAAAAAAATTAGTTAAAATTAAATCCATTCATAGGATAGTTTTTTAATTTAATTTAATTTATTTGTTATTCAATTTTGTTAATAAATATTAATTATTAATTAATAAATAAACCATCCTGAGCGCCCCTTTTTCTTTTGTCACGTGCCTCGCACGGGTATACATACTAGTGAATAATAACTTCAAGTTTCTTTACAGCCTCCTAAGATTTTATGTTATGTTTTGTCTTCTTCCAGCATTTGTGGTTTTCCCCTAGAAAGCATTGTCAACTGGTTCCATTAGCACTTTACATTTTATATTTGCTTGATTTCCATATTCTATTTGCAAACCTAATATACAATGAATTATATTACACTGTTGCATGAGTGATCAATTTATCTAGACTGTTTCTTATAGCCAGGTCTGTGTTTACACACCAGTTTGCACATATAATACTAACCTTTTTTGGTTCATTCTTATATCAGATTTTGAAACTGTTTGAAGTTGTAGGGCTTGGATATTCATTATGGTTTACTTATGGATATTTGCTGTTCAAAGTGAGTACTTAATTTTAGTAATATTTGTTTATATGTTCATCTTAGTTATATCTAAGATTATTAACCAAATGTCTTAATCTGCAGAGAAATAGAGATGAGTTGTCTGATATAATAGTTGTTATGAAACAGTGAATTAATATCTAGACTGTATAGTTGTTAGGGTATGCATCAGTTTGATCTATATGTATTGACAATCTATTTACTTGCTTGGTATGAAATTCTGGCCAAGTGTGAGTGATCCATGAAATTATGTTGTTGTCATATTATTAATAATTTCTTTACTACTACTTTTTTTCTTTAATGGTGTTGTAAATTTGTAATGGCACTGATATCAGTTTATTGCTATTGATTATTGTTCATTACTATTATTTTTTGTTTGTTATAATGGTATTGATATGAATTTATTGGTACTGATTGCTAATATTATTATTATTTATTTATGGGTCATGCTAACGAATGCCCCAGGGGCACTCTTTAAGCATTCCATATCAAGAAAATATTCCTTAAATAAAGTATTTATTTCAA
Source organism: Vicia villosa (assembly GCF_029867415.1). Lineage (NCBI taxonomy): Eukaryota > Viridiplantae > Streptophyta > Magnoliopsida > Fabales > Fabaceae > Vicia > Vicia villosa. The sequence continues at coordinate 40,696,686 of NC_081181.1, read as the reverse complement.
TATTCAATGATTTCAATACAAGTAATTTCCATAAAACAAAGTTTGTCATTGCTTAAAAAAGTCAGATATTTCCTTTTATAAAATATTAAATACAAGTATTGCTTACCTTTTAAAACTCTTAACAAGTGCCCCTGGGGCACTCATTAGCATTTCCCTTTATTTATTGGTTTGCTGGTGTTAGAATGATCCTGATATGGGTTGGGTTTATTATATTGACTATTACTTATTATTATTATTATTTTTCTTAGAGGTGTTGTATGGTACTATATCACAAATATCAAGAATCTGTAATACATTGGAATTGACTACTATATCTATGATAGTTGGAACAGATCTTATACTAGCCCTGAAGTTTCTGCAGCTTTATTTACTAGCCCTGAATTGATTACTCTTAATGAAGGATTTTTTTTTCTTTCTTTTCTTGAAAAACTTTGTTAGTAATTTAATTCATGTACTTTAATGAAGAAAAAAATTATTGAGAGCTATAGTATTTTGCTATTAATTCAGTTTAATGAGAAAAACAACTTGTAACATCTATTGTAGAATAATTGATAGAAATAATTAGATTTGGAAGTTTTTAATCGTATTGCAATATATATTTATAAATATCCTATACTAACTCCACTTAAATAGTGAATTGATATCATACAATTACATTTGGACATTAAAATGGTACCTAAATTAATTAATTTAGTATATCATAATAAAATTGTTAAATTCAAAGTTAATATGTTAACTTTGTATATGATTAATAAAATATATTTTTTATCAAAATTAATTTTAATTATTTTCCTTTCCATCATTTTCACTATTTATTTCAAAATAAACATGCCCATTATTTAGAATAGATTCTTTTACATTTTTCTGTAACTTATCTTTAATTAAAATAATTATTGGCATCTATAGTATAGTATACTAGAATGATGAGATTTGAGTATTTTTAATTGTAATACAATATATAGCCGATTTTTTTTAATAACTATGTGCATAAAATCTTTGAGCGATAAAATCTTTATTTGTAGATGTTATAAAAAAATTGCTTAGTCTCGAATCCACTTTTTTATTTTATTTTTAATTTAATACAATTGAGGGTGATGTTTGTAAATTTTAAGGACATAATGAGAGTGATATCAATTGAGAGTGATATTTTAAAATTTTAAGAAAACAATTGAGAGTGATATCACTAAAAATATCAATTTATTGTATTCTAACAAAATAATGAGAATGATAGTTATAAATTTTATAGAATTTTTTCACTGAAACTCACTATTTTCACGGGTTACTAACACCACAATATATTTATTTATTTTAACCAACAAAATATTTATAAATATTTATAGTTATTAGTTATATTTATAAATATTTATAGATATTAGACATATTGGATTTATCATGTTGGTGATTTGCAAATCCTTAGGTACTAGACCCGATATAACTTTTACTAACTCCTGTGAATTTTATTACTTTAACTCACTATTTTCACGGGTCACTATCACCACAATACCTTTTTTATTTTCTTTTACTTTTTATAAAAAAATATAAATATATTTAGATTAGACATCAGTCACACAAGCTACGTGAGTTGAATGTGAATAGCAATTTCACTTTTTTTAGTATAAAATAAACAATATATCTTAATAAATTCAAAGATTTATTGTGATTTTTAATTAATTGATAATATGATTAATTAAATATATCTTGTCTTTGTCAAAATTATTTTTAATATTTTATTTTGCTTATATATTTTATCATTTATTATGAACCAACAACCTAACAATAAATTGAAATAAATGCTCCTGCATTTTAGTGTAATTTAGCATTAATCAAAAATACATATTTTTTATTTATTTAATTTTTATCACATCATATCAATTCTATTTGTTTAATATCACTAAAAAATGTTAATTAATATAATTTTTCATTTTGATAAAATTATTTTATTTTATTAAATTAAATAACACTCAATAGCCATGCAAACAATTAACTTTTTATTTTACGGGTCATTATTAACACAATACCTAATTTTCATATTACTAATATCTTATTAGTAAGACTTTTTTTTATATGTTTAATTTCCATTTTATATATGCAATTTGGTCAAACTTCTTTACTTTACATTTTTCGCATCATTCAAAAAATACTACACCATAAATAATGCACCCGGGCGACAGCACGGGTCTCTGACTAGTATATATATATATATATATATATATATATATATATACACACTAGCAGGATACCCGTGCGTTTGCACAGGTACCGATCGGATACGCTCATTGGGTTAAGAAATTATTGTTTTTAAGTAAAAGAATAATTAAGTGTTATTTTGTTAGTATGCAAAAAAAAATAGAAAGATCAATTATTTGGCTTAAAGTATTACTGTTTTTCTAACAAGAACTTCATGTTCCCGTTAATATTCAATATTTTGATCAGTAATTCATGTTCTCGTTAATATTCAATATTTTATTCAGTAACTTCATGTTCCCCTTAATATTCAATATTTTGATCAGTGACTTTATGTTCCCGCTAATATGTATTATTTTGATCAGTAACTTCGTATTCCCATTAATATTCCAAATTTATTCTCGTTAATATTTAATATTTTGATCAGTAACTTTATATTCCCGTTAATATTTATTATTTTGATCAGTAACTCTGTGTTCCCGTCAATATTCATTATTTTGATCAATAACTTTGTGTTCCCATTAATATTCTAAATTTGTTTCCGTTAATATTCAAAAAAAATTATTAGTAACTTAATATTTTTGTTAATATTCAAAAAAATTATCACTAACTTCGTGTTCTTGTTAATAATCAATATTTTGTCAATAACTTCCGTTAATATTTATTATTTTGATCAATAACTTCGTGTTCCCGTTAATATTCAAAATTTGTTCCCGTTAATATTCAAATTTCGATTAGTAACTTAATATTTCCGATAATATTCAAAATTTTGATCAGTAACTTCGTGCTCTTGTTAATATTCAAGATTTTAATCAATAACTTCATGCTCATTTTGAATATTAACGGCATACCCGTGCATTCGCACGGGTACTAGTGTGATACGCTCATTTGTTTTAAATGATTTATTTTACATAGAAAATTAAATAGGATAGTTAAATAAAAATTATATGAAAAAATAAATATGAAGATAGGAAGGAAAATTGATACGCTCATTTGTTCAAAAAATAATAAAAATAAAATGATTTTTTTTAAAAGATATAATAAAGCGGTGCCTATAATTCTTTCAATATATAAAATATTTGAATCAATAATATATATATATATATATATATATATATATATATATATATATATATATATATATATATATATATATATATATATATATATATGTTATTTTTATATTGGAATTATTGTAAAAAATATGTAAACTAATAGTAAAGTTGTTCTATTATTATTCAATAGCTTTATGAATAGTTAAAAAACAATAAACTTTTCTCGTGTTTGAATTCATTTATTTTTAACATATTTTTCTTATTTTGTATTTTGTAAAAGAAATGTAATAACGTGTGGAGTCCCAGAAACTCTGATCTGGACACCCGTACATTCGTATGGGTACTTACCCATTACACTCATATATTTCTAAATTGTACAAAAAATGTAATAACCTGTCGGTTTGCACGAACTTTAATATGAATATCCGTGTGTTTGTACGGGTATTGGTGTGTTCATTCTATTATTATTTGTGTTTAAGTTCATGTAATTAATTTAATTTATAAAATATTTATTATTATAAAATTCTCCCAATTAATAAAATGAAATAAAATATATCACACAATATTTTTGTAAATATAACAACTAATATATTTTTTTGTAAATATAACCACCAATAAAAATTTTGGTAAATATAACAACCAAAAAATTTCAAATCTGCCCTTATTTCAAAATACATTAACTTAATTTTTAATATTATAAATTATATTTAATGTGTAATAAGAATATTCATAATTGTAGTTAATGTATAATATATTTTTAAATCATTTTTACAAATATCCATAAATTATTCATGTATAAGATTTAATCATATTTATTACATTTTAATGGACTTGATTTTATCATTTTTGTAAATATAACAACCTATAAAGATAACTATGATCTCATAAAGAATATTAAAATTTATCAATATTATAATAATGACCGTATAGTATAAAGGATCTTAAATAATAAAAACTTAAATTTAAAATTTAATAAAAGTTATTATATTTTAATAAGTAATAAGTAGTATTTATAATGGCGGCTTAATAAGTAATAGGTATAATTATATTCTCAAATAAAATAAAAATATAGTGTATTTTGTTGATTTGTTACATATAGTGTACTATTAGTTTTATTACATACTATTACCACATGTCTGAGGCCTTTCACTTCCGTTAGCCACGTGTTGCCTCCTTATTGGTCTTCTTCATATTTTCACTTGTCTTTTAAGATCGATATCATAAACATTCCTAAGATAAACATTCATAGAAAAGAATTTTTTTTAAAAGTTCATAATAAATAAAATGACTATAAATCAAATCACAAATTTTAGATTTGTTATTGCATTCACATCTAAAATGTCATCCACAATATTTTCTAGATTTGAAGTACAAAATAAAAGACAAACAAATACATGAGATTCAATCTATGAAATAACAAACTAATTTAAAATTTTGAAAGGGAAAGAGATAGAAATTCGCAAAAAATCTTATACACGGAAAAACCGGCATAAAAGGAGAACGATAACGATGCAAATTTGTGGCTTGTTGTGGAAAAAGTAGAGTGACTTTTCTTTATATATATGGCATATCATATGAGAATGCCATATTTATATGAGAATGTGAGAATCAATCTGAACCATTGGATTTTAAAATAAATGGTAGAGATTATGGGTGAATCTTTTTTTCTCTCTCCTACATTTTCCTACATTTTGAAATAAATGATGTAGGAGAGAGAAAAAAAAGATTCAAAACAAATTTTAAAAAATAAAATAAAATTCGATAGAGCTCATTCTATTTAGGGGTGTAAGCGGATCAGAAAAAACCAACTAAACCAACAATCCAAACCAAACCAAACCGAAATAAAACCGATTGTTTATGATTTGGTTCTAAAACCGAACTGAACCAATAAAAATTGATGTGGTTTGGTTCGATTCTTGGTTTTAGTTTTTAGGAACCGACAAACCGCTGAACCGAAACAATGGAAATGATTACGCTATAAATCCTTTATTCCACCCTTCATTAAGCTCAAATTTTATACCTTTCCATACAAAAGCAAGTTTAATTTTTTAGGAGACATCAAATTAGACCAATAAATTATATTCGACTCAATTTTTTTTATCAACTCACATAATTCCTCGTATAGTTTTATAAAAAATGATTATAATTATTTATTTACAAAAAAAATCATGATTCTTAATAACAAAAATATATACATTACGTTAGTATCGGTAATAGTGTGGAATTATGATATTCCAATATGATATCAGTGAAATCTCCTTAGCGTTACTTTCTCTTTCCACTATTTTTCTTCTCAGATCTTCGCAAACATTAGAGTTGTTCTGGAATTGAGAAAAGTTGAATTAAATTAAACATTAGAACTATTCTGGAATTGAGAAACTATCGTAATACCTGATAGAAAAACATTAGAAATATTCCAGAATTGAGAAACAATCGTAATACCTGATCAGAAAACCTGATCAGAAAGGAGAAAAGTTATATAATACATGTGAAATTACAACATAAAAATGAAATTAAAAAGCAATACCTATGAAATTATAACCTGCACCTGATCATGATTCAGGTATCTACACATGAATATAAATAGATTAACCCATAACAAATTAACCCATAACATCATAACCTCACAGGTGTAAATCCATTAAGCAAAGATTTGTAGAAGAGGAAAAAGGTGGATACCGTAAAAACCTAATTTATTTTTTCGTTGCCTACAGAAAAACCCAAAATATGACATACTCATATCAAACCACATATCAACCTTAAAAAACGATGATGGTTTCACGGAGCTTCAAACCCTAAAACCAAAATAATCAAATTGAATTGAAATGATAATGAATAATCAAATTGAATTGATAACCAATGATGGATGATGAACCAATTTCATGGAAATGATAGCAAAATCTTTCATTCATTTGGAATACAAACAGTTACCTGAATAATAGAAGGAGTTGGAAGAACAAAAATCAGAAACAGATGATAGAATAATAAATAATCGTGGTTACATGAGTGATTGCAAATGAAGGAAAAGAAGAATTGAATGAATATACATCAATTTAGAGGAAACGTTACAGAAGTGAAAACAAATAAAAGGACCAAAATCAGAAACTGATGATGGAATAATAAATAATCGTGGTTACAAAAGTGATTGCAAATGAAGGGAAAGAAGAATGGAATGAAGACACATCAATTTGGAGGAAACGTTACAGAAGTGAAAATAAATGAAAGGGAAGAGAAATAGAATGAAGACACGTGTCAAATTAATAGAATATGCATTAATTTTTTATTTTGACATTAATCGAAATTAATAGAATTGATAAGTAAGTTGAAAATTTATAATTTATAATTGTATTTTAAAGAAATAATTAATGAAACCAATAAGTGTTAAATGTATTTTTTATTTCCTATATACTATTAGGAATGTATTAGTAAAAATCGACAATTACCAAAAATGTAATTGGTATTAAATCATAATTAGAATTAATAATTATTGATTTAATTTTATTAATATAGATATATAAGGAATGTTTTTAATACTTTGTGAATTTTTATAATTTAAAAAATAATATTATCATGCATGACAATTATCATGAAAAAAGTTGTGAATTCACTTATCATATTTGTCTCATGTATTTGGAAATGTTGTAAATTTGTAATATATCAAATCATGTATCCTGAAATATAACTACCAAACCAAATTTAAAATTTTCATACTAAAAAACTACACATCCAGATCATAACAAATCCCATGTTCATCCTTTTAGAGGTTCTTCTAAAACTTGTTAAAATTTATCTTTTCACCTCAGATTTCTTAAATTCATAATTTCAAGTATCGCACAAACACCTATCAAAACAAACTCCAATCATACAAAAAAAATTTATTGATAAATCAAACCTAAAAACACTAAAAAATAAATAAAGGACTCACACACAAACTCCATAAAATATCCACTTAAGTATTTAAACCTCTCTTTGAATTTGATCTTTTAAATATATTTCATTAATAATAATAATAATAATAATAATAATAATAATAATAATAATAATAATAATAATAATAATAATAATAATAAATTTCCCATTTCACATGTGTTTTCCCCCGATCTTTTTCATTTCCATACAAATGTAAATGAAACACTAACAAATGAATCACGTTTTTTTATTTAAAAACCATACTAGGTTTATGTGACCGCCTTTATCTATATTGTCATAACTCACCAATTAATAACAACAAAATATACAAATTTATAACTAATATTTAAACAAAAATAACTCTGGGTTGTTCTGTAAAAAAATTGGGATTTGTTTATTTGAAATTTGTTTTTCAATTGAAATAGATGATGAATATATTGTTATCAACAAAACCCCAATATCATATAAACACATTTACCGCAGTCGGAACTTGCAATCACATCTGCAATAGAAATCGTACCAATAATACAACTGCAATATCACTCTTCTGAAACCAATTGATGAGAACAAAATAGATTTGCCAAATTTTTCATTGCTACCACCAGTTCTGACACATTAAAAAAGGAAAAGATTAAAATTTTTTAAAAAGATAATAAAGAAAATTCGATAACACAGTTCCAATTTCAGTATCGATTCGGAAAAAAAAATGATAAAATTTCAATATACTGCATCTTTCAAATAAAATCAAATTGTGAAAATTCAGAAGAAAAAAATTAAAATAAAAAAAGTTGTAATCAATTTAAACATGGTTAGAACAGGAGGGCTAATATACAAACCCCATGTAATGTTAGCGAGATTTAATTTTAGCTCTTGGTAAAGTTTTTTTTTTAAATCCCCTTGTTTTAGTGACTTGGATAATCCAGTTGGATTTTTAATTATATTTTTATTAATTATATTTTTAAATTAATTAATTAAACAATAATCTAGGGCTCAATATTTTTCACAAAGCCCATTTTCTTTCCACTAAGCCCATTATTTCAATATTTGTAAACCATTGGACTAAATAGGTCTATAAGCACTTCGATTTGATGAATTGTTTTCGATGTGGGACTCTAAAATTACACATGCAGTTCCATCTTTTTCAATAAGTTGAGGTGTTGCTACTGCAACTTGCAACTGCAGCAGTAAAAAACAAAGCAACCATTGAGATAGTTGATATTGTATCAGAGAAGTTGAAACCACAGAGAGAGAACTTTTGCTTGGATGCTTTTGGTTGTATCATCACATGCATATTATCATGAACATACGTAGATAAACAAAGTTGCAGAATTATTAATGGCTTCAATAAATAGGTGGTGGTGGTTGTTATATACAAGTTCATCATACATTCATGTTCATGTCTGATACAATCAGTTGCTATTGTTGGAACCACCACCACATCCAGTCCAGAAAAAAATTAGAAAACAAAACCTTTTAATCCATGCTAGCTAATTCCTCAGAGTGAAGAAGTGGTAGTTGATGCAACCGATAAGGGAAATATAGCGAGGCTAATTAAACATTTTGAACGTTAACCTATCTCAAATTGTAAGGTAGATTGCTCACTTTAGAACATTACTGCTGATTAGTCATCTCCTCTTACACCATTCTTTGTTCAAGTCAATGCAGTGTATGCCAAATTGCTATGCAAGAAACATTATTTGCTGGTGACGAGCTAACGTATATTCCCTGATGAGCCAGATGAATTTAAAATTCCATGTTTATGTAAAGCTCCAAACTACAGGAAATTCATGAATTAGGATGATTTATTCAGATTATGATGACAATTATTGTTTCTCCACAATGAGCACTAACCCTTCACATCCGTATAAGCATATCGCCCCACTATGGTGTCAAAAAACCCAGATAGAAACTTTCTTAGGTCCCCAAAGTTTGTTTTTCCGAATATTAGCCTTTGAGCCAATCTGCTGCCACTAGAAATTGCATATAAACATTGCATATAAACATTCTTAGGTCTCCAAACTTTCTTAAGTCCTCAAAACACCAGATAAACATTGCATATAAATTGTTATGTGTTTGCTCAGCTTGTTTCATTATGGCTCGCAGTGATAAGCATGCAACAAAGGAATTTTGGTTTAGTGGGGTGGGGACACGTTTATTTGGATCCAACCAAACGAAAATAGATTAAAAACATCAAAAATTCATTAGAAACATGCATGAACACGTTATTATCTAAACTTCTTTATTACAACATTGATATTCATTAAGATGCAAAAATTTGTGATATTATGTGGGAACAAAAGAGCAGCTCAAGCTTCCCAATAGTTCCAGAAACATGCATAGAAACCAATTGTACCAGTCACCACGAAGTAAGGTATAACCTCCACCACCACATGTAGTCTTCACTACAAAGCTGGAAGTAGTAAAGAACAAATGAAAGAGACTGAACAATTGATATTCCCTTCTTAATTTGCTTCTGACATATGTTAAATAGAGAAAGAGAATAAGTGGGTGGGGGAATATACAACAACAAGTAAGTTTAGTCACCTCCATTGGTGCATATTAATGTCTTGTTTTGATTGAGTCATAGTTAGAGATGAAAATAGAAAAATTAGAGTCCCACATCGGATATGTTAGGGAATGATTTTGTGTTTATATACCACACTGTAATATAAGTCAATTAACTAATTACAAGTTGATAATGAACCATAAGTCCAATACAATTTTAGTTAGAGTTTAGTTTAAATAATTTTGGAAAAAAAAATGAAAATTAAATTAATTTTAGTTTAAATAATTCTGAAAAAAATGAAAATTAAATTAATAAAAAAATAAAAACAAAAATAGTATTTAATGAAATAAAAAATATTGAAAAATCCAGGTGGACTTAAAAATAATAATAATAAAGTTTAAAAATTCCACATGGACTGCCAAGTTGGCAAATAGAGAGAATCCTTGATGTAATATGGCAATTGGGGGCTTATTTGACGGAATCTGGAAATTACGAGGGGGCTTTTATTTTTTTTTTTTATAGGGGCTTAAACCGAATCTCGCTAATATTACAGGGGGTTTTGTATATTTAACCCAAAACAAAATAAAAGAAGAAGAATGGAAGGAGTGCAGAGGACAGATGCAGTGATTTTTTAAGGAGTTTCAGAAAAAAAAAGAAGAACAATAAACTTTTCACTTTGGAAGGAACAAATATATAGTAAAACTTAAAATCGAAAGATGAATAGGATTTTGAAGGACCATACTGCCATATATTATAGTATAATTTAGGTTTAGCGGAAACAGGTTTAGTGTAGAGAATTAATTAAATAACATGCAGTAAAATAAGTAATAAATGATATAAACATATCATTTGACTAATATTGATTGTATTTAAGTTATTGGATCAATTTAATGTGAGATTCGAATCTTGTACTTCCTTGTTTTGGTAGAATTATTCTGAAGGGTATCTTGAAGCAAAGAGGTAAAGTACTAGATATGGAAAAGTGGTACGAGATGACCAAAACAAGGAAGTTTAGTACCAACAGGATTTATTATGGATTGATGGAGCCTTAACCGAGTGTGTCGTGGAGGAAAATCTTTTTCAATAATGAAGCCCGACCCAGAGTCTTATTTATTTTGTGGATGGCTTGTCATAATAAGCTAGCCACCACAGAGAAATTGTTTAATTTTTGCATGTTAGATAATGCGCTTTGTGTGTTTTGAAATGAAACTGAAACGTTACAACATCTCATGTTTGAATGTGAGAATATGAAGAGTATTCGGAAAAAGGTACTTGACTGGCCGAACATTGAACATAACCCATACGATTGGGTGCAAGAGATGGAAGGGATAGAAGACATGAGCAAGAGGAAAGGTTGGAGGGTAATAGTCCTCAAGACAGCTTTTGCAGAGACAATATATAGATGCTGGAAATACAGAAACAATAAAATTCATAAGATTATGAATAATGATATAGATATAGCAGAAGAAATTATAGAAGTAATAGTGCATAGAATGTGGATGAAGAAAAAGCATATGGAGCATATTGCTATGTTACTTATGAATTAGCTAGTGGTTTGTTGGTTCTATCAGCTGGACCCTTGGGGGCTTATACTGTTTGGTTTTTTGGAATATATATATATATATATATATATATATATATATATATATATATATATATATATTTCCTTTTTTGCAAAAAAATAAAAAAATAATAATATAAATAATATTTAATATTATAATATTTAGCTAATATTAATAATAAATAATAATAATATCATACTCAGCTACCACTATTATAAAAATTATAATCATTTATCTAAATTATGATTAGAATTAATAAAACTAATATTATTCAACCACACTATATTAAGATGATAATAATAATAATAATAATAATAATAATAATAATAATAATAATAATAATAATAATAATAATAACAATAATAATAATAAATGATGTCATATTAAAAAATCACATTATATCATAGTTAAGCTATGGTATGATTCTTTTCATCTTTCTCGCACACTTTTCTCTTTCTCAATCTATGTTTTACGTTTTTTCTTACAATTGATATTTTTTTATATTAAAAATATGATTAACAAATTCTTAAGAGTAAATTATACAAACTTATCCCGTACATCGCATGGGCAAACAACTAATTGTTTAACAATTGCATCAATGCACTGTCATTTTTTTTAGCTTTTTTTTTTTGTTTTTTTCATTCATGCATTTCTCTAGTATGATATCTACATGTTCATAACTTTCACCATACATTGCATTCATTAGAACTTCTTCATTTGAAATCTCATGCATTCCAAAGTCATGCATATCATCTCTAGTTACATTCTATCATTTTCATTGTGTATCTATTGTTACTATATCATTTTGTTGGATTACTCCTCATTCATTCATCTTTTGCATAGTTTCCAGTTCTTTATTTCATATCCTTGTTCGTGCAAGCTTTTTTTCTAATGAGTAAGAACAGAGAGTTAATCACCTTTTATTTCCCCAACTTTCCTGAAAGCACCTCTTTTTCCTAGTTAAGAAGATGTCTTGCCATGTTCAATATTGTACATGTGGTGTTTGTTTCGTTTAAATACAGCAAGTCGGGAAGCAGGTTTGACTTTGTGAAATATTAGGAAGTGAATAGTCCATTACTATAAAATGTAGACTTTGTAACGTATTTTTATCTAACCATATTACCCACCGTAATAAAATCTTTTCATTTAGGATTTTTTTTTTACTTTCAAGATACATTTCCTCACTCTCAGATTTTTTTAACTATGGGAAAACGTGCCCCTTTTTTAAAATTTTAAAATCAATATAAAATTACATTTCACCACAGTCAAATTTTTCAATCGGTTGAAATATCGCTTTTAGGGACACGTTTCGAATCCCAATGCCAATTTAGTTTTTCATTATTTGTAAGAAACTTTTATGCTACAATATCTTCATTCATTTTTACTATCTTGAAAATTTTGGAGTTGAATATCAATGGAAAGGTTCAAGTGTTACCATTTATTTGATAAAGTGAAACTTGACATTAATCTTAAAACCAAATTTTTCAATATGTTATTTTAGTATCTTCAAATCCTATACCTTCAGGGTCAGTGATACAACAACGAAAGAAGAATGGAAGATGGGGTTTGGAGGCAGAATGAGCTAAGTTTAAGGAAATGTGAATAAATTTGTTGAGTTTTATATAGACAAGTATGTAGAATATTTCTTCACGGTTGATAAATATAACTGTGATGAAATGTTAATAGAAACTTTGATGAAAAGTATTCCTTTTTTAAGTAAAACATCTTCTCTAAATTTCAGAACATAACAGAATAACGCCCTAGTGAAAACCCTTTAGGATAAAACAACTACCTAGCAAAATCTCATCGTCACTAAACGCATTTTTTATTAACCTCCATCATTTCCGGTATTAATCTAGGAAAGGAAAGCCGAAACTCACAAGAAAGGATCACAAAATCCATTTCTTTGACTCTTCTTCTTCTTCTTCACCTTTTTGGTATGTGAAACATTTCACCATTATTCATGTTACATTAATGTTGTTGTTGTTGTTGTTGCTCTTAAGACCCTAAACCCTATATTTTTAATTTTGAATGTTGTTCTATTTTGTTGTTGTTTTTTACTATATGTTGTCGTCTTTGAGAGTGAGATTGAGATTGTTTTTGTGTTGTTGACAATATTATATGTTGTTGTTGTAGTTAATGCATTGTTGTTATGACTTAACAGTGTTTTGTTTTTTAAAATATGATTTAGTAATGTTGTATTGAGATTGTTATTGTGTTGTTAAAAATATTGTTGTTGGATTGTTAAATGATTTTACAAGCATTTTATATAAATTTCAGAATGTATTATAGATCGTAGTTGGATGAAAGTTAATAGATTAAGTATGGTGTATGATAAAGGAGTTCTTGACTTTCTTGAATTTATGAAAAGAAAACATTCTGACATTTTAGTTTCCTTGTGTTATCTGTGGGATTATCAAAATAATTGAAAAGAAAGTAACATGGAATCACCTATGTTGTGACGGAATTAGTCAAAATTATATAATATAGGTGTGTCATGGTGAAATAGATAAAAACTAAATTGCAATGTCACAAAGACACGAAGTTAATGTAAATATGGATTATCAATTAGAAAATATGGTTTCTGATATTGGAGAAGATTTTTTTTAAGAGAGCTTATATGTATAATACTTTATATAATCACAACGATGAAATATATAAGTGGGTTAAAAATTTTTTAATCTAAAGGCAAAAAGTGGGTGGACATATATTGTCTGCGGTGTTAAAAGTTTTTAATATAAAGGCAAAAAGTGGGTGGACATATATAAGTTTCACAAAATTGCTTGAATTGTTGAAAGAAATGCTTCTGGATTGTAACAAGTTATCACACCATAGTTATGAGGCAAAGAATAAATTGTGTCCAATTGATTTGGATTAAATTAAAATACATTCATGTGGTACGTAATGATTGCACATCATACATGAAAGTGTATGAAAAACTGAATCAATGTCTGGAATGTGAGGAGTTACACTACAAGGTGAAGGACAATGGTGATAATCATGATGACGATGTAAGTAAGAAGTATCCTCCTGCCAAAGTATTACGGTACCTGCTATCGTGACGCGGAAAATACTCGAGCATAAGTGTAACACCCTTCTAAACCCCGCGGAAATTAATAAAATAACTCAGAGTAAAACATGATAACAAGGGTGCCACAATTCAATTTAAAACAAATTATCATAAACCAATTGTCATGCTTCACTTAGGGGCAAATCATCCATTTAACAAAATCATGTTTCTACACAGCGGAACATTAATCAACAGATAAGCATAACATCATCTATGCAATATCCCACAAAATTACTCCAATGACAACAAAATAGAGTATCACCATAAACTCTAAAGTAGCGTTCCCCCAGTGTTACAATATCAGAGCATGACACCGACGCTATACTAAACAAACTGACTCATGAGCTAATCCTCACCGAGCCGAAAGCAGCTATCCTCAATCTGAAAATATCAACAGTAAGGGTGAGTCTCATTCACAATTAACAAATGTTATCGAATCATAAATAATAACACATCATAGTCACACTATTCATCCAATTTCATTATATTCAGATTGTCAGGAAGTACTTATCAACACACACAACAACAATAGAATACATTACCAAAAGACAACACCATAACAATTACACCATCATCAAATATTATAACATTGGATAATCTTCCATTCATGTTATAATTATACACAACAACCTAATGCAAATGCAACTATATGCATGTGGTACCAAACATGGGATAACCCATCTCACCGATCCACCACCATAAAGATTCGGCTACTTCTCTCACCAATTCCACACAATGGGAATTAGCTACCGCTGTCCCACCACCATAAGGGATACAGCCCACAACATGATTATGAAATGCATGTATCAACCATAACATGCTCATCATCAACATTAATCAACCAGATATCATAATCATCAACCACCACAATAATCAACAGCCACACACACAGTTATGTTGTTTCTCAACCACAATAAAATACATATTTTACATCAACAATATATGTATAACAAACACCAATCACAATCACAACATCATAGCAGGTAAATCATTCATTATACAGTGCAACAACAATAGAACCCCTCACAATCGTGTACCAAGTACAACAAAGCAACTCATCAACGATAGAGTATTTACCTCATCATTCATCAAAACACATGATAACCATATTTACCATGAACAACTTCCATTTTCATAACAAGCAGGAGCAATCATATTATAACAACACCCATCATTGCACATATTCAATTATGCAAACAACAAACCATTGCACCTCATCATTTATGCAAAATAAGAGTAAACTAGATTTGAAGAAAACGATACTTTTCAAAATAAAATCAAGTTATTGTTGTTTTATTTATTTTATATGGTAGAACATTCAATTTAAGGAACAACGTCCAAAACAGCGTCTAAAACGGACTTACGGTTTGAAAGTTACACATCTTTAACTTTTTACAAGAAAACAGTTATCGCTACAGCACGCGGCGCAACCAAAGTTCGTGGCGCGACCTGAAGCACACAAACACGTTCGCGGCGCCAACCTATGCACGCGGCGCGATGCGAGGAAACAAGTACGCCTTCGCGGCGCGCACCTACCTTCGCGGCGCGAACTGGCAAAAGTCAGGGCTTTCATCGCATTTGACAGCATTACGGGATTTACCCCAAAATCCCCAAAACCAAACCAAGTTATGTCATGAACCTCAATTACCACCATATCAGCCACATACATGTTATAACACAAATATAACACACAAGGAGGATCATTTAATCATCATAACAATCATATAATCATACAATTCATCAAATCATACAATTCCCCTCAAAATCATCCCAAAACCCCAATCCATCATATAACCAATTGACACAAACAATGCATCTAAATCAGTCCTATTATCTATGATACGATAAAAGATATTAACCGGAAGAGTCCCCCCTTACCTTAGCCAAGGATCTTGATTAGCCCTCTTCCTCTTCTGTTTCTCTTTCACGTATCAGCACTTCTACTCTTCTGCTCCTCTTCCACATCTATTTTCCTTTTTTCCTCAATTCCTTATTTTTATGAAAAATAGATTTTAATTTAGTTAAAGGCCTACTAGCATAGCACCCCCTCTTTACTAACACCACATCAAGCCCAATAACCTTTTTTCCATAATTCTTCAATTAAATCCAATCAAATGCCAAATAATTTCAAATAAATAATTTAATTCCAATTTAAATCAAATAATGAAAATATGGGGTGTTACAGTAAGAAACGCTCGAAATACAACAGAGTTGCCACCGAACTTTATTTATTCTGTTGGAACAAAATCTGATCATACTCCTTGGGTTTTAATGATAACAAAGTACTTAAAGAACAACAGGGTTTACTAACATTTGCTTAAGTGTGGCGGATCATTAAGTTGGTATTTAACTTGATTCTGACCAAGTTAAATTGATTATAAAGAAGAAGCAATTCAGATTCTATTGAACCAGAATCTGATTTTCATATAAAACCTCGACGCCAAAATTATCTTAGTCTCTGATGTTATAATAAGACTTCAGTTCAATATTGACTAAGCCTATGATATTCAAAATGGAGCTTCAAGTGCCTTGCTGGAAACACACTACAAATATTCGCTTGTCTGTACTCTATGCAAAAGCAGCTCCATCTTATCAAACTACTAGAATTATGGAGAAAGTCAACTAGAGCTTTTAGCACAAGGCTCAAGGCAGATTGGCATGATTTCTCCAGTCTCCTCCAGCATGCCTATGAACGCCTTAATTGAGAAAGACACAATGGATAAAGCAATTATTCAGAAGATGAAAATCCTCTTTGTACCAACTCCAACGTCTCTCTTGGAAACTGCTTCTTCTGTAAAGACACTTGCGTAAGAAAGCTTCCAACGTCTATTTTGTTCCCTCTATGAAAGGAGTAGAAGATTCATAAGAAGCAATAAGATAATACAACAAGAAGACACGAAAAGAACAAGAAATGTTTCACTCTCTTAGCTTTTGTACATAGTTGTTGTGGCTACACATAGTCTTGAGAGTTTCTTACACTTGTATATCTTAGAAATCTCAAGAACCAAGGTCTTTGTGTGTGATTTATTATTTGTACCTCTGATTGTATACCATGTACATCTTGTTGTAATCTTAAACATTTTGTTTAGAATTTGTAAAAGTCTCAGACATAGTGTTTGAGCAAGAAAGTCCTGAACAATTGGTTTAGGTAAGGAAGTCTCTTTATGGTGTAATTGAGCAAGGAAGTCCTAAATGGTTGGTTTAGGAAAGGAAGTCTCTTTCTACTATGACTGAGCAGGAAGTCCTTGAAATTTTTGGTACAGGCAACACATGCTAACTTTTTACGGTGATTTCTGGTAAACAACCGTTAGTCTTCCAAATTTTAAATATACTTTGGTTACTCGCAGGATCGACTAGATTGATCCTAGGACATGTGTCAAAAAGTTGTCTTTCAGGATGATTGGATTCATGCTCTCTTGTTTTTTATTGGTTTTATGAGATGATGGTGTGAATGTATGAATAACTTTGCGAAATAAACTAAATAAATGTACAACGAAAAGTAAATCGGTTAGACAATAAACATAAGTAAAAACTTCAACAAGAATGTAAAAAGAAATGTAAATTGCAGGAATGGAAAAGTCTTAGCGAAAAAGTAAAATAACTTAAATTAAAAGAAAGACTAGGCAAAAAGGTAAAGGAAATTAAAAGACAATTCGATTTTGATATAAAAATACAAACATATGTAAAGTGTTGGTGTCATACGTACATTTCTCAGCGAAACTCTTTCTCTTAACACTTGATACTTGAGTGATTTGTGAGTGATTTGTACAAAATGAACACACTGGATCCTGATACTAAGACCCTTATTTATACTAATTCGACCCTAACGGTCCTACGCTAACGAAATGCCACGTTGCACGCATGCAAGTGTTTCGAATCCCTAGGGCGCCATCTGTCCTCGCCGGTTTAAATAGAATATTTCGAAATTCAAAACCTCCCGCCTGAATCCTATTCGATACGTGGCAACGTGTTCTTTGTGAGAATGCATCGAAATACTTCAAGTTTCAGCACTCTTGTATTTCAGAAAAACATTTAAGTCCCGAAGATCACCTATCTCGATTCAGCTTCGATTTTAGGAATCTTCATCACAAATAACACTCTCGGAAATGGCCATCTAAAGCCATTTTTCTCTTCGAATCTTAAGTCTTCGAAAAGAATATATAACAATCGAAATCTCCAGCTAACAAATTGCCCCCAATAAATGCCTTTTTCAGAAAGATGAGAGAAATAGGCGTTTCTTGCCATAATGAGATTTCGATTTCCTCATACTTTTTGAGTTCCAAGACTCTGACTAACGTCACAATAATTTATGACTTCTCTTTCAAAGATGTCTCGTCATTTTCAAAAACGTCTCTTCAAGACGTGCGTTCCCACGTCTTATCATTAATTATGATCATTGCTCCTAGATACTAGGAGTAAGGCTAATAACTGTTCGACCGCCAGACGAGTGAATCATCTCCCGAAGTGTGTCCTATTAAACTTTATTCAAAACCCAAAAGTGATTTGAAAAGTTTTCACTAAACCTTTAAATACCAAGGTTTTATCATTCAGGATTCTTTCTTCTTCACACATCATCGTTCTTTCATCTTCCTGAACGCAAACACGCACAAAACCCTTTTTTAGATTTCAACTCTATTTCTTGAAGCAACTCACTCATGACGTCTTCCACCATCAAAAACCCACCACCGGAAACTTCAAACGCTCTTCAACCTGTTCAACAACTTCAACGCCCTACACAAGTGGGCAATCAGCAGTACATTCCAGACCCAAACCTAGAAGAATCTCGTGCTATTTATGCTTCCCAGGTAATCATCCCTTTCCTTCTTTCTGAAAAGACTCATACTTTTATGGGTCCTTTACCTGGCGGTAATAATCCTTTTTCAAGACAAATTATTCCCTGTTTATTACAAAACTAGGCCCTTAGTTAGTAAGAACAAAATAGACAAAGGGGGTAACCCACTCTTAGCTGAAACCACCAGTGTAGACGGTGCTTCGCCTGAAGCCAATGTAGTTCCAGAAAAAATTAGCCTAAATTACATGACTAATTTTCTCAAAGTGTTTAGAGCGGTTCCTTTAGCGAAGGATCCCGAACTTTATTATGCTTGGTTGGCTAAGGTTGAAGCCAAAAAAGCTCCATTCTAGAAAAAATTAGGGATTTACGACTTGATCCAATTATCTAAGACGGGCTTAGAATATAACCAAACCATGTTAGTAGCATCTATATATTTATGGGATGCTTCCCACAATACTTTCCATCCTCCTTGTGGGATGATTACCCCAACTCTTTTCGACATAGCCGCTATTACAGGGCTTCGACCAACATGCCACGATCGAACGCCGTTTGTCCCTATTGGCTTCTCAATATTCTAGAATGAAAAACAATCTCCCTGAAGATTTTAACTAATTATAATAGTCTTTATAATGTTTTTCACTCATTTGTCCTGCTTTTATAATCGAACTTATTAATGAATATATATATATATATATATATATATATATATATATATATTATTTGTTTTGGCTATATATATATATATATATATATATATATATATATATATATATATATATATATATATATATATATATATATATATATATATATATATATATATATATATATATATATTATCATGCAGTGCCAAGAATGACATTTTTTGGCCAATTTTTCAATTACCAAAACCTACTCTCTCAGCCATCATAATGGCCTCGATAGCCTATGCACGTGATATGATTACTCTTCGCAGTCACTTCGCTCTTTGATTTGACGTTTCCGCTCTACTAGTCGTAATAGTCAGTTAATCATGACTTCACTTTTTCCAAAATGTCTAATTAAGACGTGCGTGTGTCAGTTTCCATTATGACTGCACTCCAACTTCCAAGATTAGAAACGGTGGACTCCACATCTTCCCTCAGGGATCCAACACGCGGTCCAATGAGATTTCAAAGCGTGATCTCTCTCCAAGACAATTACCCTCTATATAAACATTACCGTTCTTCTTCATTCCTTCATCCTTTTTCTCAACCCTTTATTATTCTCAAAACTTCCTTTTCACAGCGATAATGTCTCTAAGCTTTAACCACATCATCTCTGCCATTCACAAGGAGTTCAAGCCTTCTGCTGAAGAATTTCATCAACATGGCATTGATCTGGATGAAGTGTTTGCCACTCAAAATCTAAGAACTTATCTCAATATCTTAGAAGGTCCTGTTTATCCAAACATGCTTGCAGACTTCAGGATGTTTGCGTCCATCCAAATGGACCCAAAAGGAAAAACCACAATCGTTTCTGAAT
The DNA here is from genome assembly GCF_029867415.1 of Vicia villosa. NCBI lineage: Eukaryota > Viridiplantae > Streptophyta > Magnoliopsida > Fabales > Fabaceae > Vicia > Vicia villosa. The sequence goes on along the minus strand of NC_081181.1, from coordinate 40,676,105 downwards.
TTTGTGGATCTCGCATTGTTATTTCTGCATCACTTATCTCCAACGTAATAAGATGCGAGAACACTAGTCTTCTTTGTGACGGACCTTTTAGCCAAACCACCTCTGATGTTTTAGCGCACAGTTTTGCTAAAAATGCCTTCAATGCGCGCCTGGGCAGAATTTGGCACCAACTCCTTGTGGGTAACTTTCGCCCAAGGAAGGAGAACCAAGAAAACATCATGGTGTGGGATCTTGAGTTCATGATTTACGCTCTTCAAAGGCAAAAGATCAACATCCCGCTGATGATCTTCAAGCATCTTACCGAGGTTGTTGCGGTTTCCCGTCATGGCAAGCCTTTTTGTCTTCCCTACGGAAGGCTTCTGTCCCATATGTTCGTCAAACTAGGGATAGCTCGAAGGCTGCACAAGACTAAATCCTTTGATGCTTTCCAAGCTGAAAGCTTGCCCTTGCTAAACTTGGAGGATTTACATCTTAGGGTCAATTGAAGGAGTGTTGAAGATTTCGTGGACTTTTACTTCTGCTTCGTTTATCCTTTAGTTTAGTACTTATTTTATTTCTTAGTACTTATTGTAATTCTGGGCTTGCAAGTATCACCACCTATCTTGAATGGTTGTGTATCTGGTTTTTTGTATTAATGAAATATATTTTAGCTTCAAATCTTCGCTTACTTTATATTACAAGCCTTGTCTAAGGATAGCGCCATTTTGGCGAAACATTCGCCATTTTAGCCTACGACGCACATTTTAATATCTACATTTTTGCAATCTTTACTTCGTGCATGACTGGCTTGTATCTTTTCAGATACTTTCCGTTTACTTTTAAGATCCTACGATCCTCTGCCAGTTCTTCTATCTCATAGACATTATTTGAGAATACCTTAAAAATTCGAAAAGGGCCTTCCCAATGTGGAGACCATTTTCCTAAAGCTTGGTTCTTTTGATCTATAGGCAAAATAAATTTCCAAACTAAATCATTATTAAAAAACACTTTACCTTTCACCTTTTTGTTATATGCTCTTGATACTCTTTCTTTTTTCCTTTTTATCATCTCCAATGCTCGAAGCCTTTCTTCGTCCAGATCAACTAATTCATTCATCATCATTTCCCAATATATGTTTGGGGGAATTTCCTCTTGTCTTTGAATCCTGACTGATTGTAGGTATATCTTGACTGGAAGCATCGCATCATGTCCAAATGTAAGTTGGAATAGTGTAGTGTTGGTAGCTTCTTTGGGTGATGTTCGACAAGCCCAGAGTGCTTGGTCCAAAGTCTTGTGCCAATTCTTATGTTTCTTTCCTAGATGCTTCTTTATCAGACCAATTATTACTTTATTAGCTGCTTCGACTTGTCCGTTTTCTTGAGCATAATAAGGTGTGGAAGTGAATAATTTGAACCCCATTTCTTTCGCGAAATCTTGCATCTTTCGACCAGTAAACACTGATCCTAGATCTGTGGTTATGCTTTCTGGGATTCCAAATCTATATAATATATGTTTTTGAATAAACTCAATCACAGCCTCTTGGTGTACGTTGGCTAGTGGTATTGCTTCGACCCACTTTATGAAATAGTCTATTCCTACCAATATATACCTCTGGCCTTTGGATGATGTGGGTCGAATTTCTCCATTTAAGTCTAGTGCCCAACCTCTAAAAGGCCATGGTTTGATGATTGAACTTAATTCGTTAGCAAGAGCGTGTTGAATACTTGCGTGCCCTGACACTCTTGACAACCCTTGGCGAATTCTATGCAATCTTTTAACATAGTGGGCCAATACATTCCATAACGAAACAACAACCATTTCATTTTGTGTCCCACTTGATGAGCACCACATGCCCCACTGTGTACATTCGAAAGTGCCAAGTAAGCTTATGTTTCGCCAAGACATTTTAGTAAGACCCCTTCAGGGGTTTTCTTGAACAATTCATTTCCCATCAAGAAATATGATAAGGCTCTGTATTTTACTTTTCTGTCCGTATCTATCGAAGGATCTCTTAAGTAGTTTACAATTGGACTCCTCCAATCTGTATCTGCTAAAGAATCTATATTTAATACTTCGAGTTCCTCTTCATTGGCGAAGCCTAATTGTGAATTTTCTAGGTCGATTGGAGACAATTTTGTAGCCATTGACTTTACTCTTACCTCGATCAACTCTTCTAATTTTTCCTTTGATACTTTGTATCCTGAAACTAATTGCGCCAAATCATTTGCTTCTTGATTGTTTACTCTTGAGACGTGTTTCAAATCCACGTATTCGAATTTTTTGAGCAACCTATTTGTCATGACAAAATACATGATCAAATTCTCTTTGATGCATTTATACTCTTTTGTCAGTTGATTTATTATTAATTCTGAATCCCCTTTAATTTCGACTCTGGTTGCCCCCAATTCCAACAAGGCCTCAAGTCCTGCAAGTAATGCTTCATACTCAGCTTCATTGTTGGAACACATAGGGCCCTCAATTGTATACTTGAGCTTTGTTGGAATTCCTTCAGGAGAAATTATAAGTATGCCAACTCCACTCCCTTATTTGTGTGTTGAACCATCGAAATATAACTTCCAAGGCTTCAAATCCACATATTGTTGAGGGTTCTCAACCACTGCATGATCTACAATGAAATCTGATACAACTTGTCCTTTCATTGCCTTAAGAGGTTGAAAGGTTAAAGAATACTCAGTAAGGGCTAAAGCCCATTTGCCAATTCGACTGTGCAATATTGGTTTAGATAGCATGTGTTTAATTACATCGAAATGAGATGAAACATAAACATCAACTGGCTTTATATAATACTTAAGTTTTATACAAGAGAAATATAAACAAAGGCAGAGTTTTTCTATGGCTGTGTGCCTAGTCTCTGCATCATTGAGTACTCTACTTAAATAATAAATGGCTCTTTCGATGCCATTTTCATCTTCTTGTGCTAACATGCTACCTATTGTAGTATCAGAAGCTGAGATATAGAGTCTCATATGCTTCTTCCCATTTGGAGGTGACAAGATGGGTGGGTGCATCAAATATTGCTTGATTTTATCAAAAGCTTCTTGATGCTCAGCGTGCCATTCGAACCTTCCTTGCTTCAGCCGAAGTAAGGGGGAGAAAGCTTGCGTACGCCCACTCAAATTAGACATAAATCTTCTCAAGAAGTTTATCTTTCCCAATAGTGACTGCAACTCCTTCTTCGTGGATGGAGGTTTCGTATCCATAATAGCTTTCGTTTTATTTTGGTTAATTTATATTCCCTTCTTATGGACCACGAAGCCTAGAAAATCTCCAGCCTGCACAAAGAAAGCACACTTAAGGGGGTTCATCTTCAAGCCATGTTTTCTCATTCTTTCTAATGACTGGCTAAGATGATCAAGATGACTGCCATCTGAAACAGATTTTATAACGATATCATCTATGTACACCTGCATAAAAGTTTCTATAATATCGTGAAATATAGAATTCATTGCTCTTTGATAAGTTGCCCCAACATTTTTCAAATCAAAAGGCATAACGATCCATTCATAGGTTCCTATTGCCCCAGGACAACGAAAAGCTGTTTTAGACACATCTTCTTCCGCAATGAAAATTTGGTTGTATCCTGAATACCCATCTAACATGCTTAGGTATTCGTAGCCTGCGGCTGAGTCTACTAACATCTCTGCCACAGGCATAGGATATTCATCTTTAGGGGTTGCTGCATTTAGATCACGAAAATCTATACATACCCTTAAAGAACCATTATTTTTAATAATAGGCACAATATTAGCAATCCATTCGACATACCTCGTAGTCCTAATGAATTTGCAACAAAGAAGTCTTTCGACCTCTGCTTTAATCTTTGAAAGAATCTCTGGTGCGAATCTTCTAGGAGTTTGCTTGATGGGCTTTTTCCCATCTTTTATGGGCAACCTCAATTCGACCAAGTCTCTTCCTAAACCAGGCATCTCATCATAGTCCCAGGTGAAGCAATATTTAATTTCTTTTAGTAACGCAATGACCTTTGATTTTAGGGCTGGCTCCAATTTTGCGCTGATATATGTCAACCTCTTTCGACTCTCGTCTCCAAGATCTACTTCTTCGAGTGGGTCTTGAGCTAACATCTTTATATTTGGTGCCAGTGGATCCTTTTCGAATCCCAAAGGTTCCTCATCATAAATTGCGTCTAATCTTTGACTTGCTCATTCGCCTGAAACCTGTTCGTCATGGATCTTATCATCAGGTAGTTGTGGAATAAAGTGTATGCCAGGGCCTGGTACTTCTGATTCTTTTTGTATGGCTTCGACAACCATGTTTGATAGTTCGGCCTCAAGAGCCGCTTTTCTTTTATTTTCGGCTATGTAAGCCGAAATCTTTTCGAAGAAAGATGACTCAGACATATTCAACGTCTTCGTCCCAGCCAGTTGGCCGTGTTCCTGGTAATCCTTCGATGGGTTCTGCCTCTTCTGGATCTCCCATTATTTCTCTGTTCCACTAAAATCCGTTAGGGTGGAGGGATAAATAATACATAGCATTTTTATTTGGAGAGTATATATCTTCTGCTGCGTGGCATGACCCTATGTTGGCTAGGTTTTTGTCGAAACATGTTTTGTTGACTTGATTCACTTCAGACATATAGTAACTTTGGTCTCCTTCTATATTTTCGACTATTCCATCTTCTCTCCAGATAGTTAACCTTTGATGCATTGTCGAAGGTATGGCAGCGACCCCATGAATCCATTCTCTTCCCAACAAAAGGTTATAGTTCGCCTTTGCTGGTATTACCATGAACATAGTTGGCCTTGTGAGTGAACCTACATTTAGGTTTACTTGGATAACTCTCAAGGTATGTCCTACTTTTCCTTCATAGTTGGAAAAAACCATATTATGTGGCCTTATGTCCGTGTCGAACATGCCAATCCTCTTCAGCATATATTGGGGCATTAGGTTTACTGCTGCCCCCCATCAACGAGGACCTTGTTAATGCCTACATTTTCGATTTTGGCTCTTATGTAAAGAGGTTTCATATGATTCCTCATACCCTGATCAGGTCTTTCAAAGAATGCGTTCTGTTCTTCGACAACACCATTATTCAGCACATAGTAACATACTGGTCTGTGTTTTGCCATTTCTTCTTCGTCAGCTTCCTCACAGTCTTCGACTTCCGTCTCCTAGTAAAATTCGTGGGGAAGAACTGACACCACATTGCAGTTGAAATTTATAGACGACACTCCATCTAAATCGAAATCATTAGTCATCCTATCGTCTTCTTTCCAAGGACTAGACTGCACCTTTTCCTCTTCTTTTTCATTTTCACAACTGAACAACTTGCGTTCTACAGGAGGTTTGTTTGACTTTGCCTCCTGCATTGGGACTTTGGTGCTGCTGGATTCTCCAACATCCTTCGCCTTGGATTCTTTTTGGGCTTTCTTCATTCTCTGGTGTCTCCTCCATTGAGATCTGGACATCGGATTCTTACCTTTGTAATTCTCAAGCCTGTACATTTCTCGATTTGACGTCTGGAACTGCCTTCTATAAGCCATTGCAGTATGTCCTCCTTGATCGCAGCTTAGCCATTTGTTATTCCCTGCGCCAGCTTGTGTCCACCTATCCATGGATACTTCTGCTGGAAGTTTGAATGCTACTCTGCGAACCTTGGGATGAGGGCTATCAGGCCTTCTTGATGGTGTTCGATTATCGAACATGTACATGTTGGGATTGACTCCTTGAACATCCCAACCAGTAGAGAATGATATCCTTTTGAATGATTCCGCCATCAGATTATCATATACTGCCCCTCACCTGGGACACATAATGATTTTGGTCTTTGCCTTACGGCATCGAACTAGGAAACTTACAAGACTTTCACCAGGCCTTGGGTAAACCTTCAGCAACTGGTTTCCTTGCCTCCAGTGCCCCTGCATTTTGTTTCGTTGGGCCCTTTCGTAGTTAGCTTGAACCCTTCGATTCAGCATAATTGAGCACCTTGGACACATTAGCATTCGTCCAACATTTTTCTCATGGCACCTCCAAAGATAATATTTCAAGCTTTCATTTGCCCTTGGATTTCCATAGTTTCCTTTTTCTCTTTCTTTCACCAGACATTTCTCTAGTTCCTCGATTTCAGATAAAGGTTGTCCAACGTTCACCATATTGACTCCTGCTGGGGGAACTTCAGAAATTCTTATTTGTTGGAGCTTCACCCTAAGGTCTTCACTGGCCACACTAGTTTTCTCCTTAAGACCTTCAGTGGACTTTGATTCGAATGATTCTTCAACATCAGTATTGAAAATTACATTGTTGCTTAGGCTTTCAGTAGCCTACTTTCTTGTCGAAACCATCTCCCATTCCGTGATATCAGCCTCAGACACATCCACCATGTTGATGTCAACTGGTTCAGCATAGTTGGTGTCAGCGACATTGAGGGGATCATCATCGACCTTCATGTTGTTCTTTCCTTTGTTAGTGAACTTCAAACGACCATCCTTGATAGCATTTTGAATTAGATCCCTGAAAAGAAAACATTGTGAGGTTTTATGGCCTAGAAACCCATGATATTTGAAAAAACCTCTTTTCTTCCGTTGTTCTAACGGAGGAACTTTAGAATTGGGAGGTACTATCATCTGGCCATCTTTTACTAATAAATCAAAGATTTCGTCACACTTAGTGACGTCAAAAGTGTATGTTTTCTTTGGGAATTTGTCATTCTTATCATTTTCGACAGGGTTTTTTCCATTAGAAGGAGTGAGCGATTTACAAGAGTATGGAGGTGCCTCTTTTAATTTGGCCAAGTCTATTTCGACTTCATCGAAACTATATGAATCATCAAAGGCTTCAACTTCGGCATCCCCAACCTCGATATATGCCACTCTTTCTTTCTTGTAATTCTTATTTGCTCTTGCCTTTTCAGCTTTCAATCGTTCGACTTGTCGAACTCTATCTGCCAACTGGGCCATATCTCTCAAGTATTGAGTATCTAACTTCTTTCTAATTGAATAGTCCAAACCGCCTGCGGCCATTTCGAATAATTCATGTTCCGGAACAACCGTGAAACACCTTGATTTCAATAAACGGAACCTATTCAAGTAGTCGTCTATAGGCTCCGTGAACTTCCTCTTAATGCTAACCAGTTCTTTCAAACTGATCTTGGTTTGTCCCATGTAAAATTGTTTATGGAACATCCTCTCGAGTTGTGCTCAAGTATCTATAGAATTTAGAGGTAAAGTGGTGAACCATGTAAAAGCATTTTTTGTTAACGAACTAGGGAAATATTTAATTCTTAAGTTCTCACTATTCGCTAGATCACCCGTCTCCGTCAAATATCGGGTTATGTGTTCCACAGTCGATTCACTAGTATCCCCTGAAAACTTTGTAAATTTAGGTATCTTGGTTCCTCTTGGTAATTCAGTTTGTAAGATATAATCTGCTACATGGGAAGTGTAGTTTGGACGTCGAAGTCCAGTATTAAGGCCATTATTAGCCATAATCCTTTCGATCAAGGTTGTTAGATTATTTTCTGTCGCCATATTGTCTCTTCTAACCCTGTGTATTATTTCATCAGCATTTTGCTCCCTATTAACCATCACTACCCTAGGCTGTTCTTCAGGGACTTCCTGTTGAATAGTATTAGTCCTTCGGTTCTGATTCTCTAAATCTATTACCTGATTTCTCTCACCAGGACTTTGCCTAGGTGGTCGAACTAGATCTTGGACAGGTGTCAAGATTAGTTCGTTCTCGCGAGTGGTAGCGTGATTGTTCCTTCGTCTGGTAGATGTTTCGGGATCTCCAAAGAAATCTGCTATACGTCCCTTTTGTGTGGAAATACGTTGATATGTCTCCATATTATCCTGGTTAGTCCTGGCAATGTTTGTTATTAAGGGAGAAAAAATCGAACCCATCTCTCTTGCAAGGACTCCCACCATATCGTGATTGCTTGCATCCATCTCTTGCCTAAATGCTGCTTAGTTATTTGTGGTTAATGTAGGCAGTTGGCCTGATGGACCTGGATTCTGTACACTTCGACCGACTAAACCTATATTTGGGGAAAATGTTGCTACACCGGGTTAGGTGTATGTAGGTCCCGCACCTTGCAATCCTGACATATAAGATGACGGCATCCCATTTGGGTTCCAAGGTCTCCATCCTTCGAATGTTGTTGCTCTCGGGGTATATGGTGGTACCTGATTTGCAAAATTTGTCGAAAAATGTGGTATTTCTGTTGTGCTTGTAAAGGGTGGTACTGTAGTCGAACTTGGTATTGGCATTGTCCCTGTTGACATCGATGTAGTTTCAGGCATTGACTGGGAATTACTTACGGCCGCAGAGCCTGTCTATGTGGGTATCGCTTGTGCTTCTGGCATAGAGGTTGAAGCATTTGTTGTACTTGCGGCTACCGTTCCTGACCCTTGTGGGGGATCTTGATTCCCCCTCTCACTGGTTGAATTAGCCATTTTCTTATTGTATTTACGTTTAGGAACTGGTTGTGCACTATTGGTTAATTTACCGCTCCTAAGGTTCATACAAGTTCCTAATATGATCTAGACCTATAAGTTAAAACAAGAATTTTAAATGACAACTTTTTGACACGGTCCCACCGGGTGTGCCAATTTGTTTACGGTAAGGAAGTCTCTTTATGGTGTAATTGAGCAAGGAAGTCCTAAACGATTGGTTTAGGCAAGGAAGTCTCTTTCTACTGTGACCGAGCAGGAAGTCCTTGAAATTTTTGGTACAGGCAACACATGCTAACTATTTACGGTGATTTTCGGTAAACAACCGCTAGTCTTCGAAATTATAAATATACTTTGGTTACTCGCAGGATCGACTAGATTGATCCTAGGACATGTGTCGAAAAGTTTTCTTTCAGGATGATTGGATTCATGATCTCTTGTTTTTTATTGGTTTTATGAGATTATGGTGTGAATGTATGAATAACTTTGTGAAATAAACTAAATAAATGTACAATGAAAAGTAAATCGGTTAGACAGTAAACATAAGTAAAAACTTCAACAAGAATGTAAAAAGAAATGTAAATTGCAGGAATGGAAAAGACTTAGCGAAAAAGTAAAATAACTTAAATTAAAAGAAAGACTGGGCAAAAAGGTAAAGGAAATTAAAAGACAATTCGATTTTGAAATAAAAATACAAACATATGTAAAGTGTTGGTGTCATACGTACATTTCTCAGCGAAACTCTTTCTCTTAACACTTGATACTTGAGTGATTTGTGAGTGATTTGTACAAAATGAACACACTGGATCCTGATACAAAGACCCTTATTTATACTAATTCGACCCTAACGGTCCTACGCTAACGAAATGCCACGTTGCCCGCATGCAAGTGTTTCGAATCCCTGTGGCGCCATCTGTCCTCGCCGATTTAAACAGAATATTTCAAAATTCAAAACCTCCCGCCTGAATCCTATTCGATACGTGGCAACGTGTTCTTTGTGAGAATCATCGAAATACTTCAAGTTTCAGCACTCTTGTATTTCAGAAAAACATTTAAGTTCCGAAGATCACCTATCTCGATTCAGCTTCGATTTTAGGAATCTTCATCACAAATAACACTCTCGGAAATGGCCATCCAAAGCCATTTTTCTCTTCGAAAAGCATATATAACAATCGAAATCTCCAGCTAACACTAACATTGTTGTCTCAGCAACACATGATGTCAAGACAGATGTTACGACATCTGGAAATAGACCAAACATATCAGACTGAAATTATTACTGAAATAAAAAATTGCAGAATGATAAATAACACAGAGAATTATTAACCCAATTTAGTGCAACATCACCTAATCTGGGGGCTACCAATCCAGGAAGGATATCCACTATTATCAGTATTAGTTCAAAGCCTAAACAATCTCAATCCCAGTGGCTGCATATAAAAATCCAATTTAGAAGATTACACTTCAAATACAAAATACTTGGTTTTGCTTAAAAGTTTCAACCAAGAACAACACTCAACTCCATGCTTAAAAGCTTTAAGAGTGAGAACAACAACTCGAATAATAGTCAAGTAATAAACAGTCTACCACATAGTATCAAAAGATACGTGGGTGACTGAAAAACATAAGAGACTCTCAAAACCAAATATTTCTAACCTTCCCATAATTTTACAATTGTGAAAAACTTAGTTACATTAGGTCTAGGGTTCTCTTTAAATATTCTTAAGCTTTCCATGGGCTTCGAAAAACTTTAGTTGATCCACAAGCTGAGAGTTGCAACAAAATCTACAGAAAAATCTTCTTGAATCTTGGAACAATTCTTCAAGTTTTCTAAATTGTCTCAATCATCCAATTTTAGAAACTTTAATTTTGTTGGTGGTTTGATTCACATGTTTCAGATTAAATCTTCTTGACATGCGTAAATTATTTAGATACATCCAAAAGAGATATCACAAAATCAAATCAAATTTGTCAAGGTTCTAAGCAGCCTGTACTGATGTTTTGTTTCTAATGTCATGACATCAGTTTGGACATCTGGTTTTTAATGTAAGCTCATACTCAGTTGTATCATAAGATCAAGATGTTATGACATCTTGCTTAGCATCTTTCAAGCACCATGTTTTAGAAAAATTCTGCCAATCATCAAATCATGGATCTAACAGTCCTGAACAGTTGGTTTTGGTAAAAAGTCTATTTCTAGTGAGATTGAGCATAAAGTCTTGGACTCGTGTGTCTAAGAAAATTGTAATAAGGTTCTGACTATAGTGTAAATCTCTTGTGTGACAAGTGTGTTAGAAGATAGGGATGGTCTAGAGGGGGGGTGAATAGACCACCTTTTCCGACTTAGAAAAATTTAGCTTTTGAAACGTGATTCCCCAGAATCAAACTTATCGTCTTGAATGATCAAGTTATTGGGGACTAGATATGTGCAATAAACGAACCGGATGAAAATGGTGAAATTTAATTAATCGCTTCAACGAAATTATCAATTGGCTAGCATACACACTTAAATGAGTCTTACTCGCAATGAACTGTTTCACCCAAATTGACCAAAAATTGAATGTGTAATTTTATCAAACACTTGGTGAGCGATTTTTACCAAGCTTCAATTTTTGCTCAACTATGAATTTTTACCGAAAATGAATATTGAAAAGATAAAACTATAGACAATAAGGAACACGAGATTTGTTTAGACATTTCCTCTATCGTCCTCGCAGGAGTACGTCTGCCCCTAATTTCAATCAAAATTAGGAAAGTTTTATTTGATTGCAAAATGTCTAACAAGGAAAGAGTTTACCAATCACCAACTACACACATGCACTAAAATTGAATACAAATCCTTCCTCCCCTTGATTCAAGTAGAACCAAGTCAATGTCAATGATCTTCACCGATCAAGACCCCGATCCTTCCTTTTCAATCCTCCGGTTGTAGCAAATTTGATGAGCGAATCTACAATCCCTCAATTCCTTATGCTCGGCTGAATTGAATCCAAAGCGAAGCGATCGTCAAAACCTTCAAATCAAACCCTTGATGTAGAAGGAAAAACCCTAAGGTTTTATACAAGAAACACCCTCAACTATTTTCACTCGAATAAGACTATAGTCTACCGTCGAACCTTATCAACACACGTTCCTTACTACGATCGAAAAAGATTATTATGTGTGATTTTCGATCAATAAGCGAAAGATTGAAGATGAGAAGAAGCTTGAGTTTATCTTTCACGTTTCTTGTTATTTTGCTTGAGAATATTCAAAGATATATATACCACACCCTTTTCATTAGCCACTTAAAATCAGCAAAAAACCAATAATTTTAGCGATAGGCCGACCTGTCCATCTGTGTAGGTCGACCTATTGCAATTTTGCACTTATTTTGGAAGCAAACGTGACACATGCGTCGACCTGTAGGGTCGGCGTGCGCATTATCGAGATTTCCTCAAAGTTCCATGCGTCGACCTGAACAGGCAATGCATCGACGCTATAATACGGTGGGAGAACTGACTTTTTTGAAATGTTGCAGATAGCAAGAGTCGCCACCGACTTTTATTTTATCCAATATGTAGAAAGGCTAAAAGAACAGGAAAAGACCTTTCAAAAAGATTTTGAGTTCGGGGGGTAGGTTATACAAAGGGAAGGTGTAAGCACCCTTTGTATCCATGGTTATCCATGGGCTCTTAATCGCTTAGCTCACTTTTTGTTTGAATTGTTTGAAATGTGTCGTGTGTGAATAGTAAAAAAACTTTGTTAAGGACTTTAGCTTGTAAATAAGCGTGGCCTCGTTTTTGAAAGTATTTGAAAAGATAGTGTGAAAAAATATTTTTGAATTTAAATCAGGGCAAGCAATTAGTAGCAACTACCCTAATTTTAAGATTTTTGTTCTTTCATCTTTTTAGTTTAAAGGGCTATCCATACCATAGAAGGGTAGGAAGTCCTTTCATTGGATGTAAAGGGTCATCGAGGATCATTCGCCATAAGACTGTCTCTACCATATAGAGGGTAGGTAGTCTTTAGGGAAGGATATAATAGTCATTAATCTTTTTTAGGCAACAAGCGAGGATACCTTAGCAATTTGGACAATCATCATGTTTTACCGAGGCAGCATCGAGGGACTAGATCTCATAATAATTTCAATGATTAGGGCACCTTTGCTTTAGGTATCCTCGGAATCGAGGGACTTGACTATTTTGAAATTCACATAAAGGCAACAGGCAACAAGGTAACAAGAAGGGTTACCCTAAAGGTGTGTGTGTGCCACAATCAAGTGATTCAGTTCAGATATTTTATCTTGTAAAATTATTGATTCTATGTTCAATTCAGGGTTGCACTCCCTAGGATTACTAACCACAGCAGTTATAATAAACAGTTAAAAATCCTACGCTATTACAATAAACACCTGTTAATGCAGGAAAATAAAGGCAAAAAAATAAACCTAATTACTATTACAATAAAACCCTGAAGGGTAACGGAAAATAAAAGGCAGAAAGAAAGGTAGAAAACTTTTTGTACATGGCTTTGGGGCAGATACAATAAAATAGATCAATAATTAAAATTGTTACCATCTCGGAGCAGATACAAAAATTATGAATAATTTGGCAAATAATAGAAAGGCAAGGCCAAAGGGCAAACCCCGAATGGGGCAAAGTTAACCATGGTTAATAGAAAGGAAACAAGTTAAAAACCTAAACCTTAAGGGTTTGTAAAAAACCTAATGGTATTAAATTAATTATTACAATTAAAAACCTAATGAAAAAAACTAAGGGAAAACCTAAGGGGAAGGCCTAAGCCTACAATTTCTCACATTACTAATAGTCACATGGTTTTGATTAAAAAGGCTAAAATTAATTTTTAATTACTAATCTAGAATTAAAACCTAATTTTAATTATTTAACCTAAAAATTAGTTTACTAATTAATTAACCTAAACCTAATTAATTAAATTAATTCTAATTATATTAATCCTAATTAATTAATCGTTATTAAAAAATAAAAGTTTGATTTTATAAAAGAATTTCTTATTTTTAAAGAGAAAAAAAAGAAAAGAGAATCACTTTTGAAAAGAGTTTTTAAAAAGAAAGGAAGGAATAAAAAAACAATTGAAATACATTAAAAATAAAAAAAAATTATAAAAACCTGGTGTTTGGATCTGGTTCTTGAGGGTGCATCATGGGAAAATGGCCAACAAAGTGTTTGGCCAAAACAAAGGTAATGGTTAATTAAAAAATGGAGTGAAAAATAAGTGTAAGGAATAAGAGATAAGATTTACACCCGCTCCTCTTTGGCCAAAGGAAGTACCTGCAAAAATATGATAATAATAAGAATAAGAATAAAAAAAAATAATAGTAATAATAATAACCTGATTTGGCCAAATACCAAAAAGGTTTTTGGCCAAATACAAATAATCTTGATTTTGGCCAAATACCAAAAGGTTTTTGGCCAAACACGAATAACCTTGATTTGGCCAAAAGCCAAAAGACTTTTGGCCAAAAAACACTTTGGATACCCCTTGAGGTCAATGGATAAAGCTCCTTCCACTTGGTCAATCCATATGAAACCTGATTATAAGTCAAATAAAATAAGAATACGAAGCTACAAATTTTTTGAGATTTTTCTGAAAATATGAAAATAGAAATTAAATCGAATAAATTAGAAAAACGAGGAATTTGCGATTTTGAGCGTCGAAATCCTTTAGAATAGAATTCTAAAGAAGTATTGTTCCTCGATTTTTTTCTGAACTTCTGGAAAAAATTCGGAGCAAATCAAAACAGTAGTTTCAGAATTCGGCAGATAGGCTGGAAAATTTATCACTCTGCTGCAACCCGAATTAGAGTGACGGAAGATTATTCGTGACGGTCAGAAACGATGGTAAAGGGTTTTTTGGGGATGGGTGTAAAATTATGAGAGTTGTTGATTGTTAGTGTATGGGAATGAAGAATTTGGTAGAGGTGAATGGTTGGTGAATAAGGGTTGTTAGTTATTTATAAGAAAACATTAGGTTAAAAGGAAAATGGGCTTGGACCTCACTAAGAGCTTAATTTATTTTATTTTCCTTATTTTGAATTATTTAAATGAATAAATCAAAACAATTGAAATAAAATGATTTAAGGGGTGATTGGATTAAAATTGTGGCCCAATAATGAATTTGCTCAATTTGGACTTGATGCACTGACTCAAAATTTCCCAATTTTTACCAGCCATAATTTTCTCAATTTTCAATATTTGAGAATAATTTTGAATTTGTTGGGAAGCTTGGGATGTCCTCTTCAATTATTTTTGCACTTGAAGATTTTTGTCTTTAAAAATGAGAGGGCAAATTTTGGGGTATGACAACTGCCCCTGTTCAATCTTCTTAAACCCGAGGATGTAGATTGGCTTGTGTGCTTGTCGGAATCTGAAGGTAGAAGAGGATTGAAGACTAGAATACCCAGGAATTTGCCCTTGCTGAGACAGGGACTTTTTGCCGGAGATGGGCTTAAGGATGCCATCCAGGTGTTGTAAAAGATGTATGAGATGGGCTTAAAGATGCCATCTGGATGTTGGGAGAAAGTTGACTGAGATGGGCTTAAAGATGTCATCTAATCTGGATAATATGAAAATCAGAATGAGTCGTACATTAGACTGTATCTGAGCTCGATGTATTGAGAGGTGTTTGTTGGCTTGATTGCCCTGAGCGTCGCGATCATTGTTGTGACTCTATTGTCATGATTCCATGGTCGTGACTCCATTGTCGTGACTCCATTGTCGTGACTCAATTGTCGTGACTCAATTGTCGTGACTCCATTGTCGTGACTCCCTTGTCGTGACTCAATTGTTGTGACTCAATTATCGTGACTCAATTGTTGTGACTCCATTGTCGTGACTCCATTATCGTAACTCCAATGTCGTGACTCCATTGTCGTGACTCCATTGTCATGACTCCATTGTCGTGACTTTATTGTTGTGACTCCCTTGTCGTGACTCAATTGTCGTTACTCAATTTTCGTGACTCAATTGTCGTGACTCAATTATTGTGACTCCATTATCGTGACTCCATTGTCGTGACTTCATTGTCGTGACTCCATTGTTGTGAATTTTGAACATCGATTTGAATGTGGATCCCGTCATCACTGTTCGTAGTAACTGATTCAGATCCTGGATTGTTTCTGATTTGTGTCTTGAATGAGTGTCAAAAGTAAATTGTTAATACTGGAGCTTGTGTCAGGGATGGACTTATAGATGCCATCAGCAGAAGATATGAAGTGGGCTTAGAGATGCCACCGGGATATAGAGATAATTGATGAGATGGGCTTGAAGATGCCATCTAGCGTGATGAGTTTGAGAGCCAGAATACGTCATACGTTAGATCGTATCTAAAGGTTATACTTAGGATGAGTTGTACGTTAGACTGAATCCGCTGTATTGAGAAGGCAAGCCGTACGTAAGGTTGTACTTTATGACAAGTCATACGTTAGACTAAGTCTGGTTGCATCACGGAGATGTCTGGAAAGGAGGACGGGTCGTACGTTAGACCGGGTCTGGTTGCATCACACAGATGTCTGGAAAGATGGGTCGTATGTTAGACCGAGTCTGGTTGCATCACGGAGATGTCTGGTTGCATCACGGAGATGTCTGTTTGCATCACGGAGATGTCTGTAAGACGGGTCATACGTTAGACCGAGTCTGGTTGCATCCGGAGATGTCTGGAAAGGAGGACGGGTCATACGTTAGACCGGGCCCGGTTTCATCCGGAGATGTCTGGAAAGGGGGACGGGTCATACGTTAGACCGGGTCTGGTTGCATCACAGAGATGTCTGAAAAGACGGGTCATACGTTAGACCGAGTCTGTTGCATCCGGAGATGTTTGGAAAGCCATACGTTAGGCAGAAGTTGAGCTTGATATGTTAAGAAGTGTCTATTGGAGATGGACTTAAAGATTCCATCTGACTTGGAGAGAATTGATTGTCCTGGTATTTTTAATCGATTTGGACCTTGTGTCATACCCCAAAATTTGACCATCTCATTTCACCTTTTCAAGCTCATACCAAAGTTCAAAGACTCAAGGACACATTCTCCTAAACAATGGCTCAATGAACTAGGGTTTTGAATTCCCCAAAGAAAATCAATGAATCTAAGTCTCCAATGAACTTCATATGGCCTATGATGTTTCAAACTATCTCTATGGCAAAGTACAAGCTTCAATTCCAAGGATTGCCCAGTCAATTGCTCAGAAAGTCAACAGTCGACCAGTTTGACCTAAAAGCCAACTATGGTCAAAATACAGTCAAAACTCCTGATTTTTTGTCAACATCCTTATTTTGAAGTACCATTCATCATTTGATCAAGGATTGATCATGATTCATCAAGGAAAGTTCATAAATCAACAAAACCTAACGTTTCTAAATTAGAGTTTTTTTTACTTAAAGTCAACTGAACTTTGACCAGCCATAACTTCCACATAGAAAATCAGAAATTTTCCATCCAAAGCTCAATTTTAAGGAAAATGAATTCTATACAACTTTGTCTCTCACAAGCCAAGTCTAAAAATGCTTCAATTGAGAGATATGGATCAAAACATTACAGGTCCTTTTTGAAAGTCAACCAAAAGTAGTTTGTTGTCAAAGCTCATATCATCAAGATAAAATCCTCAAATGGAAATAAGCTTCCAAAGTGGCTTGTATAGGACATCTTGAGGTTTCCAAAAAGTCCTAGAACTCCTCCATACCTTAAAAATTGAGGGAGATATGCCTTGTCAAAGTTGGCTAATTTTGAAGAAAAAATGTGAAGTAAAAGGCCTCAAAATGGATTTCTCTGCAAAGAGGCCCAATATTTTATGGTCCAATCTTGTTCCCCAAGTCATCAAAGAGATTCAATCCCAAGGCCACGAATTTGTGTTGATTATTTGATTTTACATTGAATTTTACTCATTTAAAAAGTGATTAAAATCAAATATTCAAGGAATTATGGAAAAAAGTTGATTTGGATTTGATTTCCAATCAAATTCAATTGATTAATTAGCATATTTTCCATTTAATTTCGTGCAAATAAGCTTGTGAAGATTGGATTGAAATTTGGACAAATTTAGAAACATTTAAAATCAATTTCCAATCAATTTGCCAAAGATTGATTCAAAGAGATTTGATTTGTTATTGTTGACCTAAATCATTCACTTATAAATACACAACAAAGTCAGACCATTAGGGGACGAATTTCTGCAGAGAAAAATCCTTATCAAGCTTCCAAAAAATCAAGAAAATTCCAAGATCAAATTCTAGGTTACAGGACAATTCAAGGAGAAGTAAGCATTCAAACACCTTCCTTGATCTTCCCTGAAGCTGTCTCGATCATTCCCAGACCTTGAAGCCTCAAGAACACCCCACTGTAAGTCATGTTTTTTAGCCTTTTAACTTTGCATCGAATTCGATCATACACGCATAATTAATGGATTCTAATTGCATATTCATGTTTGTCTCAATGCTATGACCGATTCTGGAAAGTTAATTGCATTAATATGTTGTTATGAGCGTTCCACCATTATTAGGGTTAGAAAGCTTGGATTAGGGTTTTTCTTGATAGGAAAAATCAGGACTAATTACAGGTACTAGCGTGCTCGTGAGGTCTGGACGATCCCATTCATGGGGTCGCGAAATATTTTCGTGGCGTTTTGCTTGTATTTGCTATTTGCAGGTCTGTAGTGACGATGGAAAACCGTCACTAAAAACGCTTCTGGCCTAAGACGGCGGAGGGAGGCCAGGGATGACTCGGGGGCGCTCTGTGGTTGGTTAATTTTGAATGGTTTTGGCGCGCGTGAAAGGGAAGGGATGATGGATCCATCGCTTCTCAGGTTCACGCGTACGATGCACCCTCGTCACCATAACTGTTAGATCGTTCCATCCCCAGATCCAATGCGCAGGAATACGCTGGCACACCATGATCCCTCAGCCACGCGCCACATCTGATCATAAGCTAAGTTTTCCAATTTTTTTTTGTTTTTTATTACATAAATCCCTTTTATTCTTTTTCTTTTTTTCATTATATTATAATTTCTTTTTTCTTATTTATTTATTTAAACAAAATAGTGTTTATATAATATTTTTATAATTATTTATATTTAATCGAAAACTCGATTTTCTTTATAATCCTTTAATTTTAATTTTATTTGTTTATACGCTTAATTAATTAAAATATTAGGTTTAACCCTATAATTATTAGATTTTGTTTTGGTTTATCTATTTAATCGAACTTTCGATTTCATTAACCTCTTAGGGTTTGTTTAACATCATTTTATTTGCCTTTTTGGGTAAAAAATAGGGCTTGTACCAATAGTCAATGAATCTGTAATGCACTAACCATTTCTCTTTTTCGTGCCTAATTTTCAGGGTTAACCAGGATCGATGAAAGCTCAAACCTTGTGGTAACCCTAAATTTACTATTATTTAATTATTGTTCTTTCTTGCCTTTATTTTTCTTGTCAATGGGCTTTTGGCCATGTAATCCCCCACCCGAGGCCTTGTAATAGTTAGATTTTGTATTATTTGTTTAACTGCGTGGTTAGAAATTTAGGGCGTGAAAACCTTGAATTGAATTTAGAATAAATAATTACAAGATAATATTTCTGAATCAACCACGTGATTGTGCACCCACACACCTTTAATGGTAACCCCTCTTGTTGCCTGTTGCCTTGTTATTTGCTGCCTTGTTGCCTTGTTTATCACAGAATAGTCAAGTCCCTCGGATACGAGGATGCCTCAGCAAATGTTGCCCTCAGTTCATTATCATTACTGAAGATCATAAGTCCCTTCGATGTTGCCTCCGGTTATATGATCTCGTCCCTCGAGGTTGCCCACGATATGATATGATAGTCCCTTTCGATTGCTGAGGTATCCTCATTGGTTGCCTAAAATGACTATTTTATCCTTCCCTTAGACTACCTGCCCTCTTTATGGCAGGTTCAGTCTAATGGTGAACGATAATTCTGATGACCCTTCAACATCCAATACAAGGACTTCCTACCCTCCTATGGTACGGATAGCCCTGAAAGGCTAAAAGAACTTTTTTTTATATAAATTTAGGGTAATTGCTTCTAATTGCTTGCTCTGGTTTAAATTCAATTTTACCCTTTTTTAGAAATCTTCAAAAAGGCTACGTTTATTTACAAGCTAAAGTCCTTCTTCAAATTCTTTTTCTACTTACTGCAAACATTTTTGAAAACAAATTGAGCTAAGCAATTAAGAGCCCATGGATAACCATGGATACAAAGGGTGCTTTAACCCTTCCCTTTGTATAACCTATCCCCCGAACTCAAAATCTTTTAAAAGGTATTTTTCTGTTCTTTTAACCTTTCTATAAATTGGATAAAATAAAAGTCGGTGGCGACTCTTGCTTACCGCGACATTTCTTTAAAGTCAGTTCACTGTATTATACCTTGGATGAGTGTCAGATTTAAATCATTAGCTTGATTATTTCTGCGTTTGTACCTGTAAAATGACATTTACTTGATAATAATATCAATTTCATGCAATGTTTATGATGCATGTAATGAATGAGATGAAGTCCTCAAAATTAATGAGGATCTTTGTATGTTATGTGTGACTTAGAGCTATATGTAATGCATGTATAATGTATATGATGTATGACTTATGCTATTCAGAGTGTCTTTGAGAAGATAGATCTTTGATATGGTTCTGATGCTTGAACTTGTATTGGAGATATGCAGCTGGGGATTTCTGTTCCCTTCTTGGGGATGAACAATAACTTTAAATGATTGATCTTAATGTACCCTAACTGGGGATAGGAGAGATGGATGACCTTGTATCGGTGAACCGACAGTGTTTGAAGATGTAAACTCCGTTGGGGGACTAAGTCTTTGCTTCGGAGATATCTTCTTGAAGATTACTCTGTGGGGATATAATCCTGTGAAATTGGAGTCGTAGGAAACCATGGATGCCTCGAATATTGCCCCCAGTGATTATGGTACATGTTATTCCTGAACTCGTATTGATTGGGACCTGCCAATGAGTATTGGTCGAAGTGTCAACTGGACTTGCATAGATTTGCCCCTGCTAGTAGGGATTTTAAAAAGATTCGCCTCGCGAGGACTTTATGAGGTGTGTACTATGGGTGACATTCCCCTAGTAACCATAGACTTAGGATGATGTCCCATGTTGATTGGGAAGTAGCTGCAGATCCACTTGGGTGTATGCCCTTGATTGTTTGGAATCTTGAGAGATTCTTGGAATCTTGAGAGACTCTTGGAATCTTGACCTGATTACCCCAGATTGATTGGCATTCTTTGAGAGATTCTCGGAATCTTGACCTGACTGCCCCAGGTTGATTGGATAAACCATGTCATGCCCCTTGTATACATAAGAGACATTGCTTCTGAAGTGATTTTGTTTGTCGGGATAACTTTCAGTCATTAGTTGTACCATGTGCAAATTCTTCCTGATGCTAACATTCGAAATTATGTAGCAAAATATGTTTAATAATGAATTCAAGAGATGCAACGCATATGTCTGTCTTGTTTTTCTGAAAAACATTAAAACATAAGATGTAAAAGCGTGATGTTTATAAAAACGTGATGTTTGTAAAAACGAAATATCAACTCAGCATTTGTGGTAAACCTTAAGAAGTCAGGATACCTTTTTGGTGACAGTATGCTTTTGAACTAACCATGCTTCAGTTAGGACTTTCAAGGGTTGTAACGTGGCTTGGTTCACGGTTTAAGAAACAAAGGATAGTGGCTCAAAGTTTATTTGTACTGATCAGTGGTTTTCACACGTATTTTTACCGCTGTTTTTAGTTATCTTTAAGTATTTTATTTTATGTTTTAATTTATTATTCGTCATGTTATGCTTTGGTTTTGTGTTTAAGTGTTTGCAGACTCAGATGAATGAAGTGGAGAAAATCAGTGCAAAACGTGAAGAAATTGATGAAAATGCACATGGCCTGGCCAAACGCGTCTCCACACGCGTGTGGAGCCTGCACAAGTACATCCTGCTGCTCAAACGCGTCCCCAGACGCGTGTGGAAGTGAAATATTGAGGTCTGCTGACCAAACGCGTGCCCAGACGCGTCCCAGACTCCCACATGCGTGCCCAGACGCGTCCCTGACTCCCACACGCGTGCCCACACGCGTCCCAGAAGCCACAACTGCAAAGGAAATGCCTGCCCCTGCCAGGACGCGTCCCAGGACGCGTGTCACAGCACCAGACGCGTGTCCACACGCGTGTGCACGAGATTTTTGGGCCTGTTTTGCTGAAAAGCCCAGAATGACAGTAATAAAAGAACCAGAATGCGTTTGGACAGGGGTTCGACGAATTTGGGAGCGAAAATACATTAGAGAGGCTGGAGAATTCAAGATTGATGGAAGGAGTGAAGGATTCTATGAGCATTAGCCATTGAAGATCTGATTCCTTCATTTATCTGTAATGTCTACAATCAAAACTATGATTTTTATTATTGTTATGAGTAGCTAAACCCCCCATTGCTAGGGGGGTGATCCTGATTCTGAATGTGATAACTTTATTTCTTTGATGCAATAATAATTTGGTTTTCATATAATTGGTTTGTTTTACATCTGTTCTTTATGCCTTAACCGTCGGACAAACGGATAATGAATTTGTATGAATAAATTTAGCTGGACAGCAATTGTTCATTGACATGAGTAAGAACATAGGATAATAACTATCACCTAGGACTAGGGATATTTTTATCTTAACCGGAAATTCTTGGTATTGGAATGCTTGATCATAATTATAATTATCTATGGACATAGTAATTAGGTTGTGACGTCAAAGATCTTTTCACTAAGGCCTTAGGATTAGATATTCTTGAGAACCGGTAATCAATTGTGAAACTATGTTATTGCATTGAGAAGGATAGTTGTTACAGGAAGAATCATTCACCGACCCCTAGCAACCTACTCATCTCTGTTCATCGTTTTAATATTCTGCTTATTTACATTATTTGCAAAACCAACCAAAACACCCTTTTGAACTTTTGTTTAATTGAAATTGTTGTGAAACTCTGTATCGTCAAGCAGTCCTTGAGATTCGATACTTGGGATTTCCCCATTACTACTACATAGGCAAAAATAGTACACTTGCTATTTTCCTATCAAGTTTTTGGCGCCGTTGCCGGGGACTGCCGAAGATAATTGAGTTTTAGATTTATTTCAATTAAAATTTTGTTGCTCTGCGACTAAAATTTTATTTTCTGCACTATTTATTTTTCCTAATTATAATAATTATCTAATCTGTTTATGCGAGGCAAGGCCTCAGCTGAATTTCTTTTTGACGCAGAAATTGAAAGAACTTTGCACGCAAGGCGTAGGCAAGCTCGGTTGGTTAAGCTGGAATCTGAAGAAGAAAGTGTTTCAGCTCATTCAGGTTCAGATTCTAAAAGTGAAGAAGAAGTCATGGGTGAAAATCCTCCTCCTCCTGAGAGGCTCCTTGGTGACTACGGTGTTGCAAACAACCCGGGAGGAAGACTCACAATTGTCAACCAGCCGGTAAATGCGGCAAATTTTCAATTGCATCCGAGCACAATAAATCAGCTGGAAAGAAAACCTTTCACCGGAAAGGTTAATGAAGATGCAAACAAGCACCTACAGAGATTTCTGACCATGAGCACCACTCTAAAAATTGAAGGGCATACAGAAGAAGCGAAGAAGCTGAGAATGTTCCCATTCACATTAGCCGAAGAAGCAGAAGAGTGGTTTTATTCTCTCCCAGCAGGCAGTATCACATCATGGGAAGAGATGGAGAAGGCCTTCTTGAATGAGTATTTCCCCGCCTCGGTATTTATAAGAAAGAGGTATGATATTTTGAACTTCAAGCAGAAGGAGGGTGAGCCCTTAGGAGATGCTTACAAAAGATTCAAAAGAATTCTAGTAGCATGTCCCACTCATAATATGGACAAGACTGAACAGATGCAAGTATTTGTCAATGGGCTCAGAATGAAAACAAAGCAGTTGATTGATACACCAGCTGGAGGCTCAACAAATTTCACAACAGCCTCCGGCATCACAAAAATCATTGAAGCAATAGCTGCAAATGAGCATTTGGAGCTGTATGATAGGTGTGCCAGTAAACCAGAAGGAATCATTGATCTCAAGCTGGAAACCTCAAAAATCCGAGTTGAAGATGCGATATCGGCTGAAGTTGAAAAAAGATTGAAGGCTATGAATATAGGTACACAACAGGTGGCTCAAGTGCAACAAGCTCAACCTGTAATCTGTGAAATTTGCAGTGGCCCTCATCAAACTATTTGTTGTGTCGCAACTACCAAGCAAATTGAAGAAATCAAATTCTTGAGGCAAAATAATCCTTATTCTAACACCTATAATCCTGGGTGGAAGAATCATCCCAACTTCGCTTGGAAAGATCAACAACAACAACAAGGGCCTCAGAAAGCGGAGTGGGAAGTAGCTATCGAGAGATTGGCTGGACAATGCTCTCAATTTCAAGAAGAGACAAGAAACAACCATAGGAACACCACAGCCTCAATAAAAAATCTAGAAGTTCAGGTGGGTCAAATAGCACAACATATCACTCTACAGGCACAAGGCAACTTTCCGAGTGCAACCGTGAAAAATCCGAAAGATCAAGAGAAGATTAATGCTGTTACAACAAGAAGCAAAAGAGTGGCTGAATCTGAAAAAGAAAAAGAGGAAATAGATGACCCTATGGTAATAGAGGTGGATTTGGAAATAAGAGAAAATCCGAAAGAACCAGAAGTTGTGATACCACCGGTTAAACCAGTTGAAGAAAAAAATAAGAAAGATGTTGAACCGGTGATCAAACTACCCTTCCCTTCCAGAGTGACAAAGAAGAATTCAAAAGAGAAGGACTTTAAGAAGTTTACTGCATTGTTCAAAAGGCTAGAGGTGAATTTACCCTTCTTCGAAGCACTTGAGCACATGCCATTGTATAAGAAATTTCTAAAGGAGGTAATGACAAAGAAGAGATCAGTGGAAGGAGAATCAAAAATTGCAACTGAGAAGTGTGGAATAATCTCGCCAGCAAGAAAGATCCCAATAAAGAGGAAAGACCCTGGAGCGGTGGCGATACCATGCACTATCAATAATACCACATTTAAAAAGGTACTCCTCGATTCTGGTTCTAGTGTGAGTTTAATGCTTTTGTCAATTTTTAAAAAGCTTGAATTGGAAAAGATTAGTGAGAGTAAGACACAGTTAAGGTTTGCTGATCACACCATTAAGAAATCATATGGGGTAGCTGAAGATGTACTAGTGGAAGTTGATAAGTTTGTATACCCTGTTGACTTCCACATCATGGACATTCCGGAAGACGAAGAAACGCCTATCCTTCTTGGGAGGCCATTTTTATCGACAGGCCGCTGCAACCTCGACATTGAAAAGGGGACACTAACGCTGAGATCTTTCGATGAAGAAGTAACCTTGACGATGTTAGGAGTTAAGAAACATAGGGCGGTTGTGAATGATCAAAATTCTGGTGGTATGACAGAAAGTGAAAAAAAAGACAAAAAACCTGAGCAGCTCCAAGAAAAAGTTTCAAGCATAGCATCTCGGGTAGAAACAACTCATGAAGCTATCAAAAGTCCGAAGAAGGCTAAGAAAGTCAAGAAGAATGTGGTAAGTGAATTGAAGAGAAAAGTTGTCCATGCCTTTCATCTTCATGAGTTTTTGGTTGCGGAAGTGAAAAGCAACCAGGTGTGGAATAGAAAATACCCTCCATAATAAAGGGTAATGGACCGTCGAGCCATGCGACGTTAAACGAAGCGCTTCGTGGGAGGCAACCCACAGTTTTAATAATTAATTTCTCTGTTTGTTTGTTTTATTTTCAGGAAATAAAAGGGGCATTTCAAGTGGAAGCTATGGAGTGCAGTACCCTCTGTGAGTCACCTCTCTCGGGCTTGGTTTAAAACATTGAGGTCAATGTTTTGTTCAAGTTTGGGGGAGGTTTTACTTTTTGCATTTTAATTTATATTGCTGCTATAATATGTGTAAGACTTACAAAATCATTCTCCCAAAGTTTAACCGAAATTTTTAAATTTTGAAGAGTTTTGATCTTAAAGAGCGATCGGGAATAGTATATAGAGATGAAGGGAGGATTGGTTGAGGACAGGAAGTTCGGAATAATGTGACAAGAAGAGGTTTGGTTAAACACCCTTGGTTCCTTAAATGAAATACGAGTCCAACGTGTAGATTTGCACCATAGTACTTGTATCCTGAGAAGTACTCCTCGAGTAGTTTATTGATACAGTCTGGCATAATTCAGATTCACATGCATGATGATTGGTTGAAAAAAATAAAGGATATAAGGTTGGCACCAAATGATGAAAAGGCGGTAAAAGGCAACCGGCTCGCTAACTTGGGTAACCCTTACCCGGTTATTCAGCCCAAAGGAGGTTGATCCCCAAACGTCGTCCAAAAGGACAATATACAACTGTAAAGTTTGAAAATTTCATCGGTAATAAGAAAGTAGCAAATGCTGCTCGTTTGGTGCCAGAAAAAGAAAATATAAAGTCGTGATCTGTCTCCTGCATGTGATGATTATTATGAGAAATACAGTGCCGTAATGTGATTGTCCGAATGAAAGAGGAGGAAAATCGGAAAGAGACTTAAGTGCAAAGCATAGTTGGAGAGGTATCGAAAAGGGGAGCTTAAGGTTTAAAGTGGGAGCAGAAACTCGTCGCGTCATGTGAATGCCGGACCACTGTTTCTTGATCAATAAAACTGGATATCTCACGTATGAATACCGATGTGCCTTGAAGGTCATTAACTCTTGTAATTGTCGCTTGAGGTCAAGCAACGGTTTAAGTTTGGGGGAGTTTGATCAGTGGTTTTCACACGTATTTTTACCGCTGTTTTTAGTTATCTTTAAGTATTTTATTTTATGTTTTAATTTATTATTCGTCATGTTATGCTTTGGTTTTGTGTTTAAGTGTTTGCAGACTCAGATGAATGAAGTGGAGAAAATCAGTGCAAAACGTGAAGAAATTGATGAAAATGCACATGGCCTGGCCAAACGCGTCTCCACACGCGTGTGGAGCCTGCACAAGTACATCCTGCTGCTCAAACGCGTCCCCAGACGCGTGTGGAAGTGAAATATTGAGGTCTGCTGACCAAACGCGTGCCCAGACGCGTCCCAGACTCCCACATGCGTGCCCAGACGCTTCCCTGACTCCCACACGCGTGCCCACACGCGTCCCAGAAGCCACAACTGCAAAGGAAATGCCTGCCCCTGCCAGGACGCGTCCCAGGACGCGTGTCACAACACCAGACGCGTGTCCACACGCGTGTGCACGAGATTTTTGGGCCTGTTTTGCTGAAAAGCCCAGAATGACAGTAATAAAAGAACCAGAATGCGTTTGGACAGGGGTTCGACGAATTTGGGAGCGAAAATACATTAGAGAGGCTGGAGAATTCAAGATTAATGGAAGGAGTGAAGGATTCTATGAGCATTAGCCATTGAAGATCTGATTCCTTCATTTATCTGTAATGTCTACAATCAAAACTATGATTTTTATTATTGTTATGAGTAGCTAAACCCCCCATTGCTAGGGGGGTGATCCTGATTCTGAATGTGATAACTTTATTTCTTTGATGCAATAATAATTTGGTTTTCATATAATTGGTTTGTTTTACATCTGTTCTTTATGCCTTAACCGTCGGACAAACGGATAATGAATTTGTATGAATAAATTTAGCTGGACAGCAATTGTTCATTGACATGAGTAAGAACATAGGATAATAACTATCACCTAGGACTAGGGATATTTTTATCTTAACCGGAAATTCTTGGTATTGGAATGCTTGATCATAATTATAATTATCTATGGACATAGTAATTAGGTTGTGACGTCAAAGATCTTTTCACTAAGGCCTTAGGATTAGATATTCTTGAGAACCGGTAATCAATTGTGAAACTATGTTATTGCATTGAGAAGGATAGTTGTTACAGGAAGAATCATTCACCGACCCCTAGCAACCTACTCATCTCTGTTCATCGTTTTAATATTCTGCTTATTTACATTATTTGCAAAACCAACCAAAACACCCTTTTGAACTTTTGTTTAATTGAAATTGTTGTGAAACTCTGTATCGTCAAGCAGTCCTTGAGATTCGATACTTGGGATTTCCCCATTACTACTACATAGGCAAAAATAGTACACTTGCTATCTTCGTGATGTTCTTCGATCCTATGCTCAGTTAACTTTGCATTTAAGTTCTAGCGGGTCTTGAAGCCGTAACATTGACATTTGATGATGGTTAAAGTACTGGAAGTTTATTTGGACAGGCGGTCATCCCTTTTTGTAATATTTTCTTTTTGTAATTGATCGCGACTTTACGTGTCTATTAATCTGATGACTGCAAGTGCACAGTCGTGTCGTGTAGTTTTAAAAGATATCGAATCCACAGGGACTATGAATCGATCTACCGTTATCTAAGGTTACTATGTAAAGCTAAGGCTACTGATATTTTGATTGTTCCTAAGGGAAAGTGATTGTGAATATTAAAAAATATAATAATAGACGGATATCAGTATGTATTTCGTTTAACTTAAGGTGATCCGAAGGTCCATTGGCTAATGCATAATTCGATTAAAAATCTTTATTAATTCAATTGATTAAAAATCCTCCTCTCAAACTTTCGCTCTGTTGATTTAGATTACTATCCTAACTCGTAATGTACGCTTTCGTTATCTATTTAAATCTCCTAATCTCAAACTTTCGCTCTGTTGACTCGGAACATGCTAATATCCCTAACGTACGCTTTCGCCATCCCGCTCGGGTGTAAAAACATTTTTTGAAAATAAATAAGTTCTAATTAGTTTTAATACGCTTTCGCCATCCTTAAAACTAATGTCCTATGTCTACTATCCAGTTAAAGATCTCAAACTTTCGCTCTATTGATTTTAACCTTTGACCGTCTTAACCCCTCAAACTTTCGCTCTATTGGTTTTAAGACTTACTAATAAAATTAGACATACAAACCAAAAACAAGTGATATTTAATAAAATATAATTAAGCCAATTTATTTCGGATCCCACAGTTAACTTACTTTACATACCGATATCTTAGTTAATTAGCCAGACATATTAATACGGTTAAGCATGCATAAATTAATTTGGTTTATAATAAAAGGCATGTTAAATGGCATATAATATATCATGCAATAATAATATAAATAAAGGCAGTAAATAATAAACCTGAATAAAATAAATTGCAATTGAATCTTGAAGTATCGAACTTCCACCACAGGTTGGCTGGATCGTTCTTCGGAATTAAACGGACAGAAATTAAAAAGAAGGAATTAAAACGATAAATCTAACGTAAGGCTAGATTTATAAAAGGTTCACAACAATTTCCGGTGTAGAAATTGTTATGAGAAAATAAGACTGTTTAATTGAAAGCAGGAAGAAAATAGCAATCGCGGAACAATTTCGGCAGCACTTCGTTAGCAGGAAATCGGACAGTTTGAAGTGAAGTGGCTGCCTCTATTTATAGGCGAGCCTTTGCAGTTGGAATGCGTGAAAGTAGGAACTTCTCAGACTGGGGCTTGGAGACGCACGTCTCCACTTCTTTAGGGAGACTTAGCACACGACTTGAGACGTGCGTCTCAAGTGGAGAAAATATAGGGAGAGCTGGAGACGGGCGTCTCCTCTTGGTGACGTGGCAGAAGAACGTTGGAGACGTGCGTCTCCACTTGCTGGGATGAATTGGGCCACGCACAATTGATCCTTCGTGGGCTGGGTCATGGCTTTGCACATTTGGGTCTCCTTTTTGCACCTCTTTTTCACTTCAGCACCCCTTTTTCATCTTTTAGGCACAAATAGTGGTCATTTTAGCCCCATTTCCTCTCCTTTTCACAAATAGTCTCAATAAGAGAGTAAAACCTGAAACAAAGCAAATACTCGCATAATATCATAATAAAACAATATAATAAACGGAAAATGCTATAAATATCTACGGATTTCAAGCTAAATATACGATATAAAATCGTGTTATCAAATTCCCCCAGGCTTGAACCTTTGCTTGTCCTCAAGCAAAATAATAAGATAAAGATAGGAGGACAGCGAAATGAAATACGCTTCCACCACGTCGTTCGGTCATACTCAGCTACATAGTGTTCTTGTTTTGAAAATAATGTTGCAGATCCTAGCAATAAACTTATAGTAGCGACACTAGACAACTCCCAGCGTGCATACCAATCCGAATCATGCCATAATAGCTTGACCTTGACTCGTCATCATGTTTTACCCTTTTCATTCGCGCGCAATCACATTAAGCCCATTATCTTGACACGCACATAGCAGAGTAGTCGGTTAGTGACTATGATCCTTCTTATGGAGTTCTGGCACATTTATGTGGTATAGTCCTTAGCGTTCATTTGTAGATTGTGGGGAATCAGACAATAGTCCTTCCTACCAAGTTCAGTACCAGATAACTTCTGAACCAATCAACAATGAGTTTTTAAATCCTTTGTATTTGAGATTTGTGACCGTTAGGTTAAATGATCTTGTGAGGATCACCTTACTTAGTAGGCACATTTCTATTGGCGGTTAAGCACATAATTATTATTATAAGGATCATACACTTATATTCATCGACTCTCTGCGTAGTTGGTATCTAAGACGGTGCCGACTGCTAGAATAAACTACTAAGGGTTACTTCAAAAATTAAAGTCGATGGTTTTGGTATAAAAGGTATTCAAATCGGTTACGCACACTTGGGGGTTTTAGAGTGTCGGGACAATAAGGGTATTGTCTTGAATCTTTATTGTGATTTCAATGTGTTAAGTATTTGAGTAGCTTCGTATTTCTCGAACGTGCGGGGGTATTCGTTTATCGTTTTGGAGTAAAAATTTTGTTATGGCTCAAGAAAATGGAAGAAATTGTAATAGCCACGGAATTATACATATAAGACTTGAAATTCCATAAATATGCTTTATTGAATTAGAAAAGGAACATTACAAGGAAGGGAAATACAAGGAAAGGAAATAAACTTAAAAGGAAATAATAAAGCGAGTAATACGACTCCCCCAAACTTAAATGATGCAGTGTCCTCAATGCATGTGAACTACTCCTCATTGTTGCGGTTGCGGGAACTGCTTGCGCCTCTTGTACGAACACGGCGACGTCTATCAGTAGGAGAGCCATTTACACGAATGTTAAGATCATGCAATTGTGTAGAAATTTCGGTGTATTGACCTTCGTTCCTAATAGCGTAGTCACGGTGCTCTTGTTGCATCTCTCGAATAAGCCTTAGTGTTTCGTTTTGATTTGTCTGCATAGCTTGAAAGAGTTGGTCTTGGCGTTGAATAGCAGCATACATGGCATCAAGAGTGATAGGCGGAGGGTTGTTTGGAGGAGGTTGGTTGACATCAGCTTGTTCTTGGTTGATTTCTTCTTCCATTGCATCCTCAGGCTCATTATGATGTTCAGGTTGGTTATCTTGAGGATTATCATTAATAAGCCTCCAACGCTGAACATAACGGATGTTGATTTGCTCTGGGCATGGCAGGATGACATAAGGAATTAGAACTTTGTTGACGACCAAAGTGTAGTGGCCATCATGGCGGGGTGAAACCAAGTGTGAGTCACGGCAGTAAGTGAGATCGAGGGATTGAGCAGGCATCATAAGATGAGAGAGGGAGATGAGGTCATCACCGAGACCTAAGGCACAGGCCAAGGAGGTAATAATTCCGCCAAATAGGAAGGGGTTTGTAGCGGGGGCGTTGATGCAGCCTTGGATGTGTTGGAGCATAAAAGGTGCGGCATTGAAACGGATATTATTGAGCGCACAGTATAAGAAAAATAATTCATTTTGGTTTACCTTGTGGTTGTTGGATCTTGCAAAAATAGTGTGCCCCAAAACACGTTGAAAATAACGTATAGCGGGGTTTTGAATATGAGAAGCATGTAGAGACCTCCAACCGGTAGGAATTTCGCTAGTGAGATTAAACCAAAATTCGAAAGTGAGTTCCTCCCAAGATCGACCATTGAGTTCTTGAAAGATTGTGCGGTGAGCATTTGGTGTATTATTAAAATGCAAATATGTAGCGACCGCTTCTTGATCCAGAGTAAATTCACGGTTAAACATCCGAAATTGGATGCTACCGGTTAAAAGTGGTTGATCAGAAGGAGTGTCATAATTAAAAGAGCTTAAGAACTCTAAGACGAGCGGCTCATAAGTTGGTACGGGTTCGGTACAGAGATGATGGAGGCTAGATTTTATGAGCAAACGGGTGACACCATCTATGAGACCCAGAATTTCTAGACATTCGATGTTCACGAATTTCGTGGGAACAACCGAACGTTCATAGAATGCGAGGTATTTGGTTCTTTGAGCATCGTTGTCTTCCTCTCGAAAAATAATATTTGAAAGGTCGGGAGGTGGCCTCTCAGGACGCACACTACGGATGATTGAACGTGGAGGCATGATGTGTTTTGAAGAAGATAGTGTGGAGAGTAGAAGAATGGAAAATGGTTTGGAGGTTGTGAAGAAAAAGAGTGGTGGTGGTGTGGTTTTATAGTGAGGTTTGAAAATGGTGGAGTTAATATAGAATTAAAATGGAGTTATGGTGGTGTTTGAAGTTTGAATGGAATGGAGAAATGGGAAATGATGTAGAGTTAAAGAGGTGAATGATGGAGGATGAATGAGGTTTATGGTGTTTAAATGGAAGAAATAATGGGGAGAATGAAGAATATTGAATGATGAATTTTGAAATTCAAAATTCAAAATTCAAAGAGGGAGTAAAGATGCTTCTGCGTGGTCAAATGCAATGCAGACTGCTGCCCTTGGGAGACGCGCGTCTCAGACAGTCAGTCTGCTGGGGGACAGAGTACGGAGACGTGCGTCTCCTGTACTTTGCATGTTGCATTCTGGTCCCACAGAGGTGGAGACGTGCGTCTCCTAGCTTAGGGAGGTGGTCTCCACGCATGCATTGGTCTAGACAGGTTCTGACAGATACCATTAAGTATAGAATAATAGTTCAGAACAGTGTCATTGTTTAATACTATTAACAGCAAAAAATAATGGTAATCAGGAATATATAGCAGTTAATAGCAATGCAGTATAACACATAGCAGTAATGAATAAAATAATGCATTTGGAATTAAAACTAGTACTGAGTGTTGATAGAAACAGAATGTAAAAGTGCAGAAAATGAAATCCTAAACAAGAAATTGAAATTGCTAAAACTAGAAATAAAATCTAATAATCTAAGCGTTAACATCTAGCCACGTCTATTGTTGTGCACATTAGAATAAATGTGTTTGAAAACTTCGTCGAATTGAGCATTGACGATGTCGATGAAATCGAAGAAGTGCATTTGCAGAGTGTGTAACTCGTTGCGCACATGTTGTACTTCGTGTTGCAGTGCATCGATGGCTTTCCCATGTGTGTTCTGATTAGGAGCGGGCTCGATCCTCGGAGGAGCATTTCTTTGGTTCACCGATTCGGTGGATGTAGCAGGTTGTTGTGGTTCAAGCTCGACATCAGTCATATCTTCAGTATATTCTTCAGTAGGAGTCTCAGGCTCATACTCAGGAATGGGTTCATCTTCAGGAAGAGGCTCATACTCAGGCATGGGTTCATCTTCAGGAAGAGGCTCATATTCAGGTTCAAGGTAATCTATAGGTATATTTCCATGTTCATAGTATCCGGGAGGAGTGTCAGGCTCAGATTCCGATGTGTGCATTTCATCATCAAAATGTTCATAAGCTTGTGGGGTTTCAGGTGAGGATTCTCTCTCAGGAATCTGACCATAGTAAAGCCAGTTAGCAGGGTTATGTACACTCGTCCTTGGACTTGGTAAGGTGAACTGATCCAGTACTTTATTATCCATGAGTAAATCAAACTGATCAGGTCCAAGGTTACCAATGATACCTCGATTAAAGCAGAAGTGAATGTCCATAGAATTGTAGGAACCAAAAGGTGTCAATCTAAGTAGAGGTGTTCTCAGACCTATGGCATTTGCAATCATAGTGACAAATCCGCCGATCAGAATAGGTGAAACTTCGTCTTGCATGATGCGCTCGAAGTTTGTTAGCATGAATGCGATGGCGTTGACCGGACGATTCTGAGAGGTGCAGAACATGATGAATAACTCTTCTCTAGAAACTTCAGTAATATTATCGGGTTTACCGAAGCTGTAGTGAGCGATGATCTTGTGCAGGTATCTGAAAGCAGGGTTATGGATGTTCTCGGACTGAAACTCGTTCTCTTCAGGGTTATCGTTTCCAGTGATCTTGCCCCAAAATCTTTCCAACTCCCAGTATGCAAGACTGTCTTCAGCTATTGTGGTGTATGCATCTGATCCATTAGGTAGTTCTAACATTTCAGCAAAATCTCGGATGCAAAACTGATATTCTAAACCAAAGAGTCGAAAGAGGATAACTCCTTTCCTCAGCCCTTGTCCACGGTTAGGAAGATAAGTCAAAGAGCTCAAGAATTCCAGAGTGAGCTTTCGGTAAGTGCTAAACTTGCGGAATAGGTGAGAACCGGTCCAACCGATTTGGTTCAGCAAGTGCATGACGCTCTCTGCGATACCGAGTCTTTCCATAGTCGGGTGGTGAGGATAGCGAGTCAAATCCATTTGCCTCTCAGCCAGCTTAGCATATCTCGCTTCTTGTCCTCTACCACGAAACACAACTTCCATATTGTCAACTTCTTGCATCTTAATGAGTTAGTAGTCTAAGAAAACCTATAAGTTGAAAATATTAAGATTAAGTTAGAACTAGGCTAGTGTTATTTTTTAAAAAAAGGGAAAAAATAAAGAGAAAGATAAAATAAATAGTGTAACAAGTTATAATAATAATTATTATTATAAAAGGGAAAGATTTTCACGATTTAAAAATAGCGGTTATAATTATAGTAATTATTATAAAATGTAGGAAAAATATAAAAACATAGAGAAATTAAAACAATTCAAAAATAGAATAGAATATAAAAATAAAAATGAAATTAAAAATAAAAATAATTGTGGGTTGTCTCCCACCAAGCGCTTTGTTTTATGTCGTAAGCTCGACGATTTGAAAACAGAAAATCATTTTTCTGAAGGAGCGGGCAGCTCGTCAAGTTTAAGAATTTGAATGTTTTCATCGTGTTCGAGATGGTGGTAATACTTAAGACGTTGCCCATTTACGACAAAAGGTTTGACGGTTTCTCCTTTGATTTCTATCGCTCCGCTCGGAAATGTGTTAGTGATTTCGAAAGGACCAGACCACCTAGATCGTAACTTTCCAGGAAATAATTTTAATCTAGAATTAAATAGAAGTACTTTATCGCCTATGCTAAAATTTTTCCTAGATATACGTTTGTCATGCCATTTTTTCATTCTCTCTTTATAGATTTTGGCGTTTTCGTATGCGTCTTGTCTAAGTTCGTCTAATTCGTTTATGTCTAGAAGTCGTTTCTCACCAACGGCAGTGTAGTTTAAATTTAAATTTTTAATGGCCCAATAGGCTTTATGTTCTAACTCTACCGGAAGGTGGCATGATTTTCCATAAACGAGTTTGAATGGGGTAGTTCCAATTGGAGTTTTGAAAGCTGTTCTATAAGCCCATAAGGCTTCATTTAACTTGGATGACCAATCCTTTCTAGATATAGCAACAGTTTTCTCCAATATTTGCTTTATTTCGCGGTTAGATACTTCTACTTGTCCGCTTGTTTGTGGATGGTATGGTGTAGCTATTCGATGATTTACTCCATATTTTCGAAGGAGTTTTTCAAGGATTCTTGAAATGAAATGAGACCCACCATCGCTAATTACCAGTCTTGGCACACCGAACCTAGGAAAGATGACGTTTTTGAAGAGTTTGATAACTACTCGTGTATCGTTTGTAGGAGAAGCGATAGCTTCTATCCATTTCGAAACGTAATCGACAGCTACGAGTATATATTGATTTCCGAATGATGATGGAAATGGACCCATAAAGTCTATTCCCCAGACTTCAAATATTTCTACTTCTAGAATGCCCTTTTGAGGCATTTCGTCACGTCTCGAAATATTTCCAGTTCGTTGGCATCTATCACAGTTTAATACAGCAAAATAAACGTCTTTCCACAGGTTAGGCCAGAAGAGTCCAGATTGAAGGATTTTGGCGCAGGTTCTAGATGTGCTATGGTGTCCTCCACACGGTGCAGAATGACAGTGTGTTATTATGCTTCCTATTTCTTCATCGGGTAGACAACGTCTAAAGATTCCATCGGGGCCTCTTTTGAAAAGTAGGGGGTCGTCCCAATAGTAATGTTTTAGGTCATGGAAAAATTTCTTCTTCTGTTGGTAACTTAGATCAGGAGGAAGTACACCAGTAGCTAGGTAGTTTACGAAGTCTACATACCAAGGTGTGTCGGAGCGGGCTAAAGCTACTTCAGCGAATTTATTGGTTTGAGTGATTGGATGGTATGGTTCTAATTCGTTAGCTTCTAACTGAGCGATGAGTCTTTCATAAGGGAAATCATCGTCAATTGGTACTTAGTCGGGTTTCAGATTTTCCAGTCGAGAGAGGTGATCTGCTACGACATTTTCAGTTCCCTTTTTATCTTTAATTTCAAAGTCGAATTCTTGTAATAAAAGGATCCATCTTAACAGTCTCGGTTTGGCGTCCTTCTTGGTTAAGAGGTGAAGGATAGAAAAACACTTAGAAAGGGGGGGTTTGAATAAGTGTAGCTTTAAAAACTTGACTGATAAAAATAAATTGCACAGTTATTTTTATCCTGGTTCGTTGTTAACTAAACTACTCCAGTCCACCCCCGCAGAGATGATTTACCTCAACTGAGGATTTAATCCACTAATCGCACGGATTACAATGGTTCTCCACTTAGTCAGCAACTAAGTCTTCCAGAGTCTTCTGATCACACACTGATCACTCCAGGAACAACTGCTTAGATACCCTCTAAGACTTTCTAGAGTATTCTGATCCACACGATCACTCTAGTTACAACCTGCTTAGATAACCTCTAAGACTTCCTAGAGTATTCTGATCCACACGATCACTCTAGTTCCTTACAACTTAATGTAATCAATTCTAAGAGTATTACAATTGCTTCTTAAAAGCTATAATCACAAACTGTGATATTTCTCTTAACGTTTAAGCTTATTCTCACTAATATATTACAACAGCAATGTAGTGAGCTTTGATGAAGATGAAGATTCTGAGCTTTGAATAGAACAGAGTTTCAGCAAGTTAATATGAGTTGTTTTGTTCAGAATCGTTAACCTTGCTTCTCATCAGAACTTCATATTTATAGGCGTTGGAGAAGATGACCGTTGAGTGCATTTAATGCTTTGCGTGTTCCGTACAGCATCGCATTTAATGTTATACGCTTTTGTCAACTACCTCGAGCCTTGTTCACGCTGTGTCTACTGACGTTGCCTTTAATAGCTTCTAACGTTCCTTTTGTCAGTCAGCGTAGCCTGCCACATGTACTTCCTTCTGATCTGATGTTTGTGAATACAACGTTTGAATATCATCAGAGTCAAACAGCTTGGTGCAAAGCATCTTCTGATCTTCTGACCTTGAAGTGCTTCTGAGCGTGATACCATCAGAACTTCAGTGCTTCTGATCTCATGTTCTTCTGATGCTTCCATAGACCCATGTTCTGATTCTGCTTCGACCATCTTCTGATGTCTTGCCAGACCATGTTCTGATGTTGCATGCTGAACCCTTTGAGACAAAGCTTCTGAGCGCTGAATTATGCATACTCTTTATATATTTCCTGAAAAGGAAATTGCATTGGATTAGAGTACCATATTATCTTAAGCAAAATTCATATTATTGTTATCATCAAAACTAAGATAATTGATCAGAACAAATCTTGTTCTAACAATCTCCCCCTTTTTGATGATGACAAAAACATATATAAATGATATGAATTTGCGATCAGAAAGAGCAGACGGCAAAAGACAAATTACACAGCTATAGCATAAGCATGTGAATATATCTCCCCCTGAGATTAACAATCTCCCCCTGAGATAAATAATCTCCCCCTGAAATAAATACTCGAAGAACTTTAATAAAAGACTTCCCTGATTATTTCGGTAGAGACGATCACATAAGCTTCTGTCTTCAGAGAATTCATAGCTTCTGACTTCTGCTTCCATTGGACAGCTTCAGAACTTGAATTTCTTTAGATCCCTAGAACACTCATAGCTTCTGATTCCTGCTTCCATTTAGGACAGCTTCAGAACTTGAATTTCTTTGATCTTCAGAACATTCACAGCTTCTGATTTCTGCTTCCATTTAGGACAGCTTCAGAACTTGAATTTCTTTGATCTTCAGAACATTCACAGCTTCTGATTTCTGCTTCCCTCGGATAGCTTCAGAGCTTTGAATTTCTACCAACATCACTTCATGCTAGATTTGTATCAGAACATTGTTGAATGTACCAGAGCATCATCAGAGCATCTCTACATCCTGAAATGTTACAGAACAAAAACTAAACGACAAAAGTCAGCATGAACGAGTCAGAACATAAAATGTATATTAGAACACATGATATGTATCAGAGCCATATAGGCTAAAATAATGTATCAGAGCAAATAGAATTTTGTCAGAACAAATAGACAAATATGGATCAAATTCTATTATCAGTGCTTCTGATTCTGAAGCTTGACAGCACTCAGCTTGCTTCAGTTTCCAAGAGCTATCTCTGATCATTTCTTCTTGCTTCTGATTCTGAAGCTTCATAGCACTCAGCTTGCTTCAAGAATCCAAGAACTTGATTCATCTTGTTGCTCCTCATGTTGGTCTTGAATGATTCCTGCAGCAACACAACTTAAAAACATATGAAGCTTGCAGCTTCTGTTAGTAAATGTGGGGTCTTTTACCCAGCAACTGATAGATTAATCAAATCATTTATCATTTATCTTCTCCCCCTTTTTTGTCATATCATCAAAAAACAGACAAGATTCAGAGACAAACAAAAAGAAACACACGAAGGAAGAAGATGATTTCATTGAAGTTCAAACATCAGGTACAGAAGTACATGAAGATAAGTAAGATCAGATGCACAAAAACAGATGCAACGAAAAGAAAGAAACAACACAGACTCAATCTAAGATGGCCCTAGACTTGACAGGATCTTGGCCAGCATCTCTTGAACCTCATTGTTGTGTCCATCTTGCCTCACCATGAAAGCTCTAAACTCAGCATTGAGTGAGCTTTGCTCATCCTGTCTCTTCTGAATTTCTTCTAGAGTCCTTGCAAGACGAGAAGATTCATCAGAAGAAGCTTCACCGCTTTCAACCACAGGAATAGCAACTTGATCTGTAGCTTCCATGGATAGATCATTTGCAGGGATTTCCTCAACAGGATCTGATTCAGCAACATGATCTTCAACATCTGCTTCTTGCATAGAAGCATCTCCATATTCTGCAATAGGAATTTCCGAGTCTCCATTCTCAAGTGCCTGAAGAATGGCAGCTAGATTCCTGGGAGCAGAAGGACCTTCAACTTCTGGTGGGTCAACAACTTCTGGAATGACCAAGCTCGGGTCTTTCTCAGAAGGGTTTTCCCTCAGATAGTTAAAGAGAGTCTTGAAATCTCCGAGCAGAACAGGATAATCAGGAATAAAGATAACAATATCCCTGCATGGATTTGCTTCCATTTCAGCAGCCAGTCTTAATTGTTCCATCTCATCCAAGAAGGGCTTCTCTTCCAACAGATGTCTTCCTTTGAGACTAGCAAACCAGAAGTCTTCATAATTCCTCAGAATTCCACGAGGCCGTGGGGCAGCAGCTACTAGTCTTTTCTGTACTCCCATTGCTTCTTCTTGAAACCCCTTGCGAAATCTTTTCCAGATATTTCTTGTAGAAACATCATTCAGACCATTTAGGAAGGCTTCCTTCAGAAGGTCTAAGCCATTGATTACCTCATATCTGAAAAGTTCCAGGTAGGTAGAGAGTTCAGGTTCAGGCGGATTGAGGGTGAATTTGTAGTCCGGGTAGAGAGGACAAAAGGGTTTTGATTTTCTGGTAGGTAAGGGATGGGATACAGAAGGTGGAGGTGCGGTGGATGAGGAGGAGGGAATAACTGAGAGAATGATTGATGAGGATGGATTATTTGTAAAGGGAATTGGTGAGAAAGTCCTATCAGAAGGAGTTGGGGGAAGAATATTTAGAGGAGTGGGATTTAGAATGGGAGAGGAGGAGGTTGATGGAGAAGGATTTGGTAAGGTGAAGTTTATTTTTGGTTCAGATGGAGGTGATTGGAAGGATGGTTTAGGGACAGAGGGAGGTGGAGTAAAAATCTGCCTGGAGATTTGCACAGAAGAAGAAGATCTGGTTCTGCGAAAGGAATCTCTAATCCTTTTCTCCCTTCGTTCTTCAGAGTCCACCTTGTCAGGATCAAAGGTGACTCTCAACTTCTTGGCTTCCTTAGCCTTATCTTCTCGGGCTTTTCTTTTAAACCTAGCCTTTTGTTCCTTCTGATCCTTCTTCAAAAGGTCAGCCTTGGA
Source organism: Vicia villosa (assembly GCF_029867415.1). NCBI lineage: Eukaryota > Viridiplantae > Streptophyta > Magnoliopsida > Fabales > Fabaceae > Vicia > Vicia villosa. Next base: position 40,636,277 of record NC_081181.1, on the reverse strand, counting down.
TGGAAGTACTCTGCCACGGATCCAAGCAGGATCAATATCTGATTGCTTCCTAACACAATCTTCCAGGTAAGACTTGACAACCTGATGCAGTTCTTCTTGAAACAGAGAGGCAAAACCTTCAACAGCAACTCTTCTTGAGAGAATGTCAGGAAAGCTTGAGCACACAGAAGGTACATTTTGAATGAGTTCTAATCTGAACAAATCCACACCATTGAAAATGGGACCTTGAACTACTCCAAGCAAATGGGATGCATTGAGTTTTCTGATGGAGTCCAGCACTTTGCTTTCAATAAGAATGTCTGAAATCATTCTTCCAAACGGAATAGTCGTTCTTGAAAGATGAGGGTACTTCGCCCTTTCCTCTTCTCTTGACTCAAAGATTGAAGTCTTCAGATTCTCAAACAGAATATGAGAAATGTTGATCTCAGTCTTTTTGCCAATGCAGAAAAGAGTGTGCTTGTGATCTGGACTGATGTAAGAAGAGGAGAGCATCCTTTTTCTGTGGTGAAGAGAACCCAGAATAATCTCAGCCCATACTCTATAAAATGGCCTCAAGGTGCCTGTGTTATTCGAGTCAATCCCAGAAGACTGAGAGATTTGTTTTTCAACTATCGACCAATCAACAGATGCATGTCGAAAACCAGACCAACCTTCTTCATCATTCAGATTGTATAGCTTCCTGATCAGTTTTTCAGAGATAACCACTTCATGCCCTAGCACGAATGAAATGATGGCCGTTGGGGTAACCGTTGCATGTACCCAGAAATCCTTCACAAGATCAGGATAAATTGGACCAACCAATCTATTAAGGTACTTGGACCATCCTTGCTCAAGGATTCTTGCATCACACTTAAAGCCATTCGCTTTAAGATTGTTTAAGTCCACAGCAGTTTCACATAGAACCTCCAAGTCCTTCGTGGGTATCAAGCAAGTTTTCAAAGGAGCATATTCATAATTTCGTAGAAGGATTTGTGAAGAAGTAAGTTTTTCTTTTGAGGAAGATGAACAAGAGGAAGAGTTCATGATGATTATGCCGTAAGATCAGAACAAAGACTAGGGTTTGTAAAAAAAAGATGCAGCGAAAAGAAGATGTAGAACAAAATAGAGAGACAGAGAAAAGAATGAAGTTGAAGCGGGCTATTTAAAAGATTTGAAAATAATTAAATCATTTTGCATTAAATGAGAAATGACATTAGGAGAGATAGCATGGTAAATGAAATGATTTAATACAGTTACCTAGGTCGGCGTCTTTTCAACTGCACACTTCGTACTGACCGTAGAGACACGTGTTCATCATCAGATAATGGATGACAGGTGTGAAATATTCAATAGGCTTTACGCCTTCTGATTCCGATCACTGCTTCTGAATTGATCAAGTTTCTCTTCTGGAAACACTCCTTCTGAAGTGTGCTGATGTAAATCTGAATGATCTTCTGATCCATTATTTCTGATATACACAGCTTCTGGAGATTCACTTCTTTGTTCTGCAGCTTCTGATAAGACAAAACTGTATCTGCAGAAATTCTTAAGCTGCTTTGTTTCATCAGAAACAAGTTTATCATCAAACCAGATATTTATTGATTCGTCCACAATCAATGTTTCAATATTGTATATTCTGTAGCATTTAGAGCATTCAGAATAATCAAGAACGAAACACCATTGCTTTAGAAACAAACAAAACAGATGGTTCCAAGACTAATAAACTTTCTTTTCTGATCTCCTACGAACATAGTTTCTTCAATAGATTTAAGTACCCGAACTTGGAAGACAGTCCTTCTTCCCTTCAAGTGTTGAGACCAACTTGAGTCCAGGTGACATGACATGTTGACTTTTATCTTCTTTGTCGCCAAGAGAATCTGCAAAAGAAGTAGTCTTTTTCTTTGGTACCCACATCTTCTTGGGTCCTTTCTTGTTAGTTCTCCTCAAGTTCTGATTGAACTTGGGTTTAACATTGTAAGCAGAAGGAGAAACAGCATGATAATTCTTAATATGAGTTTCATGATATTTCCTAGGTTGTGTCACATGCTTCTTAGTGTGTGTAATGTGAAAACTTTGAGCATGTGAAGTGTGCCTAATATCATGGGAGTGGCCATACTTGAACTGATCATACAATGGCTTGTATGTGATTTTCATTTCATCAACAGGTTCAAGTTTGTATGGGGTTTCACCCTCAAAACCAATGCCGACTCTTTTGTTTCCAGATACAGCATATATCATAGAAGCTAGCTGACTTCTGCCAATACTTCTAGATAAGAACTTCCTGAAACTTAAATCATATTCTTTCAGAATATGGTTTAGACTAGGAGTGGATTTTTCTGAATCAGAAGGAGATCCAACATTATTGGATAATTTTAAAAGTTTTTCTTTTAATTCAGAATTCTCCAACTCAAGCTTCTTTGTTTCAAATTCAAATAGCTTTTTCAGCTTTTTGTATTTGAGACTAATCTGAGACTTGAATTCCAGAAGTTCTGTTAGACTGGAAACTAACTCATCTCTAGTAAGTTCAGAAAATACCTCTTCAGAATCTGATTCTGATGTAGATTCTGATCCGTCATCTTCTGTCGCCATCAGCGCACAGTTAGCCTGCTCATCTTCAGAGTCTGAATCATCTTCTGACTCATCCCAGGTTGCTATAAGACCTTTCTTCTTATGAAACTTCTTCTTGGGATTTTCCTTCTGAAGTTTTGGACATTCATTCTTGAAGTGTCCAGGCTCATTGCATTCATAGCACATGACCTTCTTCTTGTCAAATCTTCTGTCATCAGAAGATTCTCCACGTTCAAATTTCTTTGAACTTCTGACGCCTCTGAACTTCCTTTGCTTGTTCTTCCAGAGTTGATTTAGCCTTCTGGAGATCAAGGACAGTTCATCTTCTTCTTCAGATTCTGATTCTTCAGGATCTTCTTCTCTAGCCTGAAAAGCGTTAGTGCATTTCTTGATATTGGATTTTAATGCAATAGACTTACCTTTCTTTTGAGGCTCGTTTGCATCCAGTTCAATTTCATGACTCCTCAGGGCACTGATCAGCTCTTCCAAAGAGACTTCATTTAGATTCTTCGCAATCTTAAATGCAGTCACCATAGGACCCCATCTTCTGGGTAAGCTTCTGATGATCTTCTTTACGTGATCAGCCTTGGTGTATCCCTTGTCAAGAACTCTCAATCCAGCAGTAAGAGTTTGAAATCTTGAAAACATCTTTTCAATGTCTTCATCATCCTCCATCTTGAAGGCTTCATATTTCTGGATTAGAGCAAGAGCTTTAGTCTCCTTGACTTGAGCATTTCCTTCATGAGTCATTTTCAAGGACTCATATATGTCATAGGCCGTTTCCCTGTTAGATATCTTCTCATACTCAGCATGAGAGATAGCATTCAGCAAAACAGTTCTGCATTTATGATGATTCCTGAAAAGCTTCTTCTGATCATCGCTCATTTCTTGCCTTGTCAGCTTTACGCCACTGGCATTTACCGGATGTTTGTAACCATCCATCAGAAGATCCCATAGATCACCATCTAGACCAAGAAAGTAACTTTCCAGTTTATCTTTCCAGTATTCAAAGTTTTCACCATCAAATACCGGCGGTCTAGTATAACCATTGTTACCGTTGTGTTGCTCAGCAGAGCCAGATGTAGATGTAGACTTTGCAGTTTCATCAGCCATCTTTTACTGAAGCGTTTTTCTCTTCCTGAATCTTTTCTAAACACGGTTAAGTGCTTGCACCTTACAACCAGCGCTCTGATGCCAATTGAAGGATAGAAAAACACTTAGAAAGGGGGGGTTTAAATAAGTGTAGCTTTAAAAACTTGACTGATAAAAATAAATTGCACAGTTATTTTTATCCTGGTTCGTTGTTAACTAAACTACTCCAGTCCACCCCCGCAGAGATGATTTACCTCAACTGAGGATTTAATCCACTAATCGCACGGATTACAATGGTTCTCCACTTAGTCAGCAACTAAGTCTTCCAGAGTCTTCTGATCACACACTGATCACTCCAGGAACAACTGCTTAGATACCCTCTAAGACTTTCTAGAGTATTCTGATCCACACGATCACTCTAGTTACAACCTGCTTAGATAACCTCTAAGACTTCCTAGAGTATTCTGATCCACACGATCACTCTAGTTCCTTACAACTTAATGTAATCAATTCTAAGAGTATTACAATTGCTTCTTAAAAGCTATAATCACAAACTGTGATATTTCTCTTAACGTTTAAGCTTATTCTCACTAATATATTACAACAGCAATGTAGTGAGCTTTGATGAAGATGAAGATTCTGAGCTTTGAATAGAACAGAGTTTCAGCAAGTTAATATGAGTTGTTTTGTTCAGAATCGTTAACCTTGCTTCTCATCAGAACTTCATATTTATAGGCGTTGGAGAAGATGACCGTTGAGTGCATTTAATGCTTTGCGTGTTCCGTACAGCATCGCATTTAATGTTATACGCTTTTGTCAACTACCTCGAGCCTTGTTCACGCTGTGTCTACTGACGTTGCCTTTAATAGCTTCTAACGTTCCTTTTGTCAGTCAGCGTAGCCTGCCACATGTACTTCCTTCTGATCTGATGTTTGTGAATACAACGTTTGAATATCATCAGAGTCAAACAGCTTGGTGCAAAGCATCTTCTGATCTTCTGACCTTGAAGTGCTTCTGAGCGTGATACCATCAGAACTTCAGTGCTTCTGATCTCATGTTCTTCTGATGCTTCCATAGACCCATGTTCTGATTCTGCTTCGACCATCTTCTGATGTCTTGCCAGACCATGTTCTGATGTTGCATGCTGAACCCTTTGAGACAAAGCTTCTGAGCGCTGAATTATGCATACTCTTTATATATTTCCTGAAAAGGAAATTGCATTGGATTAGAGTACCATATTATCTTAAGCAAAATTCATATTATTGTTATCATCAAAACTAAGATAATTGATCAGAACAAATCTTGTTCTAACAAGAGGTACCTAATAGCGGCGTGGTCAGTGTATATGATTATTTTGGCTCCTACCAGGTAAGAACGAAACTTATCTAACGCGAATACGACAGCTAATAATTCTTTTTCTGTCGTGGCGTAATTCATTTAAGCTTCGTCTAGGGTTCTACTCGCATAGTATATGACATGTAGTTTCTTATCTTTTCTTTGCCCTAGAACGGCTCCTACAGCATAATCGCTTGCGTCGCACATTATTTCGAAAGGCTCATTCCAGTCGGGAGGTTGCATAATCGGCGCAGAGATTAATTCTTGTTTAAGCGTACGGAATGCTTCAGCGTATTTATCGTTAAAAATGAATTCGGCGTCTTTCATCAGTAATTCGGTTAAGGGTTTGGTTATTTTAGAGAAATCCTTAATGAAACGTCGGTAAAAACCAGCGTGTCCTAGAAAACTCCTTATTTCTCTAACTGTTTTAGGAGGTTGAAGGTTTTCGATAATTTCGATTTTAGCTTTATCCACTTCGATCCCCCTCTCGGATACGATGTGTCCAAGTACGATTCCTTGTCGAACCATGAAATGGCATTTTTCCCAATTAAGGACTAGGTTAACGCTTACGCATCGTTTAAGTACCAATTCAAGGTTTTCTAAACATGTTTCAAAACTTCCTCCACAGACGGAGAAGTCGTCCATAAAGACCTCCATTATTCCATCCAAGAAGTCGGCAAATATTGCCATCATGCATCTCTGGAAGGTTGCGGGTGCATTGCAAAGTCCGAAAGGCATTCGTCTATAAGCGAATGTACCATAAGGACAGGTAAACATGGTCTTTTCTTGGTCGTCAGGGTGGATAGGAATTTGGAAAAATCCGGAGTATCCGTCCAGATAACAGAAATGTGAGTGTTTAGCTAGGCGTTCGAGCATTTGATCTATGAATGGTAAAGGGAAATGGTCTTTTCGGGTGGCTTTGTTTAGCTTCCTATAGTCAATGCACATTCTCCATCCAGTTTGGGTACGTTGTGCTACAGATTCGCCTTTTGCGTTAGTGAATACAGTAACTCCTCCTTTCTTTGGTACGACATGAACAGGACTAACCCATTTACTATCGGATATTGGATATATGATTCCGGCTTCTAGCAGTTTTTGGATTTCCTTTTTAACCACATCGCTCATGATAGGATTTATTCGTCTCTGATGTTCCCTAGAGGTTTTACAATCTTCTTCTAGCATAATGCGATGCATACAGATGGAAGGACTTATTCCTTTCAGATCTGATATGTTATATCCTAAAGCGGTTGGGTATTTTCTTAGGACAGTAAGTAGTTTTTCAGTCTCGGTCTGTCCTAAATTGGCGTTAACTATAACTGGTCGGTTATGTTCTTCGTCTAGGAATTCGTACCTAAGGTCAGTAGGTAGTGTTTTAAGTTCTATAGCAGGTTTCTTAGGCCCAGGTATAGGATCAGGAGTCAATGCTAAACATTCACTCAGGTGGTTATCTTGATATTCCCCACGCCAGTTGTCATCTTCAAATATTGGCAGTATAGGAATTCTTAAGATCTCGGTTTCCTTATGTGGTTCGGATTTTATTTCATTTACACACTCATCGATTATGTCGGCAGAGCAGCATGTGTCAATTATAGAAGGTGCTTTTAGGAATTGGGAAAGAATAAATTCTATTTTCTCTTCTCCTACTTCGAAGGTAAGCTTTCCTCGCTTGACGTCTATAATTGCACCAGCGGTTGCTAAGAATGGTCTTCCTAATATGATCGGGATGTTAGAATCTTCTTGGATATCCATTATGATGAAGTCAGTTGGGATGTAGAATTGGCCTACACGAACTGGGATATTTTCTAACATTCCTACAGGGTATTTAACTGAATGGTCGGCTAGTTGAAGAGACATTCTCGTTGCCTTAAGCTCACCCAGATTTAGCTTCTTACAGGTTGAAAGAGGCATCAAGCTAACACTGGCTCCTAAGTTGCACAAGGCTTTTTCTATAATAGTCTTTCCTATTACGCAGGGTATAGAAAAGCTACCAGGATCTTTCAGTTTGGGAGGCATGTTATTTTGGATGATAGCGCTACATTCAGCGGTAAGTGTTACAGTCTCGTTATCCTCGAGTTTCTTTTTGTTCGATAGAATTTCTTTCAAGAATTTAGCGTACGAAGGCATTTCGGTTATGGCTTCTGTGAACGGTATGGTTATGTTTAATTATTTCAAAAGTTCTACAAATTTTTAAAATTGCGCTTCGGTTTTTGATTTGGCTAATCTCTGAGGGTAAGGAATTGGTGGCTTATAAGGTGGTGGTGGAACGTAAGGTTTTTCCTTTTCAGGTTCCACTTCGTTGTTGTTCTCATTGGTCTTAGCAGTTTGATCATCAGTTGATGTCTTTTTGGTTTCCTTTGGCTCTTGTTGTGACATGGGTGCGTTTTGAGTTCTAGGATAGATAGGTCCATCGTAGTTCGTTCCACTTTGTAGTGTTATCGCGTTCGCATGTCCTTTAGGATTAGGTTGTAGTTGAGCAGGAAACGTGCCAGCAGGGGCAGCAGTAGGTGCTTGTTGTTGGGCTACTTGTGAAATTTGAGTTTCTAACATTTTGTTATGTGTAGCTAAGGCATCTACTTTGTTCGATAATTGTTTTAATTGCTCGCTATTGTGGATGTTTTGATTTAGGAAGTCCTTATTGGTTTGTTGTTGGGAAGCTATAAAGTTTTCCATCATGATTTCTAGATTCGACTTCCTAGGGGCGTTTTGAGCAGCTACAGGCGCTTTTTGATAGCCAGGTGGGACAGCAGGTGCTTGTCCAGGCGCGTACAACGCGTTGTTGTTGTTATACGAAAAGTTCGGATGGTTTTTCCATCCAGGGTTGTACGTGTTAGAATAAGGGTTTCCTTGAGCATAGTTTACTTGATCAGATGGGATTCCAGTCAAGAGTTGACATTCGGCAACTGCGTGTCCAGTTAATCCACAATTCTCGCAGTTAGGTGCTACGGCAGCAGCGGTGGCTGAAGGAGTAATGGTTAAGTTTTCGATCTTTTGAGTTAAAGCGTCTACTTTAGCGTTAACGCGGTCTATACCACTTATTTCGTACATTCCTCCTTTGGTTTGGGTCTTCTCTAGAGCGGCTCGTTCTCCACCCCATTGGTAATGGTTTTGTGCCATGTTCTCTATGAGGTTGTATGCTTCATCACGGGGTTTGTCCATTAGTGCTCCGCCAGCAGCGGCATCTATAGTCATTTTAGTGTTATAAAGGAGACCACCATAGAAAGTATGGATGATCAGCCATGGTTCGAGTCCATGATGAGGGCATAGTCTAAGCATGTCCTTGTATCGTTCCCAAGCTTCGAAGAGTGATTCGTTATCTTTCTGGGTAAATCCGTTGATTTGACCTCTTAGCATAGCGGTTTTGCTAGGCGGAAAGTATCTTGCTAAGAATACTCTTTTCAGTTCGTCCCATGTAGTTATGGAATTAGAAGGTAGGGATTGAAGCCACACTCTAGCTCTATCTCTCAAGGAGAAGGGAAAGGGACGTAATCGAATAGCTTCGGAACTAACGTTGTTAGCTTTGACAGTGTCGGCATATTGCACGAACACAGATAAATGGAGGTTGGGGTCGTCTGCAGGGCTTCCAGAGAATTGATTCTGTTGAACAGCTTGTACCAACGAAGGTTTCAGTTCGAAATTGTTTGCCTCAATCGCAGGTGGTGCGATACTTGAGTGCGGTTTAGCGCGTGAAGGAGCGGCATAGTCTCTAAGAGGACGAATAGCAGCCATCTCTAACTTCGGGGTAATTTGGTTTATTTGATCAGTAAAGATCAATTCCTGATTAATCGGAATTGGTGCTACTTCGGGAAGATTGCGAGCTCGACGTTTGACGTTAATGAAACGTTCGATCTCGTTAATTCGTTGTATTAAATCTCCTCCTTGTGAACGAGTATTTGGCATACAATCGTCCAGAAAGAAAGGAAAGAATTGCCCTAGTATCTACGGTGTAACAGTGAGTTACCATATCGACTTAAATAGTCCCCGGCAACGGCGCCAAAAACTTGATCGCGACTTTACGTGTCTATTAATCTGATGACTGCAAGTGCACAGTCGTGTCGTGTAGTTTTAAAAGATATCGAATCCACAGGGACTATGAATCGATCTACCGTTATCTAAGGTTACTATGTAAAGCTAAGGCTACTGATATTTTGATTGTTCCTAAGGGAAAGTGATTGTGAATATTAAGAAATATAATAATAGACGGATATCAGTATGTATTTCGTTTAACTTAAGGTGATCCGAAGGTCCATTGGCTAATGCATAATTCGATTAAAAATCTTTATTAATTCAATTGATTAAAAATCCTCCTCTCAAACTTTCGCTCTGTTGATTTAGATTACTATCCTAACTCGTAATGTACGCTTTCGCCATCCCATTAGATTTTAGAAAAGCTTTTTGGAAACAACATAATTAATAAAATGCTCGTTTTATGAAGTCGTTATCTATTTAAATCCCCTAATCTCAAACTTTCGCTCTGTTGACTCGGAACATACTAATATCCCTAACGTACGCTTTCGCCATCCCGCTCGGGTGTAAAAACATTTTTTGAAAATAAATAAGTTCTAATTAGATTTAATACGCTTTCGCCATCCTTAAAACTAATGTCCTATGTCTACTATCCAGTTAAAGATCTCAAACTTTCGCTCTATTAATTTTAACCTTTGACCGTCTTAACCCCTCAAACTTTCTCTCTATTGGTTTTAAGACTTACTAATAAAATTAGACATACAAACCAAAAACAAGTGATATTTAATAAAATATAATTAAGCCAATTTATTTCGGATCCCACAGTTAACTTAATTTACACACCGATATCTTAGTTAATTAGCCAGACATATTAATACGGTTAAGCATGCATAAATTAATTTGGTTTATAATAAAAGGCACGTTAAATGGCATATAATATATCATGCAATAATAATATAAATAAAGGCAGTAAATAATAAACCTGAATAAAATAAATTGCAATTGAATCTTGAAGTATCGAACTTCCACCACAGGTTGGGTGGATCGTTCTTCGGAATTAAACGGACAAAAATTAAAAACAAGGAATTAAAACGATAAATCTAACGTAAGGCTAGATTTATAAAAGGTTCACAACAATTTCCGGTGTAGAAATTGTTATGAGAAAATAAGACTGTTTAATTGAAAGCAGGAAGAAAATAGCAATCGCGGAACAATTTCGGCAGCACTTCGTTAGCAGGAAATCGGACAGTTTGAAGTGAAGTGGCTGCCTCTATTTATAGGCGAGCCTTTGCAGTTGGAATGCGTGAAAGCATGAACTTCTCAGACTGGGGCTTGGAGACGCACGTCTCCACTTCTTTAGGGAGACTCAGCACACGACTTGAGACGTGCGTCTCAAGTGGAGAAAATATAGGGAGAGCTGGAGACGGGCGTCTCCTCTTGGTGACGTGGCAGAAGAACGTTGGAGACGTGCGTCTCCACTTGCTGGGATGAATTGGGCCACGCACAATTGATCCTTCGTGGGCTGGGTCATGGCTTTGCACATTTGGGTCTCCTTTTTGCACCTCTTTTTCACTTCAGCACCCCTTTTTCATCTTTTAGGCACAAATAGTGGTCATTTTAGCTCCATTTCCTCTCCTTTTCACAAATAGTCTCAATAAGAGAGTAAAACCTGAAACAAAGCAAATACTCGCATAATATCATAATAAAACAATATAATAAACGGAAAATGCTATAAATATCTACGGATTTCAAGCTAAATATACGATATAAAATCGTGTTATCAGTAATATCTTCTTTTGTCGAGGATTTTTAGCAACCTCTTTTTGACCTTGATTTTGTTATCCCTAACTTTTGCCTGAACTGTTTATTTTGAGATTATAGTCAGCAGGATGTTTTGATTTTTGGTAAGTCTCCTTCATAGGTTTTGACTTGACAATTTTTCTTTTTGATAGATGTTGACTGCCTGACTTAATGGTTACAGGAATCCATCATTGATTGTGTTGAATATCAACTGGCATGATTGAGTCAACTGAGAATCTACCCTTCCTCGGGTTATGATTAAAGGTTTTAGCTTGTACGCGAAAGAAAAACTTCTACACCTTAGGCTCAAAAGGGGTTGATTAGGGATTAAAATCCTTATATCTCTACTGTTTAAGAATTGAAACAATGCCTGTACATCGTCAGCATAGTCTGTTCAAAAGCATACTGTGTGAGGTTGCGGTATCATTTTCGTCATCCTCCTTTAAAAGGCTTACAGCTTAGCAGGAGTTGAATATCACAAAACATATGCAAAGCAAAGACACAATTTAAAATGTGTGATAGCAAAATAATTTATTCAAGACAAACATATACAATGCACTGATGATGAATATTAAAACAGATAATGTCTATCATAAGTCGAATGTTTAAACAAACAGGATAGAAATTGCAAATGAAAGTAAAGCTAATGAGCCAATAGTCCATCCTTCTAGATATTAATCAGCCTTGTCATGATTAGGCATGGGAGCCGTGATCACCATAGGGGTCTTAGGAGGATTGAACTCAATTTCACCAGCATCAATCATGTCTTGGATCTTGACCTTTAATGCCCAACAGCTACTGGTATCGTGCCCGGGACTATTGGAATGGTAGGCACATCGCACGTTTGGATTGTGTTTAGCAGAGGAAGTGTTGGTGGGTTGAGGAGGATCCCTCACAGTAATCATTGCTGCCTTCAACAGATGTGGCAACGCCTGATCTAATGACATGTTAATTTTGGTGAATTGAAGCTTAGGTGCATCTGGCTTGCTTCGTTGTTGTGGAACTGGTGTAGATATCAGAACTTCCCCAACAGATTGGTTGCGTTCATTACGACCTTTCTGGTTGTGCACAACATCATCTATATGAGGTTCCTCAGGTGAATTGAAATCAATGATCTTATCATCGATTAAGTCTTGAATCATGTGCTTCAATGGTCCATAATCCTCGGTATCATGACCAGGACTATTCGAATGATAAGCACATCTTGCATGATACTTGTACACAGGAGCAGGATTGGCTGGAACTGAATATGGAGGCAATATAGTTATCAAGTTCTGATTGAGCAGTTGTTGCAGAACTTGAGACAGCGGCATGAGTAACGGAGTAAATGATCGCTTAGGTTTGGATTTCCAATTATCTTGACTACTTTGCTGCCTATGCTGATCCTCCTCCTTCTTGATAAGCAGTGCCTTCAATTCTTCTTGCCCCTTGGACAAGTTAAGGATCATCTCTTGGAACTAATTGTTCTGAGCTTGGAGATTTCTGACAGATTACTCGAGATTCATGATGATTTAGAAATTAAATCGGTCGCAGCCTTGTCTGAAGAACTCCGTCTTTTGTCTTGGAATGTCCTTTCTTTGAGAATAAAGCTCACCATATCGAGTGGGTCATAGCCTCTGATTCGGGATACTTCTGAATTTTAAGGTACATGGCTAGAGGAAAATAGATCCTCTTTTCCTTGATAGGTACTGAGTCTCTGAACTGGATGGCATACGGACAGAGGAAAATAAATCCTCTTTCCCCTTGATAGGAATTCAGTCCTTGATAAGAGCACCTGAAATTGTGCGCCCTAAATTCCTAAGATCCTTGAAAGGGTTAGTTAACATGCTATGCTCATGATGTCATGATCTTATGCGAATGCAATACATTAGGCAAAGCATAAGGAAATAAGGACGGGTGAGTCCTACAAACAAATCCTGCAAGGAAATCAAAGGGTTAGTAGCACACACAAGCAAGTCATACAAGTGTCCTTAAGTTTTAAAGGATTGCATGAAGTTCGTAGGTAAGTACCCTCCCCATTGAAGTTTAGTTGGTTCAACCTGTCCTATATAAAGATCGGGTTCTAGGGAGCTCATATCATTGACCTTTCTCGAAGGCACTTATTTCAGTTCAGCAATCGAATCACCGACCGAAAATGTCCTGAAAGTCCAGTCCATATGAGTGTAGCTTCGAGTATCAACCAACTTCAGTCGGAACCAAAGCCAGCCATCTCGCTATTTTCTAATAGGCCAAAGTCAAGTTCAACTAAGGTTCTAGGGGCAAATTAGTGCTTAATGACACCACGCAGCAGCCAAGTGTTTCCTCAAGTCGGATCCCAAGGAACACCAGGACAAACCAATGTGTCACACTTACGATGGCCACCATATCAACCGCAACAGTATACGTCGTGCAGTCTCCTTGGTCTCATGCCATTTACCTAAGGTACTCAGATCAGGGTTAGGATCTTTCACACAGGTAAACCCAAACAGGCCCACAAAATAAAGCAAACAATACAAACAATTGAAAATATTTAAAATGAATCCTGAACTTTAAGGTAACCCTTCATTTTATTCGAATATATCCCTAGCAGAGTCGCCAGTTCTGTAATACAGTGGGAGAACTGAATTTTTTGAAATGTTGCGGATAGCAAGAGTCGCCAACGACTTTTATTTTATCCAATATATAGAAAGGCTAAAAGAATAAGAAAAGACCTTTTAAAAAGATTTTGAGTTCGGGGGGTAGGTTATACAAAGGGAAGGTGTAAGCATCCTTTGTATCCATGGTTATCCATGGGCTCTTAATTGCTTAACTCACTTTTTGTTTGAATTGTTTGAAATGTGTCGTGTGTGAATAGTAAAAAAACTTTGTTAAGGACTTTAACTTGTAAATAAGCGTGGCCTCGTTTTTGAAAGTATTTGAAAAGATAGTGTGAAAAAATATTTTTGAATTTAAATCAAAGCAAGCAATTAGTAGAAATACCTTAATTTTAAGATTTTTGTTCTTTCAGCTTTTTAGTTTGAAGGGCTATCCATACCATAGGAGGGTAGGAAGTCCTTTCAATGGATGTAAAGGGTCATCGAGGATCATTCGCCATAAGACTGTCCCTACCATATAGAGGGTAGGTAGTCTTTAGAGAAGGATATAATAGTCATTAATCTTTTTTAGGTAACATATGAGGATACCTTAGCAACTGGGACAATCATCATGTTTTACCGAGGCAACATCGAGGGACTATATCTCATAATGATTTCAATGATTAAGGCAACCTTTGCTTTAGGTATCCTCGGAATCGAGGGACTTGACTATTTTGAAATTCACATAAAGGCAACAGGCAACAAGAAAGGTTACCCTAAAGGTGTGTGTGTGCCACAATCAAGTGACTCAGTTCAGATATTTTATCTTGTAAAATTAGTGATTCTATGTTCAATTCAGGGTTGCACTCCCTTGGATTACTAACCACAACAGTTATAATAAACAGTTAAAAATCCTACGCTATTACAATAAACACCTGTTAATGCGGGAAAATAAAGGCAGAAAAATAAACCTAATTACTATTACAATAAAACCCTGAAGGGTAACGGAAAATAAAAGGCAGAAAGAAAGGTAGAAAACTTTTTGTACATGGCTTTGGGGAAGATACAATAAAATAGATCAAAAATTAAAATTGTTACAACCTCGGAGCAGATACAAAAATTATGAATAATTTGGCAAATAATAGAAAGGCAAGGCCAAAGGGCAAACCCCGAACGGGGCAAAGTTAACCATGGTTAATAGAAAGGAAACAAGTTAAAAACCTAAACCTTAAGGGTTTGTAAAAAACCTAATGGTATTAAATTAATTATTACAGTTAAAAACCTAATGAAAAAAACTAAGGGAAAACCTAAGGGGAAGGCCTAAGCCTACCGTTTCTCACATTACTAATAGTCACATGGTTTTGATTAAAAAGGCTAAAATTAATTTTAAATTACTAATCTAGAATTAAAACCTAATTTTAATTATTTAACCTAAAAATTAGTTTACTAATTAATTAACCTAAACCTAATTAATAAATTAATTCTAATTATATTAATCTTAATTAATTAATCGTTATTAAAAAATAAAAGTTTGATTTTATAAAAGAACTTCTTATTTTTAAAGAGAAATAAAAAAGAAAAGAGACTCACTTTTGAAAAGAGTTTTTAAAAAGAAAGGAAGGAATAAAAAAACAATTGAAATACATAAAAAATAAAAAAAAAATTATAAAAACCTGGTGTTTGGATCTGGTACTTGAGGGTGCATCATGGGAAAGTGGCCAACAAAGTGTTTGGCCAAAACAGGGTTAATGGTTAATTAAAAAATGGAGTGAAAAACAAGTGTCAGGATTGAGAGATAAGATTTACACCTGCTCCTCTTTGGCAAAAGGAAGTACCTGCAAAAATATGATATTAATAAGAATAAGAATAACAATAAAAATAATAATAGTAATAATAATAACCTGATTTGGCAAAATACCAAAAGGTTTTTGGCCAAATACAAATAACCTTGATTTGGCCAAATTCCAAAAGGTTTTTGGCCAAACACCAATAACCTTGATTTGGCCAAAAGCCAAAAGACTTTTGGCCAAAAAACACTTGGGATACCCCTTGAGGTCAAGGGATAAAGCTCCTTCCACTTGATCAATCCATATGAAAACTGATTATAAATCAAATAAAATAAGAATACGAAGCTACAAATTTTTTGAGATTTTTTTGAAAATATGAAAATAGAAATTAAATCGAATAAAATAGAAAAACGAGGAATTTGCGATTTTGAGCGTCGAAATCCTTTAGAATTCTATTCTAAAGGAGTATTGTTCCTCGATTTTTTTCTGAACTTCTGGAAAAAATTCGAAGCAAATCGAAACAGTAGTTTCAGAATTCGGCGGATAGGCTGGAAAATTTATCACTCTGTTGCAACCAAAATTAGAGTGACGGAAGATTATTCGTGACGGTCAGAAACGATGGTAAAGGGTTTTTTGTGGATGGGTGTAAAATTATGAGAGTTGTTGATTGTTAGTGTATGGGAATGAAGAATTTGGTAGAGGTGAATGGTTGGTGAATAAGGGTTGTTAGTTATTTATAAGAAAACATTAGGTTAAAAGGAAAATGGGCTTGGACCTCACTAAGAGCTTAATTTATTTTATTTTCCTTATTTTGAATTATTTAAATGAATAAATCAAAACAATTAAAATAAAATGATTTAAGGTGTAACACCCGTATTTTTTAAATTCTAATTTAATTGGAAATTTAATTAATAATTAGAATTATTGGTGGTTTGTGGAGTTTAATTGGAAAAGAATGGTTTATGATGTTGGGCCATGTGTGATGTTAAGGAATGAGGGGGGTGTTATATTAGTAAAGGCCCTATTCTAGTTAAAGATTATTTTATAAAAATAATAAGGAATTGGGAGAAAGGAAAAAGGAACGTGAAAAGCAGAGCAGGGAGATGAGAGATTGGAAAGCTGATACGTGAAGAGGAACAAAGAAGAAGAAGACCAATCGAGAAATCTTTGGCTAAGGTAAGGGGTGATTACTCTAATTATATGGTATTATGATTTTGATGATGATAGGATTGAATTAAGGGATTAGAATCTCTATTTGGGATGTTAGGTTTTGTGAAATTCCAACACTGACATGCATGATTTGATGAATTGACTGCAATTGATGATGTAGTATTGTTACATGGTGTTGTGGTATGTTGTTTGTGCATTAGAATCATGTATTTGGAGTATTTTGATGTTATTGGTGATCCATTTTGTAAGGGTGTGAGTTGGTATGTGTTTGGGATGCATAAAAGCCTTAAAAATTATGTTTTTCAGCTACTGGGTTCGTGGGAACCGGTTCCCATGTGGGAGGAACCGGGTTCCAGTGTTTTTAAACGCTAAAAATAACATTTTGGGGTCCAGGAACCGGTTCCCATGTGGGAGGAACCGGGTTCCAGTACAAATTCCAGCAGCATGTTTTGAAAACTATTCTAACTTTAAATGCTTCTAATTTTTGAACCGTAAGTCCGTTTTAGACGCCGTTTTGGACGTTGTTTCTTAAATTAAATACTCTACGATATAAAGTAAAGAAAACAACAATAACTTGATTTTATTTTGAAAATCTTAATTTATTTCGTTTATGGCGTGTTTTGTACATTGTGTGCATGATTTGGTTAATGTGACAATGTGGTGATGTTGTAATGATATAACTGTGATTTGACGTTATATGTGGTGTGAATTATATATGATATAATTATATATGATGCTGAAACCGAATATATCATTCGGTGTTGCTTTTGGTGAGTTATTGGTAATGACACTGTTCATTTTGATCATGTGGTGATTGTTGTGATCGTATAATGATAATTTGATTTGTTTTGAATGATGCATGATGCATGATACATGTACATACTTGTTGGTGATAACTATGTTGAGTTATGTGAGACGATGTTGTTCATCGGATCGGTGATGTTGTAAGTATGTCATATGTGTGCATTCATTCATAAGCATTTTGGTGATGGATCCCGGTGATGTTTGTGAATCAAAATGGTGGGCATAATTCCCATTATGAGGAATTTGTGCTGGTTGGATTGTATCTTGGTGTTGGCTGGAGATTTTGTTTGGAAAGAATATCCTTTGAAGAGTTACAAATCGAAGAAAGATGGTTACTGATGACCATTTCTGAGTTTAAAAATGGCTACTGACGGCCATGTTTCGAGGATGTTGGTTTGAGTTGGAATAAAGATGGTTAGACTTGGAGCTAATTCGAAGAGGAATATCTTTAAAAGACTTAAACGTTTTTGCGAAATACGTAAAGTACTGAGGCTGAGCGTGTCTTTGCGGCATTCTCGATTATGGTTGCGTTGCCACGTGTCAAAAGAAGATTCAGGCGGGATGATTTGAATTTCGAAGTAGTTTGTGTAATCGCACAAAGACAGATGGCATCCTAGGGTTTTCTTGTGGGCAACGTGGCGTTAGATTAGTATAGGACCGTTAGGGTCGAAATTAGTATAAATAAGGGTCTTAATGTTAGGATTCCGTGTGTTCATTTTGTATAAATCGCTCACATACTGCTCAAGTATCAAGTGTTAAGAGAACGAGTTTCGCTGAGAAATGTACCTATGACACCAACACCATTTTAAATACATTTGTATCTTTCTTTATTCAAGTATCTTTTGATATTACTGCATTTCGTTTACTTTCTGTCATTTACATTCCTGCACTCTTTATTTTCATTCTATTTAGTTTCGAAGCATTTAAGTTTCTACACTTTAAGATTCTTGCACTTTACAATTTTGTCTTATATTTTATCTTTATCTTACCCTTTGCTGATGTTATATTTACGTGTATAACAAGGTGATTGCTAATCTTTATTTCTTTGATTAAGTATTTCTTATTTCGAGACAAGCCAACCATAGACATAATTCGAACTATCATGAATAACAACCTTTTTGACTATGTCCTAGGATCAATCTAGTCGATCCTGCGAGTAACAAAATCATATTTATTATAGTTTGGAAGACTAGCGGTTGTTTACCGGAAATCACCGTAAACAAATTGGCACACCCGGTGGGACAGTGTCAAACAGATTGTTATTAATTGATTGTTTTGTTTTGTCTAGAAAATATCAAGACCTTGTATGAACCTTAGGAACGGTAAATTAACCAACAGTGCACAACCGATTCCTAAACGAAGGTACAACAAGAAAATGGTCAATGCGGCCAGTGGAGGGGGAAATCAAGATCCCCCACAAGGGTCAGGAACAGTAGCGACAAATTCTACGCATGTTTCGACTTCTACTCAAGAGGCGCAGGCTATACCAGTTGCGACAAGATCTGAACCCATAGGTAGTTCCCAGGCGATACCCGAAAATATTACAGGGACAACAGGGACTGTACCAGTTTCGAGTTCGACCACCGCGCCTCCAATCATTAGCGCAAGCGAGATACCACCTTTCTCGACAAACATTGCAAGTCAGTTATTTTCCCCAGGACCATCATCGACTTTCGAAAGTTGGAGACCCAACAATCCATATGGAATGCCATATTCATATATGACAGAATTACGAGGATCAGGGCCTACATACACTACAACTAACCCGATGGCATTTTCGCCGAATGTCAGTTTGATAGGTCGAAGCGCACAGAATACTGGCTTCTCTGCCCAAATACCCCCTTTTACCACAAATAGTCAAGCAGCATTTCGATAGGAAATGGATGCAAGTAACCATGATATGTTAGGAACTTTTGCCAAAGAATTGGGCTCCATCTTGAATCCGTTAGCAACAAACATTGCTAGGACTAACCAGGATAATATGGAAACTTTCCAAAAAATATCATCTCAAATAAATCGAATGGCAGATTTCTTAGGAGTTCCACAAAATAGACGAAGGAACAACCAATCAACTTATCAGGAAGGGGAACCCATTCTAGAACAAGTTCGAGCCACAGCACCACCATCTAGACCAACATCAGTCGAGCAAAACCAAGTGATAGACTTAGAAACTCGAAGGCAAACGACTAACGTTGGCTAACAAGCAGTTGCCCAGCAACAACCTAATCTGGTGGTAGTAAGAAGAAATGAACATCCTGACGAAGTGGTCCATAGGGTTAGGAGAGACAATTTGGCAACAAAGAACAATCTCACTGCCATGATAGAGAGAATAATGGCTAACAATGGCCTTAATACCGGGCTTCAACGCCCAAATTATACATCCCAATAGCAGAATATATCATGCAAACGGAATTGCCAAGGGGTACCAAAGTACCAAAATTTACTAAATTTTCAGGGGACACTAACGAGTCTACCGTGGAGCACATAGCCAGATATCTGACGGAAGCAGGGGATCTAGCAGGGAACGAAGATTTAAGGATTAAATACTTCCCTAGTTCGCTAACAAAAAATGTTTTTGTTTGGTTCACTACGTTGCCCCCAAATTCCATAGATGCATGGGCACACTTGGAGAGATTATTCCATGAACAATTTTACATGGGTCAAACCAAGATAAGTCTGAAAGAATTGGCTAGCATCAAGAGGAAGTTCACAGAATCCATAGATGATTACTTAAACAGGTTCCGTTTGTTGAAATCAAGATGCTTCACGACTGTCCCAGAGCACGAATTAGTTGAAATGGCTGCAGGTGGCCTAGATTATTCAATTCGAAAGAAATTGGATACTCAATACCTAAGAGATATGGCCCAATTGGCAGACAGGGTTCGACAAGTCGAACGATTAAAAGCAGAAAAGGCCAGAGCAAGTAAAAGTTATAAGAAGGAGAGAGTAGCATACGTCGAAGCAGACGACGTTGATGGCGAACCTTTAGAAGATTCATACAATATGGAAGAGATTGAAATAGATCTTGCTGAGTTAATAGAGGCGCCACCTTATTCTTGCAAATTGCTCACCCCTTCTAATGGAAAAAATCCAGTAGAGAATGATAAAAGCGATAGATTTCCTAAGAAAACTTATACATTTGATGTTGTAGCGCTAAAAAATACTCGAGGTGTTCACACACTCGAAATAGAACAGAGTCGCCACCGATCTTTATTTGTTCCAAAAAAGGAAAGGGAAAATGTCGAATAAAACCCATGAATAAAAACAAATGGATAAGATGGTCATCGCAACCAAATTAGGGTTCGGGAGTCGGTTAGGCAAAGGGAAGGTATTAGCACCCCCCACCTCCATCATACTCGATGGGACCCATTTAGTTAGTTTTATGAATGAGTGTTTACGTGATGTTTGCGTTCTTTAGCTTATTAATCGAGAAAAGATAAAAGAAAAAAAAAAGTTTTTGGTGAAGAAAAAGAAGAGATTTTATTATTATGCTCGCCAAGACGTTTGTATCTTGTGCCTACGTATTCCCTCGTGCAATGGGAAAGTCAGAGCAATCGTAGTTCGAAAAAAAAACTACGAGTTCGTTGCTTGGTTTTATGAAGGATCAAAGGTATTCAAGAGGTGTGCACTTCTTGTCACTCGATCACTTCGATTTAATTAAGAAAGAATTTTTTTAAGTTTGATTCAAAGGATCGAAGGTATTCAAGAGGTGTGCACTTCTTGTCACTCGATCACTTCGATTTAATTAAGAAAGAATTTTTTTTAAGTTTGATTCAAAGGATCAAAGGTATTCAAGAGGTGTGCACTTCTTGTCACTTGATCACTTTGATTTAATTAAGAAATACCTTTTAAGGTTTGATTCAAAGGATCAAAGATATTAAAGAGGTGTGCACTTCTTGTCACTTGATCACTTTGATTTAATTAAGAAAGGTTTAAAAAAAAAGTGTTAATCCAAAAGAATCGAGGTATTCAAGAGGTGTACACTTCTTGTCACTCAAACTTTCGATTTAATTAGAAGAAGAGATTTTTGAAAAGACACTCGACGTTGGATCGAGAAATTATTTAAATTGACTTGGTATTGGACCAAGGTTTATTTATTTTATTTTTGGAGTGAAAGATTAATCTAATTTTTTTATGTTATTTAATATTAAAAGAGAAAATAAAATTCTAATTAAAACATTTTTTTTTGGGTTTTTAATACTAAGAAAATTAAAGTAAAATAAATTAGAAGAAATTAACAAAACAAAAATAAAGAGGTGTAACATTGTAAATGAATTGGGCCTAAAAGCAAGCCTGACAACAAATTATATCATAACCCAGGAGGGGGTGTATGCGGCCAGATTGGGGTGCCAAATGAAAACGAAACCGGGCTTTAGTCAAATAAGCCCAATAGCAAATAAGCAACAAAAACCATAATCCAAAAGGAGAAAACCGGCCTCTCCTTCCGTTTCAACAAGGAAAAAAGAAAAAAAAAACGTTCTCTCCATCCTCTCTTTCACGCGTTCATGATCCTCTCATCTCTGTGAACAAACAAATGCAAAACAACAGAAACAAAAAAAAGTCTTATGTTCATGAACGTGAACCTCTCTCGCGATTGTTTCTCACAGATCTCGCTTCAAACATGTTTTCATGGCTAAGTTTCTAATCAATCTCTCTTTGCTATAGCTTCCTCTCACTCTCGATTCAAGACAAGAACATTCAAACACGGTTGTTCCGAACAAAGCAAATCAAATTGCAAAACCTATCTCTCGATCGAACATATCTTACGATCTCAAGCCCGACGGATTCTAAGCAAATCAAAATTCAAACAAACACATAAACCCAATCCCTAAATCAATCCCGAAACCCCATATTTCATTCGTTTGTTCAGAGATTACAACATACAGCAACAATATTCAATGGAAACAAAAAAGAAAAAGAGTTACCAGTTATGGCCAACGAATCAGCTTTGGTGGGTTTCATAAACACTTTCAGGTATGTTCTTTTTACATTGTTCTTCTTCTCGGTCTCTTCTATCCGCCTCTCTTATGATGCTGGTTGTTACGTGGGTGGTTTAGCTCGGGTCTGATGGAGCTTAAAGATGATGTTCTACTGACCTTTATCAGAACTTTAGTGTCTTAGGTTTTTTTTTGGATGGAATTTTCGCAGAGTAAGTTTAGGGTTGTTGCTGTGTGAGATTTGTCATGATGGTGAGGTTTTGTGATTGAAAATAGGCAGAGTTTTGAGTGTACAAGTTGAAATGAGGTTTGAAGTTGATATGGTGGTTAAGGTTTATTGAGTTTCGAGGGTGATTTTCTGCAGAGGTTTATTGTTATGGTTGTGGTGGCTGCCGATTCTTTTTTTTTTCCTTTCAGTTTTAATGCCCTCTTCTTATAGTGTGGAGGTTTGGACTAACTTTTTTAGGTTAGGATGAAAATATTTTGCTCTGGAATTATAAGTAGTAAAACTGTAAGATGACTTTGTGCAGCAGCTTTTGATGTTGCTCATTTCTTTGCAAAACTCTTATGCAGGCAGCAGGTTTTTTGGCTGGTTTTGGAGCAGCAAGTTTTGGGCCTTTAGAGCTTAGGTTTATGGACTGATTTTATGTAACAGCTTGTGCAATCCATTTGTAACCTTTTCAATGCTTATTTCAAATGTTCATTTCAATTGGTTAATGAGCTTTAGAATGTATCTTGTAACTCTTGTAATTTTCAAATGAAATTTGAATGAAGTATCTCTTTTTTTCTTGTAAGATGCAATGCCATTTGAAATTGAATGAAATGTAACCTTGGGATTTTGAATGAACTTGCCCTCATGTTTAGATTCTTGGACTTTGTATTTAGATAACAAGTATTCTTTATAACTTAAAGAAATTATCTTATAAGTTAACTTATAATATTGTCAAAAGCGTACAATCTTTATTTCCCGAATCTTTGAATCAAACATTCGCTGCTCTTATGCGAAACTGGTGCTTAATCTTGAATTCTCAAACTCAAGGAAACATAACTTTATCCTAAACCAATAATCGTGACCAAAAATGATTCTTGAATTGATAAATTGGATCAACGTATTGATGAAATAGAAAACCCTAATTTCTTTCAACTAGAACCAACACTTGAATCACACTCAATTGATATACCCAGCTTAAATCACGTAGATAACCCAATCTTGATAGATAGGCGGGACATTTAACGTTTCTCGGTTGAAAACCTTAGTCAAGCTTAAGTGCAATGGTCAACGCCTCAATTCAATGATCCTCAGTTGTCTTGGTGTAACCCTAAATACTCTAATTCAGAAATCTTGCACCCTGATGCTGAGTAGAGAAGAATAGCCTTGTAGCTTGAAAAGGATCCCTAAAAATCATATTCCAAAACCCTAATTCACGCGGGTCACTGTTCAAGAGAAGAACCAGATGAATTTGCTTTATTTGGGTGAAAAAGTCTCTAAACCACCGTGAAAACCCTAAATTGCACAAATGTCGTTCATTTGAAATCATGCCTTAGTGAATGAATGAATTAATGATATGCAAATGATCTAGTGGAACAAAATGTATGGGTCAAAAATTGGGGTATGACAGATGTCACTAAATGTGACGAAATATTTGATTTATTAGTAAAAGATGGCCAGATGATAGTACTTCCCAATTCAAAAGTTCCTCCGTTAGAACAACGGAAGAAGCGAGATTTTTGCAAATATCACGGTTTTTTAGGCCATAAAACTTCACAATGTTTTCTTTTCAGGGATTTAATTCAGAATGCTATCAAGGATGGACGTTTGAAATTTGCTGACAAAACCAAGAACCATATGAAGGTTGACACAGATCCTTTGAGTGTGGCTGACACTAACTTGTGTGAACCACTTGACGTCAACATGTTGGAAGTATCTGAAATTGATGCTACTGAATCGGAGATAAATTCAGGTGGAAAGCAGGCTACTGAAAGCCTAAATGCCAATTCGATCTTCAATACTGATGTTGAAGAATCCTTTGATGCTGAGATGACTGAAGATCTGAAAGGAAAAACAAGTGAGGCCACTGAAGACCTCACAGTGAAGCTTCAGCAGATACGAATTTCCGAGGCTCCTCCGGCAGTTGTTAACATGGTCAATGTTAGATGGCCTTTATCTGAAATAGAAGAACTAGAAAAATGGCTGATAAGGGAGAAAGGAAATATTGAAATCCCACCAAGAGGGAACAGTCTGAAGGATTATCTCTGGGATTGTCATGTGAAAAATGGTGGAAAAATGCTGATGTGCCCAAGATGTTCAGTTATGCTGAATCGAAAGGTTCAAGCCAATTTCGAGAGGGCCCTGCGAGAAAGAATGGAGCAGCCTTGGAGAGGAGGAAATTTATTGCTGAAGGTGTACCCAAGGACTGAAGAAAGCTTGGTGGGTTTCTTGGTTAGATGTCACAACGATAACTCTGAGATTGCATTGTGCCCTAGGTGTGGAGCAGTTTATGATGAATTACTAGCAAGATCATTCGAAAGGGTGTATCTCTACATGGGTCGGGAAACTCAAGGACTTCGTCCCAACTTGTATGGGTTCGATATCAGGACCCCATCAAGGAGGCCTGACAGCCCACACCCTAGAGCTCGAAGGGTCACATTCAAAGTTCCTGCCGACATACCTAGGGATAGATGGATGCAAGCTGGTGCCAGAACCAACAAATGGCGAAGTTGGGACCAAGGAGGAAGAACTGCAATGGCTTATAGGAAGCAATTCCAGACTTCCAATCGAGAGATGTACAGGTTGGAGAACTACAAAGGCAAAAATCCTATGTCCAGATCCCAATGGAGAAGGCACCAGAGGATGAAGAAAGCCCAAAGGGAATACAAACCAAGGGAGACTGGAGAATCAAGTAGCAATCAAATCTCAATGCAGGGGGCAAGGACAAATAAACCTCTAGTGGAGCGTAAGCTGTTCGATTCTGAAAATGAGAAAGAAGAAGAAAAAATGCATTCCAGCCCTTGGAAGGAAGATGATAGGATGACAAACGATTTCGACTCAAATGGAGTATCGTCGATAAACCTAAATTGCAATGTTGTGTCAGTACTCCCTCATGAGTTTAACCAAGAAACAGAAGTTGAAGATTGTGAGGAAGCTGATGAGGAAGAGATGGCAAGACACAGACCTGTGTGTTATTATGTGCTGAACAATGGGGCAGTCGAAGAGCAGAACGCTTTCTTCGAAAGGCCTGATGAAGGTATGAGGAATCATTTGAAACCACTCTACATAAGAGCCAAGATTGAGAATGTTGGCATTAACAAAGTCTTAGTAGATGGGGGAGCACCAGTGAACCTAATGCCCCAATACATGTTGAAGAGAAATGGTATGTTCGATACTGATATAAGACCACATAACATGGTTCTGTCCAACTATGAAGGCAAGATAGGGAAAACTTTAGGAGTAATTCAAGTGAATTTAACTGTGGATTCCGTCAACAGGCCAACGATGTTCATGGTGATACCAGCAAAGGCTAATTACAATCTTTTGCTTGGAAGAGAGTGGATCCATGGAGTGGCGGTTGTGCCTTCAACGATGCATCAAAGACTAACCATTTGGAGAGAAGATGGCATAGTAGAGAACATCGAAGGAGATCAAAGTTTCTACATGGCTGAAGTCAATCAGGTCAATAAAACTAGTTTCGACAGGAATTTGGCCAACATAAAACCTTGCCATGCTGCTGAAGATATATACACTCCAAACAGAAATGCTTTATACTATTTGTCTTTACATCCTAATGGATTCCAATGGAATAGAGAGATAATGGACGGTCCAGAAGATACCCCACCAGTGGAGCATTCACCAACAATACGGCCAACAGGCTGGGATGACGACGTTGGTCATGTCTGAAGCATCTTTTTTCGAAAAGATTTCGGCTTACATAGCCGAGAACAAAAGAAACACGGCTCTCGAAGCCGAGTTATCACACATGACAGTCAGTACGGTTCAAAGAGAATCAGAAACGAGGGATTCTGAAATACATTCTACCCCCCAGTTCCTCGAAGATCCAATTCAAGCCAAAGAAATCTCAGGAGAGGAGATGAGTCAAAGGCTGGATGCAATCTACAACGAAGAACCTTTGGGATTCGAGAAAGACCCAATGGGGGCAAATATCAAAATTTTAGCCCAAGACCCACTCAAAGAAGTAAATCTC
Organism: Vicia villosa; assembly: GCF_029867415.1. NCBI lineage: Eukaryota > Viridiplantae > Streptophyta > Magnoliopsida > Fabales > Fabaceae > Vicia > Vicia villosa. Next base: position 40,610,091 of record NC_081181.1, on the reverse strand, counting down.
GGAGATGGAGATCAGAGGAGGGTAACATACATCAACGCAAAACTAGAGCCAACCTTGAAGGCAAAAGTCATCGCGTTGTTGAAGGAGAACAAAGATTGCTTCGCATGGGATTACAACAAGATGCCTGGTTTAGGGCGAGATTTGGTCGAATTAAAGTTGCCCATAAAGGAAGGAAAAAAGCCCATCAAGCAAACTCCTAGAAGGTTCGCACCAGAAATTCATTCGAAGATCAAAGCAGAGGTCGAAAGACTTCTACGATGCAAGTTCATCAGAACTACGAGGTGTATCGAATGGATTGCTAATATTGTGCCGGTTATTAAAAAGAACGGTTCATTAAGAGTATGCATAGATTTTCGTGATCTTAATGCAGCAACGCCTAAGGATGAATATCCCATGCCTGTGGCAGAAATGTTAGTAGATTCAGCCGCAGGCTTCGAATATCTAAGTATGTTGGATGGATATTCTGGGTATAACCAAATCTTCATTGCAGAAGAAGATGTGTCTAAAACAGCTTTTCGTTGCCCAGGGGCCATAGGCACCTACGAATGGGTTGTAATGCCTTTTGGTCTAAAAAATGCTGGGGCAACTTATCAAAGAGCAATGAATTCTATATTCCATGATTTTATAGAAACTTTCATGCAAGTGTACATAGATGACATTGTGGTGAAATCTGTTTCAGATAACAGTCATCTGGACCATCTGAGCCAATCATTCGAGAGAATGAGAAAACATGGCTTAAAGATGAACCCCCTTAAATGTGCTTTCTTTGTGCAGGCTGGAGATTTCTTGGGCTTCGTTGTCCATAAAAAGGGAATAGAAATTAATCAAAATAAAACAAAGGCTATAATGGAAGCAAAGCCTCCATCCACGAAGAAAGAATTACAGTCTTTACTGGGAAAGATAAACTTCTTGAGAAGATTCATCTCTAACTTGAGTGGACGCACGCAAGCTTTTTCTCCTTTACTTTGACTAAAGCAAGGAAAGTTCGAATGGCGTGCTGAGCATCAAGAATCCTTCGAGAAAATAAAGCAATACTTGATGCATCCACCAATTTTATCTCCCCCAAATGGGAAAAAACACATGCGCCTGTATATTTCAGCGTCAGATAATACAATAGGTAGCATGTTAGCTCAAGAAGACGATAATGGCATCGAAAGAGCCATTTATTACTTAAGTAGAGTACTCAATGATGCAGAGACTAGGTATAGTGCAATAGAAAAACTCTGCCTTTGTCTATATTTCTCTTGTATCAAACTAAAGTATTATATAAAGCCAGTTGATGTTTATGTTTCGTCTCATTGTGATGTGATTAAACACATGCTATCAAAGCCTATATTGCATTGTCGAATTGGCAAATGGGCGTTGGCCCTTACTGAGTACTCTTTGATATTTCAACCCCTTAAAGCAATGAAAGGTCAGATCGTATCAGATTTCATTGTTGACCATGCAGTGGTTGAAAACCCTCAACAATACGTAGAATTGAGGCCTTGGAAGCTATACTTCGATGGTTCAACCCATAAAGAAGGAACTGGCGTTGGAATGCTGATAATTTCTCCTGATGGAATTCCAACAAAGCTCAAGTACAAGATCGAAGGTCCTTTATGCTCCAACAACGAAGCTGAATATGAAGCACTGATTGCTGGACTTAAAGCTTTGTTAGAATTGGGGGCAACTAGAGTCGAAATTAAAGGAGACTCTGAACTGGTGATTAAGCAGTTGACGAAAGAATACAAGTGTATCAAAGAAAATTTGATCATGTATTTTGTCATAACAAATAGGCTGCTCAAAAAATTTGAGTACGTGGATTTAAATCACGTTTCAAGGGTGAAAAATCAAGAAGCGAATGATTTGGCACAGTTAGCTTCAGGATACAGGGTATCAAAAGAAAAACTAGAAGAGCTGATCGAAGTAAGAGGCAAGGAAATGGCTACCAGGCTCTCCCCAAGTGACTTGGAGAACTCACAATTAGGTTTTGCCAACAAACAAGAGTTTGAAGTTTTGAATATAGACTCTTTAGCAGACACAGATTGGAGAAGTCCAATTGTGAACTATTTAAAAGATCCTTCGACAGACACGGATTGAAAGGTAAAATATCGAGCTTTATCATACTTTTTAATGGGAAATGAATTGTTTAAGAAAACTACCGAATGAGTTTTATTAAAGTGTCTGGGCGAAGCAGAAGCATATTTGGCTCTCTCAAATGTACATAGCGGAGCATGTGGTGCGCACCAAGCGGGGCACAAAATGAAATGGCTTTTGTTTCGATACGGAATGTATTGGCCTTCTATGTTGAAAGATTGCATAGAATTTGCAAAGGGATGTCAGGAATGTCAAGAACATGCAGGTATTCAACATGCTCCTGCAAACGAGTTAAGTTCAATAATAAAACCATGGCCTTTTAGAGGTTGGGCATTAGATTTAATTGGAGAAATTCACCCCAAGTCTTCTAGAGGTCAAAGGTATATTTTGGTAGGAATAAACTACTTCATAAAATGGGTCGAAGCGATACCACTTGCGAATGTGGATCAGGAGGCTGTGATTGAGTTTATTCAAAAACACATCATATACAGGTTCGGAATCCCAGAAAGTATAACCACAGATCAAGGATCAGTGTTCACTGGGCGAAAGATGCAAGATTTCGCCAAAGATATGAGGTTCAAGTTGTTTACCTCTACACCTTACTATGCTCAGGCAAATGGACAAGTCGAAGCAGCAAATAAGATAATAATTGGTCTTATAAAGAAACATGTAGGGAAAAAACCCAAGAATTGGCATAAAACTTTGGACCAAGCGCTTTGGGCTTGTCGAACATCGCCAAAAGAAGCTACAAACACAACACCTTTCCAATTGACGTTTGGACACGACACAGTGCTTCCAGTCAAAATATACCAAAGGCAAACAGAAATTCCTCCAAACACTTACTGGGAATTGATGATGAGTGAATTAGTAGATTTGGACGAAGACAGACTTCGAGCATTGGAGATGATAAAAAGACAAAAAGAAAGAGTGTCCAGAGCATACAATAAAAAGGTGAAAGGTAAAACGTTTATCAGTAATGACTTAGTTTGGAAAGCCATTTTACCTATAGATCGAAAGAATCAGGCGTTAGGTAAATGGTCCCCACATTGGGAGGGACCCTTTCGAATCTTAAAAGTATTCTCAAATAACGCTTACGAGATAGAAGAATTGGCAGAAGATCGTAGAATTTTAAGGGTAAATGGAAAGTATCTGAAAAGATACAAACCAAGCATGCATGAAGTAAAGATTCTTGCAAAAACGTAGATATTCGAAGTATATTACGTAGGCCAAAATGGTTGAACTGACACCAAAATGGCTGTATGTTCAAACAAACATGCATGGTAAATACAGTAAGAAGACAAAATATTTTTCATTAATATCAAAGGAGTACATTCGTTACAGAGAAGGTGGTTCCCAAGAACATTGAGGATTACAAAATTCAAAACATGAAGCCTAAAACGACCCACCTCCTAGTTGATCCTTTGATCTAAACCCTCTAGGGACAGCAGGGGCAAGCTTTCCGCCTCGAACATGTCCAAGGATCTAGATCTACGCATCCTTCTCACTATCCCCTTTTTAAGGAACATGTAGGACAAGAATCTTCCATATGGAAGACATGTTACTACACCTTGCCGAGCAGCAGCCATAGAAACTGCTTCAACAAGTCCTTTGAAGATCATCAGAGGAAAGTTAATTTTCTTCCCACAGAGGGCACAGAGTATAAACTCCAAATACTCCACCATGATGCTATTTTGATCATGGTTTCGTGGACGAAAGTTGCCCGCGAGGAGTTAGTGCCAAACCCTAATGACCTTGGCGCTGAAAGGATCATTGTCCATAAGAGTCCTCAACATAAGATGGGTGGTCATGTTGAAGGCATTGTCATCAAAAGTCTCTCCAGAGTTATTGCATCTCAGCAGGTTGGAGATGGTGGAGGGAGTGATAGTAATATGGGCCCTTCGAACCTCAGAGACGATAGTGGTCCTCCCTTCCGGATCTATGCGCAGAGACGCAAACATCCAAAAGTCCGCTAACATATTGGGATAAACAGATCCCTCCAGGATTTCATGGTAAAACTCAAGCTCTTGGTTAGCAAAGAGGGCGCTGATACTTATAAAGTTTTCATCAAGTTCCTCTTCAGAGAGTTTGAATTCTTTCTTGATGCAAGCCCCGATGTTAGCGTGAGTTAGGGGTAGTGCCATTTGGAGAAGAAAGGTTGGAAAAGGTTTTATCTGACTCTGTATTTGAGAGAATGCAAGAAGAAACGAAATTTTGGGCAAGAGTTTGAAGAAAGTGTGAAGGAAGAAATGGAATGCCAACCCTTTATATAGAATAAGTTGGCAGTAAAGGAACGGTTCATTTTTAAATGTTTGATTGGACTGCGTTTGGTATTCCAAAGAGAAGTTATGGCTTCCGCCGTTTCCCGCCCTGGGAAGTTGAAGTGTAATCATGATGAGAACTGATGCACGCACGTCTCAAATAGACGTTTTGAAAAAGGTGACGTCATCTTTCAATGATGGTTACGGTTAAGGGTAGTAGAAACGTCAAGTCTAGGCTCAAAGGGCTGCGAAGGATAATCATGTCACGTGGTTACATTTATTAAAATCACTGTGACAAATAAAAATATATTTTGGCAAATTTTAAGAATTGCTAAAATACTACTCATGACAACTGCAAAATTAGATGTGCGAAAGATAAAATTGCATATAGATTTTGGAGGAAGTTGGATTACAAAATAAACTAAGTACGGAATACAAGAAGAGTAATCTAAGGTCCAAAGTGGCTAATTAAAATCTTTGGGAAGATTATCTTTTATCTTCGAGTATTGGATCTGCCATAAGGACATGTGACGTTCGATCAATGCCTGTTGTCTTTTCAGTTCTTCGATCTCTGGCACTAGCTTCTGTACCGTCTCGAAGTGTCGAATCCCCGACTGCGCCACTTCAGTTAATTCATCTTGATTGGTTTTTTGGATTTCTACCTGACGAGACTGGGCATCCTTTATCTTCCCTTTGAGTTGCTCAATTTCTTTTTTCCAGGCTTTAATATTTGTCTCACACTCTTCATATTCTCGATGGTTCTTCGAACGCTCGAGCTTAAGGGTGTCAGCCTTTTTCGTTGCATTGTTAGCAGCTTCCCATGAAGAACTGTGAGAAGTCATTTTTGCTGTGAGTTGTCCGTCAACATCCCATTTTCGAAGGAGATTAGATTGGAGTTGTTCAATCAGAGAACTCAATAAAACAATTACTTCTGAGACTTCCACTGGAACAAGAAGTGAGTCCACTTTCTTCAGAAGGTTGTTTAGACCATAATATTTGGTGGAATCCTTGCTGAGAGCTTCGACGAGGTTGGTTTCAAAGAACCTCTCCCTTATCTGATGAAGGAGTTTAGGAATATCATCCTTGTCACCAGCACCTGCCAAGACAGTCGAAGGAGTTCCAAGGGACGAAGCGCTATCAATACTCATGATGGTCTTGAGGAAGCTCACAGGATCAGTTTTCTTGAGTTGTTCTAGTTCTGAGGGAGTAGGCATCTCAGGGGCTTGCGTCGAAGTAGTCACAGGAGTGACTGTAGTCCCAAGGTTCGAAGTTTCATTAGAACCAGGTGTAGGCAGTTTGGAAGTTTCTTCTACAGCATCTTGTTCAGATATAGTGTCTTCGCTGCCAGTTGGTTGTCCAGCTGCATTACCACTATTCGAACATTGCGGATTTTCCTCCATAGTTTCATCTTGATGAATGGGTGGAGACTCATCATTTGAATGGCTTTCTTCAGTAGACGCAGTCGGAATGATGGTTGCAAGAGGTTGAGTGTCTTCGAGAACGGGAGAAAGCACATGAGATTTGTGTTGAGAAACACCTGCGATGGACAGTTAGAATCGATCAAAACAGAGAAAAGGGCGGAAAGTTCATCTGTCATTCGAAAGAGCAGACATTTACCTCGAAGGTTGTCAAGGTCAATGTGTAAACTTGAGGCTTTGAGATCAGAAGTAGCGGTACCGGCATCATCCTACATTTACAAGGTAAAATGTGAACTTAATCATTAGAATTAGAGTGTAAAGAAATGATTAAATTGTGAAACCCAGAATACCTTGGTCGGAATGTTGTCTGGACTGGAGTTATAACTCTCCACAATGGGGATAGTGCTAGCAGCCTTCAAGGGTGAGTTCTCAGAAGATACCTTGTCACTCGAAGAAGTGAGCTTCGAAGTCCCAGATCCCTTTCCTTTGGCTGAAGGGGTGGCAGCTTTCTGTCTTTTCTTTATCGTTTTTCTGGTGCGAGGAGGAGATTTATCTTCATCGTCCGAGTCGGCTGTTGGAGGAACTTTTCGCTTCGAAGGCGCTGGAGGTTTCGAGCTCTGAAGTACATATTAAAACCAAGTGAGTGACATTCATTAAATTTCACAAGCTAAAATATAAGGTATCCATGTATCGTAGGCTTCTTACCAATGGTGACAGAGTCACTCCCACTCGCCCTGGTGTTCCTCGAAGTTCCAAAACCCTTTTGTACAGGGGTTTCCTTGATTTGTCTCTTTCGAGCAACAGCTGCGAACAAAATATAAATCAGTATTTCAATGAAAAAGGAAAAATTAGTCGAAGGATTGTCTAAACCCCAACCTTCAGGTATTGGAGTCAAAATGCGAACGTGCTCAAGATCTATATGAAGATGTCCTTTGAAGGTATCCAAGGTATGCTTAGTCGGGACCACTCGTTCAGCGCGTTTTTTAGATTCTTCCTGAAGAATTTTTATGAGATTCCCACACATAAACCAGTCTGGAAAAGGAGGGTTTAAGGCCACCCCAAAATCACCGCTAGGAAGTGGAGGAAATTTTGGAGGATGAAGTTCAAAAGCCACTTTATAACGTAGTTCAGGTCGAACAGACCTAGGCAATTTCAACTTATCCAGTTTAGCAAAAAACTTTTCACGTAAAGTAACCGTAGCCTCACGAACGGTCCGACTAAGGTCATCAGGCCTGTAGATAGTTTCAAAGAACCTTTGAAATGCTTGAATTTCTTTAATATGAGTCGAAGTACCTTTCTGGAAATTCTCCTGCACATCAGTAAAAGCTGCAGTTAGTTCCCGAGTAAGGCTTTCAGCATCGAAGATTTGCGCAGAATAATATTCTGTCCACCATTGATGAAAATCTATGATAGAATAAAAAACAGGCTCGAAAGAAACGGGAGATAAAGTGGTGATGCCAACATATCGAGAGATTTTTGATTCATAGTCATCTTCTGCCAGATGCGAAGTGTGTAGACATATGTGAATCCTTTTGTCATACAAACACTTTGGTTTGAGTTGAACCAGCCCAAATTGTCTTGAAACCAGATTGGGTTGATAGCAAAGGAGACAGCAATGAATTTTTGAAGATCGAAGTCGGTGATATAACAGTTTTGGGGTAAGGAAAGCTTCCCAGATGGCCATAGGTTCAGCTTGTTGATCAGGAGAAGTTGCTGGAAACTCTCGAGTAAACCATTCGGGACCCACCTTACATTGTACGAATGGAGCCATCGAAGGAGTGAATTGATAACGTTCAGCGAACATCATTATGAATGCCAGGAAGGTTTCACGAAGTTTGCCACTTTCTTCCTTTGGGGTTAGGTAAGCCAATCTGGTTCCTTCCACTGTTCGATCCTTTATGTCTGCACTTTCTTCATCCACAACATTTTTATATGGGAGGTGAGCCTCAAAAGTGGCATTAAGCCATAGTTGCAACAGCCAGAAAGGACCAGCGAAAAGAAGAGATCATGTTTTGTAGTTCTTAACAAGGTCCGTTGCTTCACCAAGATTCTCATAAAGAAATCCTAGAATTAACTGGCCTAGGTTTAACTTTATCCCAGCATTTAGCTGGTTAGCCATGCAAAGATATCTTTTTGCTACTTGTATGGACCTAGAGCAAAAGACGCATCTCGAGAGACAAAGTGCTAGAAATGCTATGTGTTCTTCGTCAGAAACGTCTGGGTCCGTTTCGTTGTGGTATTGTTGAATGAAGGCAGTATAGGCGACTGTTGCTTCATTAAAATTGATGGTGTCAGTATCCATGAAATTAGGGTCGAAGGTTTCCCCAGTTGGTCGTAGCCCTGTAATGGCAGCTACATCGAAGAGGGTAGGGGTAACCATCCCGCATGGAAGGTGAAAAGTATTGTGAGAAGCATCCCAGAAGTAAACTGACGCTACTAACATGGTTTGGTTATATTCTAAACCTGTTTTGGATAATTAGATTAAATCATAAATCCCTAGTTGTTTCCAGAAAGGCGCTTTTTGCTTTTCTACCTTCGTTAGCCAAGCATAATACAGTTCAGGATCCTTTGCTAATGGGATTGACCTAAAGACTTTCAAAAAATTGGTTACATAGTTTAACCTAATTTTCTCTAAGGCCAAAGGAGTTTCAGTTGAGGTCTCTTTTGGGCTATCAGGGTTAGCTGAGACTGGGTGACCTTCATCGTCTATCTTATTCATGCTAACTAAGGGCCTAGTTTTGTAATAGGCAGGGAAAGCATGAAAGCATGAGTTTTTCCAGAAAGTTCAAAGAGGGGTTATTTCCTCCTGGTAACAGACCCATGAAAGCATGAGTTTTTCCAGAAAGTTCAAAAGGGATGATTACCTGAGAAGCGTAGATAGCGCGCGCCTCTGCGTCATTTGGGTCTGGAAGGGGCTCTTGATTATTTATCTGTGTAGGACTTTGGAATTTTTGAATGGGTTGAAGAGCATTTGAAGAAGACGCCGTGAGTGAATTTGATTTGAGAAATAGGTTAAAAGAAGACAAAGAAGATTTTTCTTTTCTGTGTTGAGGATAAAGAAAATAGAAGTGGAAGTTATGAAAGGATAGAAGTTCAAGTATTTAAAGGTTTAACGGAAACCCTTTTAAATCTTTTGGGTAACAGTCAAAGACACGCGGCAGATGTTGATTTAATCCAACAGCGGTCGAATAATTATTAGCTTTACTCCTAGTATATAGGAGTAATGATCATGAGGTAATGACAGAACGTGGGAATGTAAGTTTTGAGAGGACATCTTTGAAAATGACAAGACGTTTTGGAAGTAGAGCCATAAATGATTATGACGTTAGTCAGTTGTCTTGGAAATCTCAGAAGTGAGTAAAACGAAATCTCATTATAACAAGAAACGCCTATTTCTCTTGTTTTTTGAAACAGGCATTTATTGGGGGCAATTTGTTGGCTGGAGATTTCTTTTGGAAAGAATATCCTTTGAAGAGTTACAAATCGAAAGAAGATGGTTACTGATGACCATTTCTGAGTTTAAAAATGGCTACTGACGGCCATGTTTCGAGGATGTTGGTTTGAGTTGGAATAAAGATGGTTAGACTTGGAGCTAATTCGAAGAGGAATATCTTTAAAAGACTTAAACGTTTTTGCGAAATACGTAAAGTACTGAGGCTGAGCGTGTCTTCGCGGCATTCTCGATTCTGGTTGCGTTGCCACGTGTCGAAAGAAGATTCAGGCGGGATGATTTGAATTTCGAAGTAGTTTGTGTAACCGCACAAAGACAGATGGCATCCCAGGGTTTTCTTGTGGGCAACGTGGCGTTAGATTAGTATAGGACCGTTAGGGTCGAAATTAGTATAAATAAGGGGCTTAATGTTAGGATTCCGTGTGTTCATTTTGTACAAATCGCTCACATACTGCTCAAGTATCAAGTGTTAAGAGAACGAGTTTCGCTGAGAAATGTACGTATGACACCAACACCATTTTAAATACATTTGTATCTTTCTTTATTCAAGTATCTTTTGATATTACTGCATTTCGTTTACTTTCTGTCATTTATATTCCTGCACTCTTTATTTTCATTCTATTTAGTTTCGAAGCATTTAAGTTTCTACACTTTAAGATTCTTGCACTTTACAGTTTTGTCTTATATTTTATCTTTATCTTACCCTTCGCTGATGTTATATTTACGTGTATAACAAGGTGATTGCTAATCTTTATTTCTTTGATTAAGTATTTCTTATTTCGAGACAAGCCAACCATAGACATAATTCGAACTATCATGAATAACAACCTTTTTGACTATGTCCTAGGATCAATCTAGTCGATCCTGCGAGTAACCAAATCATATTTATTATAGTTTGGAAGACTAGCGGTTGTTTACCGGAAATCACCGTAAACACTTGGTGATGAAAAAGATCAGTTGGATGGGTTTAGCCCATGTATGATACCACATGCATAAGAGTCTACATGGTCTTTGTATAAATTGTGACATGTCAGGATGAAATTCGGTGTTATGATTGTGTGGTGTTATTGGTGCATACTTTTGACTTGTGCTTGTGATTGGTATGAATTGATAAATTTGAATATGCTAAGTAGGGTGGATAATTGCTTATGAATTCTATATCTGACGATTTATAATGCCATTTAATTATGATGTAGTCTCACCCTTACTATGATGATTTCAGATTGAAGTAGTGGCTTAAGCGATCAGTGAGGATGACTCGTAGAGTTTATCCAGTTATGTTGGGTCGTGTCGGTCATGCTCTGATCTTGTAACACTAGGGATAGTCTTAGAGTTACTTGTGATACACTGTTTTGCCATTATTGGATTATGTACCGTTAATGTTATTGGAGATGTTTTATAACACTGTTGAATGAGTTCCGCTGTGCTAAACATATGTTTGATATATTTGGGATTATTCCTAATAAATCATGACAAACGACTTAGAGTTTTCTTTATTTTATTAGTTGTAACATCCTTGTTGTATGATTACTCTGATTATTACCGTATTTTCCGCGGGGGTTTTAGAAGGGTGTTACAATAGTGGTATCAGAGCAGGTCGGTCCATCCGGCCAATTGTCGAGTCAGTTGAGTTGCACGACAGTTGAATACTGTCGGCATATTATCCCTTGGTATGCGACATGTGAGTGAATCACGTCGGTACTTGATTGTTTGTTGCGGAAGTTGGTTCGAAACAAGTGGGGGAGAAGCTTCGCTCCTTGATTATGTTTTAGTTGTAAGATGATTGATTCAGTAGGCTGTTGTTGGCAACAGTGCAAGCGTTGTTGGACTTGTTGTTTCCCGAATCGAAGGTGACTTGGAATTAAGACTTGACTGGTAATTAAGTTGGAGCATCTTTGTTGCACCCCAATTTTTGACCCATATATTTCATTCATTTGATTATCGCATTCGCATTTCATGTGCATCCAATCATCGCATTTGGCATATCTTGAAAAAATTGACTTTTTATTAAAGTCAACAAAAAAATAATTTTAGATAGTTTAGATTAATTTAAGTTTTAACATTATCTTATTTTTAATTTAGATTTAATTTAAATTATTTTTATTTCATTATTTATTTATTATTATTATTAACTTTTTTGTTATTATCATTATTATTATTGCCTTTTTTTTATTCAAATGGTTGTATATATAAAAAAATAGTAAGAATTACAAATAAGGAGGCTTTGTGTGTTTAGGCCCATTGATCATTTTGGTTAAAGCCCATTTACTATTTATTTTTGTTATTACACCAAACAAGTCAAAAACATGACAGAAAAAAATAATAGCAAAGTTTGTCTTCACATCTCTGCTATCCCATGCCAAACACTACCCTCCAAACTGCTGCCATGCCATGTCCCTTTCACCTCTATGCACCATAATCAAGCCAAAACTCTGCTACTATAAACTGCTCAACCTGCACATAACAAACCAACATTTGCACCAACTTGATCAAGTCAAAACCTGCATAATAAAGGCCACAAATCAGCATACCAATGTGTTCAAATTGACCCCAATTTCCCCCCAAAACCTCTCAAATTCATCTATAAAAAGACAGCAATGATACAATGGAAAGGAGGAAGAAAAAACTAACGGAACTCTGCATAAAATCTCCAAATCTTCCTCCAAACTGATAATTTCAAAACTCTTCAAGAAAACAGATTGGAACCCCTACAGAAAAATTACCAAAACCTTCTTCCATTTACCTTCATACTTTCCACACCACAAGTTACTTTATCTGCATTATTTTCAAACCAACACAGAAACAACCTTAATCATCCCTAACCGTCTTCACCCTTCATAAACGTTAGCAAGCAGAATCATACACCACACCTCTCTTCTACCACGACACCAACATCACGCTAACACTCAAACACGAAACTAACTAAATGGGTCCCATCGAGTACGATGGAGGTGAGGGGTGCTAATACCTTCCCCTTGCTTAACCGACTCCCGAACCCTAATTTGGTTGCGATGACCATCTTATCCGTTTTCCTTTTATCTGTGGGTTTTATCGATATTTTCCCTTTCCTTCTTGGAATAAATAAAGTTCGGTGGCGACTCTGTTGTACTCTGAGCGCGTGAAAACGCGTCGAGTCACATTTTTACCGCTACAGAAAGTGGCGACTCTGCTGGGGATATCCTTAGAGAGTCAACCCTAGTTTAGTTTGTTTTGTACTTGAGTGTTTGCTTTTGTTTATTCTTGTGTTTTTTATGCTTATGTTCTTTATGTTTATTCTTGTATTATTTATATTTCTTTACACTTGCTTTATCGCTTTTTATTTATTTCTGTATATACTCAATTGTGGGTATGGGAATGATATTTGAGTGAAGCTCTCAACCCGAGCTTTGAAAAACAAGAGGAAAACATAAGTTAGGAGGTGGTTGTGTAGTGCTAGTCCCCAAGGTGAACACCTTGAATGGCTAATACGAGAACCCCACTTGGAGGAGACTTAGTCATGAAATTTGTCATAAGATGGTTCGCCCATCGCATGGCAGAAATCTGATTTCGTCGTTAACTCCAAGGACCTTTAGAACCCGTTCCATCTGTAGAGGTTATGTTATATCCAAAAACTATAGAGCTAACCTTGTGAGGGGATTCTTGGGTAAAAGAACATAGAACTGTCTTATTATAAGAAGCTTTCCTCAGTAGGTTCTGTTATCCATTTACATTTATCATTCATTCTTTGTATAACATTGTGTTGCATTCCATATCATATGACATTGCATCATTCCTGCATGTAAAAATAAAAATTTTCATGCATCTGCATTCATGCATTCAAGCTGTCAATAAAAGACTCATTTTGTCTGTCTTCATCCTCGAGTGGTCTGTCTACCGTCAAATTGATTCCTCAACACATTGAACTGGAGGCATGAATCTGAAGACTATGGAAGAACTTCAACGAGGCCAAGATTTGCTAAGAGTGGAATTTATCCAATTGAAGAGCCAGTATATCAGTCATGATGGATCATCCTCGTCACTGATTATTTCACTAGGCCATGTTTCCTTACTGTTTGCAATTCCCTTGTTGGTACTGTGTGCTGCACTGAATGTTGTTTGTTTCAAAATGTTAATTTTAATGAAATGAGCATTGCATATTTGAATCAATTCATTTACATCCACTATGTGCTTCTTTATGTTTTATCTTTAAAAAAAAAAAACAAATATATATCTCTTCTTCATTTTCTTTATGAAACTTTTGTTTTATGCAAAGATTGGAGGGAGGATGATGACAACGAAATACCCAAGTTGTTGAATTGTATGCTTTCAAATAAAACTTTGCTGATGATGTACAGGCATTTTTTCCATCCCTAAACACTGGAGAAATAAGGAAGTTAATCCCTAGTCAACCCTCTTTGAGCCTTTGAAGTCGGAATTTCTTTTTTTAAAACGAAAAAAAACCGCAATTTTAACCTGGGGCAGGGTAGTTCTCAGTAAATTTGGTCATGCATTCAATTTCAAAAGAATCATTCAAGACACCTTTGAATAAGGGTTTCAATCAAAAGTGACCAAGATGGTTATCGTTGATCATTATCAAGGCAGTCACTATCTTTCCAAGATGAAAAAATTTCAATGAAAAAGCCTGCTAAGTCAAAACCTACGAAGGAGACTTAGGCAAAATTGGGGCATCCCGCTGACTGTGATCTCGAATGGAATAGTTCAGGAAAAAGTTAGGGATAATAGAAATCAAAAAAGAGAAGTCAATAAATTCCTGGAACAACAATAAGACGTTGTAACTATCAAAAGGAAGAAGTGATTGCCATCTCAAGGTTTCCCTTGGCCTTTAAACTGTCATCATGAATAGGTGCAATTCCAAAAACCTCTTGGAGCCTGAATGCATAATTTGAGTTAACTGAGCGTAGGATTGGAGATCATCACGAAGAATTGGGTGGGTACAAATATATTTTGAGCCTTATATCCTTTGTTTCTAAAACCGTGAACCAAACCACGTTACAACCTTCAAAAGACCTAATTGAAGCAAGGTTTATTTTGAAAGCATACTACAACAAGGTTGCGTTAACCTGACTCCTAAAGATCTTTGCAAATCGTTTGTTTTACCATACCTTTTGCTTTATCCATCATTTTGAATGTCTAGACCATTGTGTTTGGACCTTTGATTCATTTGCTTTACATAAATAATATCATTCCAATAAATGATTTTGATTTCAAAATATGCTTTGAGCATTGCCTTAAAATTACCATTTTTGAATGAACATTTTATTTGCAAGCAAGTACTCATCTTTCAAGGAAGTTCAAACAGTCGAGAAACTTGATTAGTGATCCTATCAGGGGCACGTTACTTCAAGATCCTGTTATTCAAAAGTTAAGCTGGGGCAAGTGTTTCCAACATTTATTTCAAGAACTGAAGCAAGGATCATTTAGCAAGCAGTCGATCAGGGGCAGTTTTCTTCAGTGATCCCCAAGCAGTTTATCAGTCCTTCTCAAAAGGATCACTGGTATGACAAAACCATGTTGGCAATGTTCTTGTGTTGAGGAATCAGAGTTCCAATCTTCCTTCACAAAAGAGTCTACCTCAGTTGCCATAATCGATTGCATTACATCATTCACATATCATGCGTAGAAAATTCAAAAAAAAATCATGCATCTAAACAAAATTCATACTCATTTACATCTTTACCTTGAGATCAAAGCCCAACTTACTTGGAATCTACCAAAACGTTGTTTGTCCTTTCATCCAAAGCTGGTCATTGGATTTATAATCTTTCATTGCCATCCAAAGCCTGTTATTGGATGTCATAATCTTTCATTGCCATCTGAAGCCTGTTATCAGATGTCATAAATCTTCATTGTCATCTGAAGCCTGTTATCGGATGTCGTAACCTTTCATTGCCATCTGAAGCCTGTTATCAGATGTCATAATCTTTCTTTCATCCAAAGCCTGTTATTGGATGTCATTGCCATCTGAAGCCTGTTATCAGATGTCATAATCTTTCTTTCATCCAAAGCCTGTTATTGGATGTCATAATCTCTCATTGCCATCTGAGGCCTGTTATCAGATGTCATAAATATTCATTGTCATCCAAAGCCTGTTATCGGATGTCATAACCTTTCACCGCCATTCAAAGCCAGTCATCTAATGTCATGTTTTTGTTGTCATCCAAAAGCGAGTAATTGGATGTCACAATCCCCAGTAAAGTGTTTTCACCTCATTCAACGCCACTCTCGAATTCATCTGATTATCGATGTCGTCTAATGCCACCCTTAGACGTTCATGCTATCTTTTTACCCAGAGTTTTATCCCTCTTTTCCAAGTCTCTCCATCAATAGTTAATCCCCTGTGGCGCTAGTTTCCCACAGAGATTTGAGTCTGTCTCACATCATATTGCATTCAAAATAACAAAAGAGTCCATGCATTGCATTTCATTTGCATATGAAGGACAAAAATTGTGTACTTTGTATTTAAGTCTCTTCACATCTTCGATAGAAGAAATTTAAATAGGGGCATCTGTCGCACCCCAATTTTTGACCCATATATTTCATTCATTTGATTATCGCATTCGCATTTCATGTGCATCCAATCATCGCATTTGGCATATCTTGAAAAAATTGACTTTTTATTAAAGTCAACAAAAAAATAATTTTAGATAGTTTAGATTAATTTAAGTTTTAACATTATCTTATTTTTAATTTAGATTTAATTTAAATTATTTTTATTTCATTATTTATTTATTATTATTATTAACTTTTTTGTTATTATCATTATTATTATTGCCTTTTTTTTATTCAAATGGTTGTATATATAAAAAAATAGTAAGAATTACAAATAAGGAGGCTTTGTGTGTTTAGGCCCATTGATCATTTTGGTTAAAGCCCATTTACTATTTATTTTTGTTATTACACCAAACAAGTCAAAAACATGACAGAAAAAAATAATAGCAAAGTTTGTCTTCACATCTCTGCTATCCCATGCCAAACACTACCCTCCAAACTGCTGCCATGCCATGTCCCTTTCACCTCTATGCACCATAATCAAGCCAAAACTCTGCTACTATAAACTGCTCAACCTGCACATAACAAACCAACATTTGCACCAACTTGATCAAGTCAAAACCTGCATAATAAAGGCCACAAATCAGCATACCAATGTGTTCAAATTGACCCCAATTTCCCCCCAAAACCTCTCAAATTCATCTATAAAAAGACAGCAATGATACAATGGAAAGGAGGAAGAAAAAACTAACGGAACTCTGCATAAAATCTCCAAATCTTCCTCCAAACTGATAATTTCAAAACTCTTCAAGAAAACAGATTGGAACCCCTACAGAAAAATTACCAAAACCTTCTTCCATTTACCTTCATACTTTCCACACCACAAGTTACTTTATCTGCACTATTTTCAAACCAACACAGAAACAACCTTAATCATCCCTAACCGTCTTCACCCTTCATAAACGTTAGCAAGCAGAATCATACACCACACCTCTCTTCTACCACGACACCAACATCACGCTAACACTCAAACACGAAACTAACTAAATGGGTCCCATCGAGTACGATGGAGGTGAGGGGTGCTAATACCTTCCCCTTGCTTAACCGACTCCCGAACCCTAATTTGGTTGCGATGACCATCTTATCCGTTTTCCTTTTATCTGTGGGTTTTATCGATATTTTCCCTTTCCTTCTTGGAATAAATAAAGTTCGGTGGCGACTCTGTTGTACTCTGAGCGCGTGAAAACGCGTCGAGTCACATTTTTACCGCTACAATCTTGAAGGAGGACGATTAGATGTAATTGATGATTATTTGTGGTAGAGGGAAATTAGAAAGTTGCAATGTATCAGCTTTGCTGGTGGAATGCGAAGTTGTCAGTTGAGTAGTCTTGCGTCTCGGGAGAGGTTCGGTTGCAAGTTTGCAAAGAAGATTGCTGTCGTGATGTTTCAGAAATCGAACTTCGGCAATGAAATGTATTGTTCAAGTTATAAGAAGTTTGGAAGCGAAGAGATATGACAAGGGGATGTTTAGAATGTGACTGATTTGAAGAGGATGAATTTTGGAGCGGAATTTCTGTAAGCAAAACGAAGGAAAGTTGTTGAATCGTTATGAAACTTCGAAAATTCATAACTGGAGTTCTGGATATCCGATTTGAGTTCCGTTTGAAGCGTCGGAAAGCTAACGAGATTAACTTTGTTATGAAAATGGTTGAAGTAGTTGTAACATATTTAATTGTGACAGGATGATGTTAGAAAAAAGTGAAGTTACGGTTACACTTGTTTTTAGAACTAGACTTGTTCGTTGGTACCGCACGAGACGTCAGCGTCAGAGTTGAGAGGATTGAAGGAATAATTAAAGGCTTGTTGCGGAGAAATTTTAAAAAAATTAAGTGTACCATTTGAGGGGTTTTGGAAATATCGTTTAGAGTGCCGCTGCATGGTGTCATTGTTGCATTTTCGGATAACGATTGGAAAATGCATATCTTGAGTTACGAGTGTCAGATTAATGTGCCGTTTGAGACTACGAAGAGGTGAAATTATGTTGTACCTTATGGGAGAGTTATAAATATAGTAGAGGTGATTCTATGAGGAGAGATTCCAAAGTCGGGTAAGGAAGCGTGAAGCTTGTTGAATAGGAATGCCTACTACCGCGATTGTTTGAAACTAAGTTTAGTAGAACATGTTGTTGATGAGATGTTCGGTAATAAAGATGATTTGAGTGCCAATGGATTTTATCGAGGAGTGAATTAGTAGTAAAGGTGAAATAAACTTTAGAATGGTTGAAGTCGTATTTATGATGCCAAAGCAACGACATGTATAAAAGAAAAAGAATTGTAGAGAATTTCTGACACCTATTGATGTGAGGAAGACTTTGTTGAGATTCCGAGTGGAATGATACTTGGACGCGAAAAATGTCATGGGATTTAGAGTGAAACCAGGAGTATGAATGTTGTCGCGGTCTTTTGCTAAGATGAGGATTTTGATTTGGAACGAGATAAATAGTAATGTACGAGTATATTAGTGACTGTGAAGTTGGAAGTACTTAACAAGCGTATGAAGCTAAGTGACTATGAAGTGGATTGTGTAAAATGTTTGGATGTTGGTATCTCACTGACAAGATCCAATGAGAGAGAAGTGTGCAAGTTGTAAAGACTCAGGGTGAAATATTGGACTATGACGATGTTAATGAGTTTGGGTGCAAACTCGGAAAGGGAAACTATTATGTAGTGACGACGGTTTATGCTTAAATATGATTGTCAACTATCTATTGAAAAATTTAGGACTTGATCACCCTAAATCTCTTGTTGGTAGTAGATGGAATCATATGAATGGGATGAACTTGTTTTGCTACCTTAATGGTATAAGTTATAATGGATATTAAACCGTGAGAATAATCACTCACCATGCTGTGTGGACTTATGAAGAAGTGAATAGGAAAGAGTGCAATATATTGGACGGTGACTTAAGACGGGTAATCAGAATCGCGCAACAAAAGTGTGATGTGGAGTAGTGTTATGAGTATTACTCGTGGGCAGTGAGGAATTAATATGTCAGGAGCCTGCATAGAGGATATGTATTGATCTATATGTTTGATTTATAATCTAGTGGATGAAAGGATGTCATTTCGGAGAATTAGTACTCTTTTAAAATAATTTTCGAGATGATGAGTATGTTATTGTGAATATACTTAGTTAACGAGTATGTATTCAGCGAAGTTAAGGCGATGAGTTGATAATTTTGTACTGTTGTAAGGTGTTATTGTAGATTTCCAGATATAATGAGGAATTATACTCTATGAAGGACGAATTTGATTTAGTTCTTAGAGAAGAGCGGGCTTCAGTTTGAGCTATTTTGTAAGCAATGGTATATTAAGGCTGATGAGTGTGATTATAATCACTTGTGTGTACTCGTTCTGATGGTTAGAATGTTTAAATAGAGGAAGTAAATCAGGACTTTGTTTTGAGTGTGAGTAAGTATTGCTAAGTGGTAGATTAGTACCATGTATGATAAAGAAGGATTCTTGAACGAATGAGTAAAGAGAGTCGGAATTGGGTAAAACTGAGAAATCTAATTGGTAATGATGATTGTAATGAGTAATCAAAATAGTGCAGCAAAAGCAGAATGTAACGTGTTAGATAATTGCTGGTATGACTTGAGAGGAGTCAGATAGTTGAAATTCAATGGTATAGGAATGTTATTATCGAGTTCTTGAAGGAAGCCGTTGGTGAAAAGTGTAAGTGTTATTTCATCGCTCAGATGGAAAAGTGTGTCTAAGGTTGGTACGTTCGGTAAATGGAATGCTTTACTGCAGTGTTGATCGGGTGTGGTCATACCATGGTTGTGTAATTATATTACTCAGTTATTGGGCGTATTGTATGGGTTGTACCTCAATGTTCCATTGTTGTCAATCTTTTAGAGGTATAACGAGTGGTACACCTTTGGATGGTCAAATGTGACGTAAGGGTTGAGATTTGAATGTATGAAACATATTTTTCTGTTGGTAGTATCAGATGGGTTTTGATGATCGAGTGATGAGAATGTTACTTAGGAACTAGAGAGTTAGACGAAGGAATCCTATCCGGAACTCTTTGATTGAATTATGTTTTCGAGGATGAAAACTCTTTTAGTGGGGGAGAGTTGTAACACCCGTATTTTTTAAATTCTAATTTAATTGGAAATTTAATTAATAATTAGAATTATTGGTGGTTTGTGGAGTTTAATTGGAAAAGAATGGTTTATGATTTTGGGCCATGTGTGATGTTAAGGAATGAGGGGGGTGTTATATTAGTAAAGGCCCTATTCTAGTTAAAGATTATTTTATAAAAATAATAAGGAATTGGGATAAAGGAAAAAGGAACGTGAAAAGCATAGCAGGGAGATGAGAGATTGGAAAGCTGATACGTGAAGAGGAACAAAGAAGAAGAAGACCATGTCATACCCCAAAATTTGCCCTGTTATAATTGTCTATGTCATTGTATTTCGAATAATTGATATGGTGCAGTCGGTAAGAATTTAAGGATAAGAGTGTGCGATCGAGAGGTCCGGGGTTCGAATCCCATTTCTAACTTTTCCTCTTTTATTTTTATAAATGTTTGTTTCTAACCTCCTTTTAATTATTTATTTATTTATTTATTCATAAAAAAAATCACAAAAATATAGTTCTTTATATTTTCATTTTTTTTAATTTATTAGTTTTAGTTTATAGTTTTATTTATTTGTAGAGTTATTATTATTATTTTTTTTAATGTGCTAGAATTTGGGCTTTTTTCTTCTTATAGGTTTTAACCTAATTCTTCATTATAAATATAGATTTTTCTAACAATTAGGGGAGGCGAACTTCCATTCACCATACGGTACATACACACCAACAGGCCAATTCCACCTGGTCTATTCACGTGCACGGTGCACCTACTTTTCTAACAGTAGAAAAATCTATTTTCTTCCCCGCTCAGTTGCACACCGATAACCATCGATTCAGTCACCGTTACCTACGATTCCAACTACCGCCGTAAACTCAAGTTCATTACGCGTCACTGCCGCATGCGCTCCGTCAACCCCCCTGAAGCCGAAACCACCGATCAATTTTCCGCTCAAGTCACGCACGGATCCATGACACTCCATTTTGTTCAGGTAGCCTCTGCTCTTATGTGATTGCTTTGTTCTTATTCACCTATTGAAATTATGTGTGTGTTTTGTTGGATCTTGAGAAAAAAAAAGAGATATTTTAATATTGGATGTCTCTGTAAACAAACAGAGAGACACCGAAAGTTGAGGAAGAGAAGGAAATTTTCTCTTTTACAATAGTCTTGTCTATGCTTATCACTAGTTCATTTTTTATTTATTATTAATAAAATAAGGCCACATGTCAGCATCCCATTGCCTTTATAAAAGGATGAGAAAAGTCAAAGAAGTAGTAAATAAAAAAATAGAACGTGTGAATCTTGATGGGGCATACCCATTTTTATGCTATGCATATAATTCTATTATTTTTTTAATCACTATATCTTTATTATTTTGTATTTAATACTTATATTAAGGGGTTTCTAAATGGGCTTTGGGCCAAGTTTTAGTCATAGTTGCACAACTTTCTTTTTCTTTTTACTTCCAACTTTAGTTTTTGGTGAATTTTGTTTATTAGAAATATAATAATAATTATTTTTATAAATAAGTTAATATAGGATATTGATATTAAAAATCCAATTTGTTGTTCGTTGCGATTAAATCAATTAATCGCGATGGGCAATAATAGTTTTAATTAAAATGTTTATTTAATTAAAATGTAATTAATTTCTATTTAGTTAAATGGTTGCAACTATTTTATTAGTTGTGATGATTAACTTTCCTGTTTTCTAAATTCCAATTTGTTATTATTTGTAATCGTGTTAATCGGTTATGAGGGGTAACAATACAAAATAAAATTCACAAAAATAATAAAATACAATAATCCGTTATTAGTGATAATCGAATCAATCGATTTGAATTGGTAATGGTGCAAAACCCCTAATCTTTTGACTATGGTGATCAAACCTATTGATCATTGCGGTTAATAGTGCCATACTAAATCAGGGTTGTACGCCCATATTTCAAAACACTTTTCAAACTTCAAATTCAAAAATACAGATGTTTATCTACGATAGGCTATTCAAAGCCTTCAAACCTTCAAATCAAATTTCAAACCTTAAGGGCGTACAACCCGTCCCCCGAACTACGTAGACTCTGATCCTCCATAAGGAGGTACGTAGGCACTTGGCAACAAGGCGAGTCCCCTTCCCTAAAATATCAATTCTCCGCTTATTCAATTCTTTAGTTATAAAACCTTAACTTTTAGCCATAAAACTTGACCCTTAGATTCAAAGCCAATAGGAAAGGGTTGAGGGTGCCTAACACCTTCCCTCGACCTGAATATAGTATCTTACCCTGATCTCTATACTGCGTAGGGTTTCCTATTCGCCCTTCAGAATAGGTGGCGACTCTAAATTTAAATTTTTAGGGCAGGTTGCTACAGCTGGCGACTCTGCTGGGGATAACTATTTCGGTGAATTACTATGCTCCTATAGGTTTTAGGTTTTGGCAGGGTTTAGGTTTGGCAACTTTTTAGGGTTTGGCTAACGCGCTTTTTTTAGGGTTTATAATTATTTTTATTTCTATTTTTTTTTTTTTTTTTTTAAATTTGTTTATTTATTTATTTATTTATTTTTATTTAAAAATATTTAATTATTCATATATGTTTATATTTGATCACTTATGTGAACATGTTTATATTTTTATTTCCTGCTATATTTTTATATACTGCTGGATATATTATGTAGTGTTAAAACCCTAAGTGTGGGAGTTAACTTTGAGACCAAAAGGGGACATGAATCGCCTTACGAGTCTCACTGATAACTCCACTCGGAGTGGGTTAGGTATTTGGAAAGGTCCGAAACGAAGCTTGACTTTGTGGAGGGCTGGACTGGATACTTAGCTGATCTCTCCGGGAACCTACCCCAAAAATTCGAACCTCATGGATAAAATGAGTTGTTCCAAAATCCGAAGAGACAAAAAGTCTCGGAGGCTACGAACGACCCCATGAGACCTTCTAGAACACCCCCTATTAAAAGGTTGGCTCCCAAGAGCCGCTGCGTCGAACCTATGAACTTATGTGATTTGTGCTATATGTATATATTGTGTTGATCATTATTTTTATTATTTCTTTTTTCATTCATCATACATCATGAGCATTCTTGCATCATATTTTTATTCAAAAAAAAAGAAAAAAGGATATCATACGCATCATGCATGGCATACACATCATTTTCATGACATTAAGAGAAGATTCCTCTTCTATCTCCAGAGCAAGGGACCATTGGGAAGGATAACCTAACATCCCGACCATACCATCAAACAAGATTTCAGCAGAAGAAATCAATGGATCAGTTGGAACAGAATCAAGCCGCCCTTCGTGAGGAAGTAGATCAACTGAAGGTCAGCGTGGAAGAGGTTAAAGGAGGTATGGTTCAGATGCTAGAGTTCATGAAGGTCCTCCTAGACAAACAAGACAAGGCAAAAGAGGTTCAGTCTGGGGATACCCTGGTTCAGAATGAGATCCCTAACGACAAAAACCCGCTGCTAGGATTTGTTTCAGGCTTTGGCCCGGATAAGGACAAATCTCAGGCCCGATCTGTCAGAAGGGCTATCCAATTCCAAGAGAAAGGAGAGGCCTCCCAAGAAGGATTTGTCCCCACTCCACAAACAAAAGGGACAACCCGCACAGTGCGCATTCCTGCTAGCAATGTCCCTAAGGACGATGATTACCTGGATCTACAATACGGAGTGCAAGAGGTGGACAACACAGACCAAACACCTCAGACATAACAGTCTATCCCTAACTCTGGGGAAGACTCCAAGGACAGTGATTAAATCAAGGTGGCTAGAAGAAGGATTTCTTAGATCACTAGTTTTGTTTTCATTCGCAATTTCTTTTCGTTTGTTTAAACATTAGTCTTACGACATATGCTTTGTACTTTACAACAATCATTAATGCATTGCTTACGTTTGTCTTGATTCATTCCTAGTGTTCTCACTATATTTAAAACTGTGTTTTTACTCGATTTTCTCATTTGTGATATTCAACTCTAGTGGAAAGTTTTACACCTTTTGAGGGAGAATGACGAAAACGATACCACAATTTCATACACTACGCTTTCGAACAGACCGTGTTGACGATGTACAGGCATTTGTTCAATCCCTAAAATAATGGAGATATAAGGATGTTAATCCCTCGTCAACCCCTTTGAGCCTAAAGAAGTAGGAGTTTTCCTTCATATAAAATAAAACCCTTCATATATAACCGGGGGTAGGGTAGTTGCTCAGATAACTTAATTATTCCAAACTGTTCCTTTGAACATAACCACCGATGGTTCTCCGTCATGATTAAGCCTGGCAGTCAATATCCGCAAGGAAAAAAGAGAAGGCAATGCAAAAGCCCACTAAGTCAAAACCTATTAAGGAGACTTAGGCAAAATTGGGGCATCCCGCTGACTGTAGTTTTAAAACGAACAGTTCAGGCAAAAGTTGGGGATAACAAAGTCAAAAAAAGGTTACTATGAACCTCCGACAAAAAGGAAATACTACAAAAAAAGGAGAATGACTGCCTTTGCAGAAAAACCTTTGGTTTTTGAACCATCATAAATGTCAATGTCACAATTCCCAAATTCTTTTGGAGACTAAACGCATAGCTAACTGAGCATATGACTGAAGAACATTACGAAGATTGGGATGGGTACAAACAAACTTTGAGCTTCTATCTTTTGTTTCTTTAAACCGTGAACCAGGCCACGTTACAACCTTTAAAAGTCCTAACTGAAGCATGGTTAGTTCGAAAGCATGGCGTTACTAAAGGTATCCTGACTCCTTAAGGTTTACTATAACTCTTGAGTTGATATCACTTTCTTACAAAAAAAAAAAACTTTGTTTTACTCAAAAAAAAATGTGTCAAACTTTCAAGACAGACGTATGCATTTGCATTTCATTATAAAGTACACTTGTCTGTATAGATTTAAATGTTAACATCAAGGAGAAGTTGCATGGGGCATGGTTAAAGTCTAAAAATCCTACTGACTGACGAAGTAGCTTTTAAAAGCTTGTCAAAAGAAGAAGCATCTCTCACACATGACTGAGATAGCTGAAGTGCACACGGGGCATAACTCGTCATTATCCCATTTACATGGGGCAATCAAATCAAGATCCATGGAATCTCTCAAGGACGCTGAATAGCCCATGGGGCAATCCCATTACCTGGGGGCACGTTGCAAAGGTCGCTCAGTATCAGATGATGTCAATGCCACTCTCACATCCTTTTCAGGAACATTTATAGGGTACTTTTCAATCTGTCCATATAGTCTTCCTTAAGACGTGTTCAAATACTTCTTACCCTTTCTAGGAACCTTTTCCAAACATTCTTTTTAAGACCCGCCTTCTTATCCTTTCTATTTTCAAACCCTTTCAGACAGTCTTCTCTAAGATATATTCATTTCCAAGAACCTTTTCTAGGTAGTCTTCTGTAAGACGTTTCTTAACTGTTTTCAGTTAGTCTTTTAAGACATATTCAAACTTCTCTTACGCTTCCAAAAAACCTTGTCAAACTTTGTTTAAAGTACAGAGTCTTTTCTAAGACAATTCACCGTCCTTTCTAGGGGTAATCTTTTCCAAGATGTCTTTTCCTAAGTTTTGTTTAAAACACCACAAAAACAGTCCTTGTCCTCTACAGGAATATTTTTGACACTCTTCACAAACATATCCCTTTGAGCTTTGTTTAAAGCGCAGTCTTGTTTAAGACAACTTCTCATTCTTTCCAAGGACCTCTTCAGGTAATCTTATAGCAGACATCATCTCATTCATGAGTACTCAGCAAATCACTATCCGTCAGGCGCGACCGAAACGCATGACTCAGCATCTGCTTCATATTCAAACCAACACTTAGCATCAAGGAGACCTCTAAATTGGTCTAATAAAAGACGATCATTCCTGATAAAAACCCTTAGATGGGGAAACCACGTCCAGAGGGTTTTCCTAGAACAGGGGCATACAATCCAGAATCCTATTGACTGGGGGGCATATCTTTCAAGAATTCAAACACTGGGGCAATGCATATCAGGCAGGACATGGTGAAATTCGAGTTCCCTCGAAAAGTCCCTCCTTCAGATTAAGGGGCACGTCTCTCAAATTTTCCAATATTCGGGAAGTCACATTGGCATCATACAAAAAGCATTGTTGCATATTTGATCTTCTCACGCCTGTACCATTCACATCCCGCAGTGTGGGATAAGCATACATGCATAATTCTCATTTATTTTGAGAATCTCATTACATGACACATGCATCATGACATTGCATACAACTAACGTCGCCTTTTCAGGTCACTTCATAATCAAGAGGATGTTATCATCACATTACCACGCAAACATGATCGTATCAACGATTCAATCTTAACAGATACAATTCCAATACCTCATTCCAGGTCTTTCTTCAAAGACAATCCAGAAGCAACCAAAGAATTTCTTACTTCTCCAGGTAGTCTTGTCCAAGACAATTATCAACCTTCCCAAGCAGTCTTGTTTAAGACGTATCCTAACCTTTCCAAGCAGTCTTGTGTAAGACATATCCTGACCTTTTCTAGGTAGTTTTGTTTAAAACGTCCCACGACCTTTATAGGAACCTTTATAGGTAGTTTTGTTTAAAACGTTTCATGTCCTTTATAGGAACCTTTCTAGGTAGTTTTGTTTAAAACGTTTCATGTCCTTTATAGGAACCTTTCTAGGTAGTTTTGTTTAAAACATTTCATGTCCTTTATAGGAACCCTTTCTAGGTAGTTTTGTTTAAAACGTCTTATGTCCTTTATAGGAACCTTTCTAGGTAGTTTTGTTTAAAACATATCATGCCCTTTATAGGAACCTTTGTAGGTAGTTTTGTTTAAAACACATCGTGTCCTTTATAGGAATCTTTCTAGATAATTTTGTTTAAAACGTATCGTTCCCTTTATAGGAATCTTTCTAGATAGTTTTGTTTAAAACGTATCGCTCCCTTTATAGGAATCTTTTTAGATAATTTTGTTTAAAACGTATCGTCCCCTTTATAGGAACCTCTCTAGGTAAGTCTTGTTTAAGATATCCCGTATCCTATCTAAAAGCCATTCCAGGTGAGTCTTGTGTAAGACGTATCACACCATTTCCAAAAACTGTTCTAGTTCAGTCTTGTTTGAGACATATCTAAGTTAACCTTATAGTCTTGTTTAAGGCATATTATATCATTCCCAGTAACCTCTCCAGGATAGTCTTGTTTAAGACGTTTCGTTCCTTTCTAGGTAATCTTGTTTAAGATGCATCATAATCTTTCTAGGTTAGTCTTGTTTAAGACGTACCATAACCTGTCTCCTTTATAGGAACCTGTGTAGGTGAGTCTTATTTAAGACATATCATGCCTTTCTAGGTAGCCTTCCTAAAATGTTCATCCATTCTTTTCTAAGACACGCTTAGTTCTTTTAAAGAACTCCTCAGTTAGTCTTCTCCAAGACATTCTTCCTAAGCATTGTTCAAAGCCTAAGCTTATTCGCATCAACTTTCGACATACCTTATTCAGGAACCTCTTCAGGTAGTCTTATGCAAGACATTATTCCCTCTCTCCTCAGATACAATCAAATGATCCAGGTCTGAAAAGCATATGCTTTAGACAAGTATCCTGCCAGGCAAAGGGGTGGCATCTATAAGCCCATCTCCCACATAACTCTTTCCCTACGCAAGCAAATTTCAGGGCATTTCAGTGTCCAATCATCTTCTACCTCTTCAGGTTCAAGAAGATTGGACAGGGGCAGCTGTCATACCCCAAAATTTGCCCTGTTATAATTGTCTATGTCATTGTATTTCGAATAATTGATATGGTGCAGTCGGTAAGAATTTAAGGATAAGAGTGTGCGATCGAGAGGTCCGGGGTTCGAATCCCATTTCTAACTTTTCCTCTTTTATTTTTATAAATGTTTGTTTCTAACCTCCTTTTAATTATTTATTTATTTATTTATTCATAAAAAAAATCACAAAAATATAGTTCTTTATATTTTCATTTTTTTTAATTTATTAGTTTTAGTTTATAGTTTTATTTATTTGTAGAGTTATTATTATTATTTTTTTTAATGTGCTAGAATTTGGGCTTTTTTCTTCTTATAGGTTTTAACCTAATTCTTCATTATAAATATAGATTTTTCTAACAATTAGGGGAGGCGAACTTCCATTCACCATACGGTACATACACACCAACAGGCCAATTCCACCTGGTCTATTCACGTGCACGGTGCACCTACTTTTCTAACAGTAGAAAAATCTATTTTCTTCCCCGCTCAGTTGCACACCGATAACCATCGATTCAGTCACCGTTACCTACGATTCCAACTACCGCCGTAAACTCAAGTTCATTACGCGTCACTGCCGCATGCGCTCCGTCAACCCCCCTGAAGCCGAAACCACCGATCAATTTTCCGCTCAAGTCACGCACGGATCCATGACACTCCATTTTGTTCAGGTAGCCTCTGCTCTTATGTGATTGCTTTGTTCTTATTCACCTATTGAAATTATGTGTGTGTTTTGTTGGATCTTGAGAAAAAAAAAGAGATATTTTAATATTGGATGTCTCTGTAAACAAACAGAGAGACACCGAAAGTTGAGGAAGAGAAGGAAATTTTCTCTTTTACAATAGTCTTGTCTATGCTTATCACTAGTTCATTTTTTATTTATTATTAATAAAATAAGGCCACATGTCAGCATCCCATTGCCTTTATAAAAGGATGAGAAAAGTCAAAGAAGTAGTAAATAAAAAAATAGAACGTGTGAATCTTGATGGGGCATACCCATTTTTATGCTATGCATATAATTCTATTATTTTTTTAATCACTATATCTTTATTATTTTGTATTTAATACTTATATTAAGGGGTTTCTAAATGGGCTTTGGGCCAAGTTTTAGTCATAGTTGCACAACTTTCTTTTTCTTTTTACTTCCAACTTTAGTTTTTGGTGAATTTTGTTTATTAGAAATATAATAATAATTATTTTTATAAATAAGTTAATATAGGATATTGATATTAAAAATCCAATTTGTTGTTCGTTGCGATTAAATCAATTAATCGCGATGGGCAATAATAGTTTTAATTAAAATGTTTATTTAATTAAAATGTAATTAATTTCTATTTAGTTAAATGGTTGCAACTATTTTATTAGTTGTGATGATTAACTTTCCTGTTTTCTAAATTCCAATTTGTTATTATTTGTAATCGTGTTAATCGGTTATGAGGGGTAACAATACAAAATAAAATTCACAAAAATAATAAAATACAATAATCCGTTATTAGTGATAATCGAATCAATCGATTTGAATTGGTAATGGTGCAAAACCCCTAATCTTTTGACTATGGTGATCAAACCTATTGATCATTGCGGTTAATAGTGCCATACTAAATCAGGGTTGTACGCCCATATTTCAAAACACTTTTCAAACTTCAAATTCAAAAATACAGATGTTTATCTACGATAGGCTATTCAAAGCCTTCAAACCTTCAAATCAAATTTCAAACCTTAAGGGCGTACAACCCGTCCCCCGAACTACGTAGACTCTGATCCTCCATAAGGAGGTACGTAGGCACTTGGCAACAAGGCGAGTCCCCTTCCCTAAAATATCAATTCTCCGCTTATTCAATTCTTTAGTTATAAAACCTTAACTTTTAGCCATAAAACTTGACCCTTAGATTCAAAGCCAATAGGAAAGGGTTGAGGGTGCCTAACACCTTCCCTCGACCTGAATATAGTATCTTACCCTGATCTCTATACTGCGTAGGGTTTCCTATTCGCCCTTCAGAATAGGTGGCGACTCTAAATTTAAATTTTTAGGGCAGGTTGCTACAGACCAATCGAGAAATCTTTGGCTAAGGTAAGGGGTGATTACTCTAATTATATGGTATTATGATTTTGATGATGATAGGATTGAATTAAGGGATTAGAATCTCTATTTGGGATGTTAGGTTTTGTGAAATTCCAACACTGACATGCATGATTTGATGAATTGACTGCAATTAATGATGTAGTATTGTTACATGGTGTTATGGTATGTTGTTTATGCATTAGAATCATGTATTTGGAGTATTTTGATGTTATTGGTGATCCATTTCGTAAGGGTATGAGTTGGTATGTGTTTGGGATGCATAAAAGCCTTAAAAATCATGTTTTTCAGCTACTGGGTTCGTGGGAACCGGTTCCCATGTGGGAGGAACCGGGTTCCAGTGTTTTTAAACGCTAAAAATAACATTTTGGGGTTCAGGAACCGGTTCCCATGTGGGAGGAACCGGGTTCCAGTACAAATTCCAGCAGCATGTTTTGAAAACTATTCTAACTTTAATAGCTTCTAATTTTTGAACCGTAAGTCCGTTTTAGACGCCGTTTTGGACGTTGTTTCTTAAATTAAATACTCTACGATATAAAGTAAAGAAAACAACAATAAATTGATTTTATTTTGAAAATCTTGATTTATTTCGTTTATGGCGTGTTTTGTACATTGTGTGCATGATTTGGTTAATGTGACAATGTGGTGATTGTGTGGTGTTATTGGTGCATACTTTTGACTTGTGCTTGTGATTGGTATGAATTGATAAATTTGAATATGCTAAGTAGGGTGGATAATTGCTTATAAATTCTATATTTGACGATTTATAATGCTATTTAATTATGATGTAGTCTCACCCTTACTTTGATGATTTCAGATTGAAGTAGTGGCTTAAGCGATCGGTGAGGATGACTCGTAGAGTTTATCCGGTTATGTTGGGTCGTGTCGGTCATGATCTGATCTTGTAACACTGGGGATAGTCTTAGAGTTACTTGTGATACACTTTTTTGCCATTATTGGATTATGTACCGTTAATGTTATTGGAGATGTTTTATAACACTGTTGAATGAGTTCCGCTGTGACATATGTTTGATATATTTGGGATTATTCCTAATAAAGCATGACAAACGACTTAAAGTTTTCTTTATTTTATTAGTTGTAACATCCTTGTTGTATGATTACTCTGATTATTACCGTATTTTCCGCGGGGGTTTTAGAAGGGTGTTACATAAGGGGTGATTGGATTAAAACTGTGGCCGAATAATGAATTTGCTCAATTTGGATTTTATGCACTGACTCAAAATTTCCCAATTTTTACCAGCCATAATTTTCTCAATTTTCATTATTTGAGAATAATTTTGAATTTGTTGGGAAGCTTGGGATGTCCTCTTCAAGTGCAAATCCATATGGAATTTCTTCAGATATAGTCTAGCGTACGACTCATTCTGATCTCTATCTTATCTCCAAAATATAGATGGCATATACAAGCCCATCTCCTACAAACACTTATCAATACTTCAAGCTCGGATATAGTCTAACGCACAACTCATTCTGACTTTCATATTATCGAAAATCAGATGGCATCTTTAAGCCCATCTCCAACAATACTCTGTCAACACTTGGATGACATCTTTAAGCCCATCTCAGACAATTTCCAACATTTGGACGACATCTTTAAGCCCGTGTCTGACAGTACTTCACAAACACCTGGATGGCATCTTTAAGCCCATCCCCGACAAAGGTCCCTACCTCGGCAAGGGCAAATTTCTGGGTATTCTAGTGTTCAATCCTCTTCTACCTTGAGATTCCGACAGGCACACACGCCAATCTACATCCTCAGGTTTAAAAAGATTGAACCGGGGCAGCTGTCATACCCCAAATTTTTCCCATCTTATTTTGACTCACATGACCTTCAACTGCTCAAGACTATGCAAGATTTGGGCACAATTACCTGTCTCCTAAACAACAAGCCTCCAATTAGGGTTTCGTCTCTCTCCAAAAAAATCAGGTTCTGATACCTCAAGTGGACTTCATGGACTCTCATATGCTTCAAATAATCCTCACACCAAGTTTCAAGCTCAAATTCACAAGATTGTTCAGTCAACTGCTCAAATGATCAATAGTCGACTAGTTTGACCTAAAAGTCAACTATGGTCAAATCAGACTCAAAACTCCTGATTTTTTCTCAACCAAAAACATATAAAACACTTAACAATATAAAACACTTAACAATGGTTCAAATTCAAAACAAAGTAGAGAAAGTGGTGAGTGGCCCGGTATTGGGAACTGTTCATCACTTATCTACCCTAAAAGACACAAACCAATCTCTCTTTCTTCTTTCTAAGGGCAATGTTATTTTCGCTCGAACGCATCGTAGGCGATCCCTTATGCAAGAGCGCGAACGTTAACTCCGCCCAACTAAAAAACACAAAAACAAACAGAAAATCTTGAGCCGGGCTACGGTAACTCTGATTGCTGAAAAGGATACGTAGGCAGCGGAGTAGGGCCCGTGCGAGTACATTTCCTTCTTTTCCCTACATTTTGCATTCATTCGCATATAGACATAGACATAGATATACACCCTTTAGATAGAAACAAACATAGGTGGATGCCATCGAGTACGATGGGCGTGAGGTGTAACGCCCGGAAAATAAGTATATACTTGATTTGGACGTTTGTGACGTTTATTGGAATTGTACCATTTTTGGAGTTGTTTCAGTCGGTATTAGTTCGGGATGGCGGACTAATATTTAATTGAAGGTTTTCATATTTTTGGTACCGGAAATATTATTAAGGTAATATTCCGCGTTTTGGGGCGTTTGAACGATATTTGAGCGTAAGGGCATTTTGGTCATTTCCGTGGGATAAATATTTTCTTTATAAGAAAGAGATATTTGTGAAAAAGGAAAGAAAGAAGAGAAAGAAAGAGAAGAGAGAAAGAAGAAGAGGAAAAGAAGGAAAAAGTGTAGATTGGTGGATTCTCGACCGATTCGAGTTCCGATCGTTGCTATAGCAAGGTAAGGGGGTGAATCTAATTTATCTTGGATGTATGATTCTTATAGTCTTGCTCTTGTTCTTGTCCTTGTTCTTTTCTATGTTTGGACAAAAATGGTGGATTGTGAGTTTTGTGAGTTTAGAAGTTATAAACATGATTTTGTGGTGTGTATGTGTAGTGTGATGATAGATACCTTCATTGATCATGTTTGTTTTCCATTACCATGGCTTGTTTGAGTTTGGAGATAAAGTTAGGTTTTGAGTTAGAGTGATGAATTAACCATGAAAAGTGTGATAATAGGTTGTTTCTATGGTTTGTATGTGTTGTATTGGTGTTGTAATGATGTTTTGGAGTGGTTTTGGTGGGTATAGGGGGCCTGGAACCGTTCTGGTGCGTTCTGGTTTTTTCTGGGTTTACGCAGGTCCGCTGAGCGGAGGTGGGTCCGCTGAGCGGAGGTTCTGTTGCAGAAAATTCTCTGCGAAGGTCCGCTGAGCGGAGCTGAAGCGGATGACAGCTTTTTCGGTTTTTCCAAACTTTGAAACTTCGTAACTCCTGAACCGTAACTCCGATTTTGTCGCCGTTCGAAGCGTTGGAAAGCTAACGCAATGAACTATATTATTATCTAATTAAATGATTCATAGGATGTAGTATCCCATTATTTTCATTAGGATCAAGTGATGAGTTGTGTAGTATGTTCAATTATCCAAACTTTGAAACCTTGTAACTTTTGATCCGTAGCTCCGTTTCGTACGCCGTTCGAAGTGTTAGGAAGCTAGTTGGATGTTTTATATGATAGCATAGGCTTGGTTAGCTTGTTATTAGTTAGTTATGAGGGTTGTTGATGAAAACACATAATTGTTTATATGCGCGATATGATTGGTAAATAATCATAGTGCTTGGTTGTAATTGTTAATGAGGTAGGATGTAGTAGTGGTTGGTTGATTTTCATAAATGGTTTTGTGAACTAGTGCATGATAAATCATGATGATGTGTTGTGTGAATGTTGTCGTATTGGTACGAGGTATGTGATTAGTTGTCGATAACATGAGATCATGTTCATATGTGTTATGTATTAATGAATGTTCATTCTTGATATGTGACGATGTTTGGTTGTTTGTTATTAACATGATGTGTGGCCTTATGGCAAGTAATTATTGTTATGAGAATGATGTAATATCATTGTTGAATTGTTGTTATTACAACTTGTGGATGATGTATTGATGAAGTTGTGGGCCGATGGCCAATAATAATTTGATGTGTATAAGTGTGTTATACGTTCATCTATGCCGATGTGGCCAGTATGTTTGAACGGTGAATGTGTGTTGTGTGCTTATTAATGCCTGTGTGGTAATTATGGTGTGATATAATTGATAACGATGTTATTAATTGGTGATGTATCCTTTTGGATAGAATATAAACGGTGTAACGTGGGTATGTGACCGTGTTATATTGTTGATGATGTTGTTGTCGTGTAATAGAGTCATATATTTGCACAGCATAACATTTCATTACGTTAATGGCGGAATGCTATTAGCAGGTGGCCTGAATTGGCAATTATTACCAGTGGGGGCTTAATGCTCGGTAAAAAGGTGTATTTGCCCGAGTGGCAAGAGGTCATCAGTGGGGGCTAAATGCTCGATGACGTTTAGTCGTAGCTTGATGCTCGACAAAGGTGTATTTTCCTGAGGGAAAGAAGTCCCAGCATAATGCTCGGCAAAGGTGTATTTGTCATAATGACAAGGGGAGTTTTACTCCGGATTTGGTACCACATGCATATGCATAGTCGAGTCTCATTCATCATTGTCTGTCTGTATAATTTATGTTAGCATTCATGTGTCACATTACTTATATAATGATTGTGGTTGAATGAGTGGATTACTTTGTTGTATGATTCTTGATGATACTTGTTGGCATTACTATAATTGTCATGCTTTCATTATGAATTATATTCTCACCCTTCTGGTGATTTGATGCTTGAGTGGCATCCTGCAGATTAGCCGCTTTGGGAGTCTTTTGGAAGAGGTAGTTCTCCAGTCGGTCTTGTCTGTTGCTCTGATACGTAACACCGGGGAGTCGGGAGTCTGTTGTTATTTATTTGTATATGACTCTTTTGAACATGTATATGTGATAACGTGCCATTGTATATTGTAAACACTTTATTTTGGAAAACTCCTCTTTGAGAGTGAGAGCTATACGTATATATATATGTTCATATCTTCCGTGTGTTATGTATCATGTTATTGGCAGGTGTGTATGCTTTTGACATCGGTGATGTCCGTTTGTTTTCAAGGTGTTTGTTTGGTTACTTAGTGTAACATCCTAATTGTGTTGTATGAAATTTTAAATACTATGATATTTTCTTGCCTAAATGCTTTGGGTAGAATTGGGGTGTTACATGAGGGGTGCTAATACCTTCCCCTCGCGTAACCGACTCCCGTACCTAGATTCTCTGGTCGCAAGACCCAGTTCTTATTCTTTCCTAGGTTTTCTGATATTCCTTTCCCTTGATGGGATAAATATATTGGTGGCGACTGTCTTCTTTTTTCGCGAGCGTGCGACAGCTGGCGACTCTACTGGGGACGTTAGACCTATTGCGGGTCCGTACTAAGCGAGTCGATCCTAGCCTTTGCTTGATTCTTTTATTGGGTGTTCTTTTGTTTTATTTATATGTTTGCATCATTTGTATATATATGCTTGCATATCATGTTTATTTTTCGCGCGCATATCATGTTTACTTTCCGCATGTATCTGGACTATATTATGGGTCCCCGTGGGGACCATATATTTTCTCTGTTTGCAGGTTGGGTGGGATGATTCTGTGAGGTAAAAGGTCCATTACCCAGACCGAGTATACACTTAGTTTAGCGTGGATAGTTATGTTGGCTCTCGTGGCGCCTGAACCGTAGAGTTGGCATAACATACCACAACCAGGAGAGGACTTGGTGAGGCGATCTCTGTCCGGCATGCTTATTGTCGTAGGTAGGGGCTCTCATTGTTTGTTAGAAATTCCTGGCGACCATTAGGGACCACTTGTCCGTGTCTAGATTCACCTGTGAGTGGGGAGGGATATACATGACAGGTACCGTTGGTGACTATTCTGTTCTGTTGGTGACTATTGTTCCTATGGCTGTGTGGTACCTATGCCGGACCTTTGATCTCATAACATCTGACCTATATCAGTTATTCAGAGGATTGTACAGTGGTTACTAAGATTATGTGGACCGTTGATCCCATGTTGTTGCATTGCATAACATCATTGCTTTATCCACTTCATTTATGGGGGATCCTAAAGTCTATTTCAAAAAAAAAGAGAAAAAGGAAATAGAAAAGCAAAAAAAAAAAGAAAAGAAAAAAGAAGAGAAAAAAGAAAAGAAAAGATATTATATACGAAATAAAGCCTTGATTTGAAAAGAACAAAAAAGGAGAAAATAAAAGTGTGTGAAAAGACTTTAGGATCTCTCATAAAGGAAACATGCATTCATACTATCATGCATTTCATGGTTCTTCCAGAGACTTATCGGACCCTTTTTTCCAGATTTCGAGATCAACAATAGATTTGACTTCTCACCGCCACAAGCTCCCAGATCAACTATGGAACAACTCCGTGAGGAAATGGATGAGATGAGGGAACAAATGGGCCATCTTATGTTGGAAATGCAAGACTTGATCCATAATCAGGATGCACTAAAAGAGGAAAACAGTCAGTTAAAAACTCAGGTGAGTCTGGTCATGGAAACTCTAGAAAAGGTACTAAGAAAGGAAGGTGATGTTGTCCCTGATGCTGCAACAGAAATTGTTGATCTCTCCTCTCCAATAAGACCTATTTCCATTCATGGAATGCCTCAAGGAGTTCTTGTTCGACCTCAAGCTCCAGAACCTCCCCGTCAACCGGTTCATGTTCCTATAATGAATCAGGAAGGCCAAATGTATGGACAAAGACTTGAGATGCCCGAGAAAGTTTTTGATTCGATTCCGATACCATATGCTCAGTTGCTCCCTCACTTGCTGGAGCTTCAATTGGTTAAGCTACGCAAGTTTCCCGTGACTTAAAACCTCCCCCTTGACTATGATGCCAATGCTCGCTGCAAGTACCATTCTGGGGCACCCGGTCATGATACCGAGAATTGTAGGGGACTGAAGTATCAAATTCAAGATCTCATTGACTCAAAAGTGATTTTGTTCACCCCTGAGGGTATGAAGGTTTGAGGCAATAGGGTTCCGATTGTGGTGGAAGAAAAGGTTGATTCATACTTCTATGTCGGATCTACTTCAGGTCAGAAGCACAATACATCATCTTGGATTCCCGACCCTCCACTTTACCAGTCTTCGATTGTTTCTCAGCCAAATCAAAAAAGGAAGACACGTGAACAGATTGGGTATTCGAACCGTCACCGACTATAGAATTTCTCTCAGAAGAGGCAACAGAGACCTAAGAAACCTGAAAGGAAGATTGACCCAATACCCATGTCTTATGGTCAATTGCTACCTCAGTTGCTCAACCACTGTGTGATTGGGTTGAGGGAATGGATCCCTCCTCCTGTTGAATTTCCACCAGGATATGATAATGATGCGAGATGCGAGTTCCATTCAAGAACGCCTGGCCACTCAGTTGAAAATTGCAGGGCATTAAAGAACCAGGTGCAAGATCTGATTGAGTTAGGGCTCATTACATTCACTCCAAATGGTCTATACATAAATTGAAGAGTTCATGCCCAAATAAAATGTCCGTATTCCATAAGAGTCTCCAAAGAACAATAAGCCCAAATGGAGTCAAGGCTCTTCAACAATGGCAATCATCATTTCATTTTTGTAGTCTCATTTGCAATATTCCTTGTTTTGTTGAAAGTTACTTCCATGATTGAACTCGTTGGTATGACAATAATAAAAGCACCACAAATTCTTGAGCAACTTTGTCTGAATCTTTTTCCAAGAGGTATTCAAGAGTGTTATGTAGAAGCATCTCTCATTCTCAAGGTTCTTGTGCTCAGTTGTATCTGTGGGGGTTGGTGTTTCAGTTGGTGTTTTGGGCCTTCCTTACAATATATAGCTTTTCAAAGTTTGATGACCACGCGAGGTTCCTCCGTGTTTGATATTGAATACTACTCCAACAACTATGCTTGGGGCTCCCGTTTGAGGGATAAGCAAGACGTACTCTTATCTTGAGCATTGCATCACTCACATTGCTCGAATCCCTAAAGTAAGGCAAAATTTTACAACTCTTAGGCAACTTCGTTGGAATTTTCTTTTGGGAAGTAATGATAAGTGACTATCATGCTGGAGCACAAAGCCATTTAACTGAGGATTGTGTGTCGTTCACTCCAAGAGGTTCATGCATAAATCGAAGTCCCTATGAGGTCTCAAAATTGCAGGAAGTATTCAAGAGCAATAAGTCCAGACGGAGTCAAGTCTCCTCAACAATGACATTCATTTAGTTTCTTTACTGCATTCTCATTTGTAATTTTTCCTTTGTTTGTCTAAGCATTGACAACATGTAAAAACTTGTTAATTTCTGAATGAAAATAAAAATACATAGTTTATGTTTGTCTTGAAGTAATCCATTCGTTTTCACTCATAAAATGTTTTTGGCATTATGATATCAACTTTACTAATCGCTTGCTTAGGCAAAAAGCTGAGGGAGAATGATGAAAAATAAAAATGCAAAAGTCTCCAATTGTGTGCTTTTGAATAAAACCCTACTGAGGATGTACAGGCATTATTTCAAATCCCCAAACACCGGAGATATAAGGGAGATAGACCCTCGATAACCCTTTGAGCCTTGAAGTAGGAGTTTCTTTTCTAATCATAAAAACCCTTATTTTAACCTTGGGGCAGGGTAGTGTTCATTTAAATTGATCGAGTGTTCAAAACTCACCAAAGGGTATGCATCTAAGGATACAACAATGGTTATCCTTCAAAAGGTTGAGGGATGCCAAAACCGCAATGACTATCCTTATTCCATCAAGAGATCAAGAGATGACGATACCACAATGGTAATCCTTCATCAAATCAAAGGAGTGAGGCAGTCGCAATCACCTCCGACGAATCAAAGATAATGCGAGGTCACACGGCTTGTTCAAAAAAATAGCAAAAAAAAAAAGGGGGCGAAAAATAATAAGAAGAAAAGGATGAAAAGAAAAATGGCAAAACAAGCATGAGAAAAAAGATAATGAAATTGCCAAGCAAGAACAAAGTCGTGCGGTAATGAATCAAAAGAATAAAAGGCGAGCGACCGCCATGTACAAAAAACCTCATTGATTCCTCAACCATTCCAAATTCCTTGTGAGGGATGAATACTCATGTTGAGTTAATTGAACCTAGGAATGGAGAACATCACGAAGGGGGTGGGTACCAAATAATTTTGAGCCTAAAAGTCCTTTGTTTTCTGAAAACCGTGAACCCGGCCAAGTTACAACCCTTAAAAGTCCTAATTGAAGTAGGGTTTATTTTGAAAGCGCACTCCGATGAGATAATATTTAACTGACTCCCAATGATGCGAAACTCATATTTATGTTGGTATCGTATGCTTGCTTTATCTTCCATATGCAAAATCGAGGTTGTGTCGACTAGTGATCCATTCACAAGGGGTCGCAACCTCATTTCAATAATAAAAGTTTCTTTAAAACTTCAAGACTAACATAGGCTTTGCATTAGAACTATCATTCTTAGAATTAACATTCTTTTGCATACAAAATATGTGCTTAACATCAAGGAAATCTCTATGATGAGAATCAGTGAAGAGCTTGATCATGTCAAAGTACAAGAGACTTGAGAACTCCGAGGAGTAAAAGCTAATCATTTCAAATATTGACCATCAAGGGGCGGATTCTCTAAAAACTTCATTGGGCATGAACAATTAATGTTTTCTTTGATTACCCTGAGGAGAAGAGTTTGAAGACTCCGTTGAGCATGGTAAAGTTGTTTCCATGTTTGTTTGACTTCAAAACAATGAAAGCTTGAGGATTCTAGTAAGATGTACCTAATCATGGGCAATTGAATCGAGGTTTGACCTCTCAAATGCAGCATGTCTGGGGCAATTATGTCGATAAATCTCTTCAAGCTTTGATCAATCTGGGGCAATCACGTCGAGGAATCTCTCTTGAGTTCAACCAATCTAGGGCAGTTACGTCGAGATTCGACAAACCTCTTCAAGGATCCGTTGACCATGATGGACTATCTCGAACACTTGAACATACTGGGGCAAGTTATCTTGAGTATTTGTGGTGCAAGGATCCTTTGAGGAGAATTCCTTTCATGAAGATGGGGGACCATCTTTCGAGTTATATCGTTTCTCCCCGATCATAAGAGTTTATTTCTCCTGGAAATTTGGTCTCCCCCCAAGTACAGGAGTTTATTTCTCCTGAAACGTATTCTCTCCCCAAGCACAGGAGTATATTTCTCTTGAGAGTTCTTCCATTCCTCGAGCACAGGAGTTTATTTCTCCTGAGATTTGTTCCACTCCTCGAGCATCGAAGTTTGTTTCTCCTGAGGGTCATCCCATTTCCCCAACCAGGTCTCCTTATCTGTTTTTCTCATCCCAACATGGTGAATCGAAGGAATCTCCTCGAGTTGAAAATCTTCCAAGCAGTGGCACATGGTGAGAAGCCAAAAGTTATTCTATACTCCACAAGCCAACAACCAGAAGGTACATCTTACAAGTCAAAGTCCAATACCTATTGGCGTCTCTACGTGGTCCTTAACGCTAAGGGGATTCTCCCTGGTGTCTACCTCACTAATGCCTTTATTTAGCACTCTGCATACAGTGTTCACTGCATATAACATTGCATCCTCAAAAGCGTAGCATATCCATCAAAATGGAGCATTACGCCATAGAAAGAATTCAAACATGCATCAATTCAAAAGCCAATTTCTATGTGCCCAGGAGGCACGAAGTAATATATACCCCCAGAAAATGTCTCATTTTCTCTCTCTAGTGTGGATCGGACACAATGTCTTTCTTCCTCAGAATCGTTGTCTCCAAGGTTATTTCCCGTGTGCTGCGTGCAGATTAGAGTGTGAATGAGGGTGGGCATTCAACCCATCTCATTTTTCAATCGTTTGAATAATCATACTTGGTGTGTGGCAATTCGAACGATTGCCGCTCTTGAAGAGTTACACCCCACCTTTTGGCCTGAGGGATTAACGTAATTCTTATGCTTCGTAAAGCATCGATATCCCCGTAATCTCCAATGGTTACTTCCATCTTCTTGTCGAGTCTAGTCGTTACTAGTCTTGTCGTGGTTATTTCCCGTATGCTGCGTGCAGAATAGAGTGTGAATGAGGGTGGGCATTTAACCCATCTCATTTTTCAATCGTTTGAATAACCATACTTGGTGTGTGGCAATTCGAATAATTGCCTCTCTTGAAGAGTTACACCCCGCCTTTGGCCTGAGGGATTAATGTAATTCTTAGGCTTCGCAAGCATCAATATCTTCGTGATTCTTCAGTTTACCGATGTCTTTTGATCGAGTCTTGTCGCCACTAGTCTCTGTGGTTATTTCCCCTTGTGTGGACGACCTTTTCGGATCCAATCCCCCGCGTTGTGGGTCCTTTGCCTTCCGACCTTCGAACCATTTCAAAGCCCAGTTCCCATCCTGGCAAACCCTTTCAAAGCCCAGTTCTTGTCCTGGAAAACCATTTCAAAACCAATTCCCAATCCCCAGCCTCAGTGTTGTTGATAATCTTCTCCTGCTCCAGCCTCATTGTTGATGTTTATCCTTTTTAATTCTTGTGGGTCGTAGGTCCGTTGATCTTACCCTGGTTTCGAGTCATGGATCGTAGGTCTATCGACCTTATCCTCATCTTTTTCAATTCTTGTGGGTCGTAGGTCCGTTGATCTTACCCTGGTTTCGAGTCATGGATTGTAGGTTTGTCGACCTTATCCTCATCTTTTTCAATTCTTGTGGGTCGTAGGTCCGTTGATCTTACCCTGGTTTCGAGTCATGGATCGTAGGTCTATCGACCTTATCCTCATCTTTTTCAATTCTTGTGGGTCGTAGGTTCGTTGATCTTACCCTGGTTTCGAGTCATGGATCGTAGGTCTTTCGACCTTATCCTAATCTTTTTCAATCCTTGTGGGTCGTAGGTCCGTTGATCTTATCCTGGTTTCGAGTCATGGATCGTAGGTCTGTCGACCTTATCCTCGTCTTTTTCAATTCTTGTGGGTCGTGAGTTCGTTATTCGCACCCTGGATTTGAGTCGTGAGTTCGTTATACTCGTCCTGGATTTGAGTCGTGAGATCGTTATGCTCACCCTGGATTTGAGTCGTGAGTCCGTTATACTCGCTCTGGATTTGAGTCGTGAGTCCGTTATACTCACCCTGGATTTGAGTCGTGAGTTCGTTATACTCACCCTGGATTTGAGTCGTGGATCTGTTGATCCCACCCCGGTTTCGAGTCATTTACCCTTGTTTTCAAATTTTTTGGGTCAGTAGATCCTATCATTCCATCAAACCCATACTTTCCAATCACAGTTTCATACAACAATCATTTCCATTGAGAACCTTGTATTGGCACCTTGGCTACGTTACAAGCTACCTCCATTCAACCATTACCCTCCATAAACTTTTCCATCAGAAAAAAGAAAAAAACAAAATTCTCTTTCCCCAGCAGATATCAAAAAAATAATAAAGATAACACTTACACCATCATCTCAGGACAAATTTCAGGTCTTGGATATTTAATCTTCTTCTACCTCGAATGTTCGAAAGGCTAGCGCCAATCTCACCTTCAGGTTTAAGACGATTAAATAGGGGCAGCTGTCATACCCCAAATTTGTCCTACCCTATTTATCTGGCTTATGATTCATATGCATACATCATTTAAGTCATAGCCCAATTCATGCATTCATATCATGGTTACCGTTCCAAAAGGTGACAAGAAAGAGGGATCCTAGCACAAAGAACTTCTTATTAAATATAAAGATCCGAGGTCTGGTCTCGTGGCATTATTCTTCTGAGGGCACTGTTGAATCAGGATTTCCTCACCTTCAAGTCGGAGCATTGGTTGGAAAGTACAAGCTTACTGTTCATCTGATTTTCCAAATTAGGGTTTCTTGACCAAAGTCAACACAGTTGACTTTTTGGTCAACACACTAATCAAGAGCTAATTTTATGAGGAGTGATGGTATTATGACTGCGTGGAAGTGTTCAGTTGATTGCCATTGGTCAGAAATGGATTAATCGGGAATTTCATTAAGATCAGAGAAAAATCAAAACAGTTGACTTTTGGGTCAAAATCAGGTCTACCACTCAAAATTTGACTTCTGGTAGAAAATAGGTCAAGAAAAGTCAAAGAATGGATAAAATCGGGAGTTTGACAAAAATTGCCAAAAATAGAAAAATATCAAAAATGGAAAGTTTCATACTTAGAAAATATTTTGGCTCTCAAAAGTTTAATGAGCAGTCCACTTCGTCACCAATTTA
The DNA here is from genome assembly GCF_029867415.1 of Vicia villosa. NCBI lineage: Eukaryota > Viridiplantae > Streptophyta > Magnoliopsida > Fabales > Fabaceae > Vicia > Vicia villosa. The sequence goes on along the minus strand of NC_081181.1, from coordinate 40,567,083 downwards.
CACGTGGCAAATGACATTTTTTGGAGAAATTTCCAACATCAAAGTTGTTTCTCTCATGGAGGAGAACAACTTTGTAGTTGGAGACTTTTCCATTTGAAGCTTGGTTGAAGAGTTATTAATGTTTGAAGTGGGAGATTTTCATTTGAATCAAGTCATGAGGCTGGGCAGATTGCTGGGCACGCGTGAAGCAATTCATCGAACATGTGGTGTGCCATAATGGAGGCTAGTTTTAGAGCAATACAAGAGTCCATTGATTGCAAACTTGGTACAAATCCCTTCCTATCCGTGTTCTCTTTCCAATGGTACCAAAATCTTGGGAGTGGGATGTGTATTGAGTGAGTTACAAAGGCTTAAAGTCATGGTCAGGCATCTGGCCAGGCCATAATCCAGGTCACGCATAGCATTCTCACAAACACGTGGTGGGCCAACTTTGAAGATAATTTTAAGGCTCCACAAGCTTCCATAAAACCCAAACTGGCTATCAAACTCTTCCTTGCCATGCCCTCTATCCAACAAGCTAATGACCATTAATTTTGGAAGCATGATCAGTGAGATACAAATCCTTAAAGTGGTGCCCTAGCAAAATTGTGTTTGAGCAAGGATACAGGCTAGAGCCAGGTCATCACGCACGCAGGCCCCAGGCAGCCATAACCCACCATGTTTCAAGCCATCTTTCTCCTCCTTCCAAGAACTATTTAAGGACTTCCAAACATCAAGGTTACCCTGTTCCATGTCTTCTACCGTTTGAGCATGAGTTTGAATTAATTGGTGACTTATGGACGGAGGTAAGAGTGAACAAAGTAAGGCCCTTGAGCATGATAACTTGGCAAGACATAGGCATAGCATTGCGGCAACATGAAGCATGTGCAAGATTTGTATGTATGAGCATCAGGACCTTACTACAAATAGCCTTACACCATACTATACATGAAAAGACCAAGTGAAATTTACCATAACAACACAATCCTTGTTCACTAAGTCTTGAGGAATATTACACTACAACAACATACACTATAACACAACGCACTGCACCACATCTTAAACTCACATTCATGTATAAAAGGATCAAGCCTATCACAAATCAGGGAGATTCATCTTTTTCCTTTTTTTCAGTTTCTACATTCCACACGTTCCTCTCTTCACTCTCTTCACATAAAAGTTTGTTACAGTTGGTAACAAACTTGTAACTGAATTTTCACCCTCACCAATCTTCAACACACGTTCTCAACTCTCTGTTCGACAACCACAACTTCATCATCTTCATCACACCTTCAACATCTTCATCACACCTTCAACATCATCACCACGCGATCATCATCATCATCATCTCCAAGATTCGATTGTAGTAGCATAGCTCCAAGGATCCTTAAGTTTACTTCTCAAGGATTGATACTGATTTCGCAAACTATCATCATCTTCAAAGATAAGGAGGCTGAGAGGAATTTTCTTTGTTAATTGAAGCAAGATCCCTTCAGGTTAGATCTATAACTCTCTCCGCATCTTAGATAACATGCCATAGGTTCATATGTGTTTGTATTCAATCTTGGGATTTTGGAGGTTTGATTTCGGTTTGTATGAGAGGATGTTTGTATGAGCTTTGAATTGCATATCTGATTTCTATACGTCGTAATGATTGTGTTGACACCATTAGCGTGCGTTTTGGTGAGGATTATTTATGTTAGGGTTTTGGAAATGGCCACGGCTTAGACTGCAGGGGGAAGATATGGGAAAACCGAGTTCAGATTTGAACTCAGTGGGAAAATACGGATCGGATGGTGGTCGCGTGGTTCGTTTATGGGCGTTTTGAGGTCGTTCCGCTGGTGGTGGTGCCGGAGAAGACGACCGGAGCTCAGCTCCGGCGTCGGTGTTATCTTTTGGGATCTTTTCGGTTTTGCTTGTGTGTCCGCCTCTTATTGGCTTGTTTCCCATTAGTTTGCTATTCTGTCCTATGCATATGATTAGAATGATGACATGCAAGCTTGTGATTGGCTGTTGTGTTAGTTTTGTCACTTAGTGATTTAAGTGAGAATGGTGACCAATTGATGTATGTGTATTAATGCCACGTTACATTTCACTAAAAAACTATATGTAAAAACAATAATTGCTGCTGATTGAATAAAGGAAAAATGCTTAATCAAACAAAATGGAATAAATTGAAATAATTGGAGTAGTGTAGTTGGGCCGAGTTCTGTTTGGGGCCTAAACCTTTTTGAATCACACCCCTGTTTCACCAACACACCACACTCCAATGAATTTGGGCCTGAGCGCCCATGCTCTTCACACACCCCTATTTTAGGTCCAGTTTGCTTCATAACATAGCTTTAGTTCATTTAGAAATTGCTGTTGCACCCCCTGTTGTTTAGATTTCAATTTTATTTTAAATTTTGCTTTCCTTCACTTTTAGCTCATAATTCCTTCTAACTCAAGTATAAAAAATGCATAAAAATTGTTTTTTAGATATGTTAGGTTGGTTAAATAATTGTCATAATTTTTTTTTGTTTTTTTTTCTAGTTGTTTTAGTACTTTTAATCAATCCTTTTCTTTACAATGTGTTTGAATTTCTTTGTATTGATACCTCTTTGTAAATAATTTTGTTAATAGACTTAGGAATAAATTTTAGTCTCGATTTTTTGTAGAATTAGTTGATATATGTGTGTTTGTGAATACCATTTATTTGTTATAGTTCTCAATTCTATTTGTCGTATATTGATTTTCTTTTACCTATCCCATGTATATTTTTCCTTTAATAAAGTGTATAGTTTTTTTATTATTTTGGTTCTTTAGACCACTTAGATTAGAATTTAGAATTAGTTCCCCATTGCATTCTTTTTCCTTTTCAACTTTTAAAATACTTAATGAATAAAAGATGTGAATCACACGTTACTAATAGTGAGAGAGAAATGAGTGGGATTTATTCCCTAATTTGTTTCTTAATCGCTTAGTGGGAGAGAAATGAGTGGGATTCATTCCCTAATCTGTTTCTCGATCGCTATAAGAAATGAGTGGGATTTATTCACTAATCTGTTTCTTAATCACTTAGTGGGAGAGAAGTGAGTGGGATTCATTCCCTAATCTGTTTCTCGAACACTATATAACGGAAGAGAGATGAGTGAGATTCATTCCCTAATCTGTTTCTCTACCGTTACACACTTTTATGTGATTCAAATCGCAAACAAATTCTCCTTAAAAGATACACAACCAAAAACATATAAAACACTTAACAATGGTTCAAATTCAAAACAAAGTAGAGAAAGTGGTGAGTGGCCCGGTATTGGGAACTGTTCATCACTTATCTACCCTAAAAGACACAAACCAATCTCTCTTTCTTCTTTCTAAGGGCAATGTTATTTCCGCTCGAACGCATCGTAGGCGATCCCTTATGCAAGAGCGCGAACGTTAACTCCGCCCAACTAAAAAACACAAAAACAAACAGAAAATCTTGAGCCGAGCTACGGTAACTCTGATTCCTGAAAAGGATACGTAGGCAGCGGGGTAGGGCCCGTGCGAGTATATTTCCTTCTTTTCCCTACATTTTGCATTCATTCGCATATAGACATAGACATAGATATACACCCTTTAGATAGAAACAAACATAGGTGGATACCATCGAGTACGATGGGCGTGAGGGGTGTTAATACCTTCCCCTCGCGTAACCGACACCCGTACCTAGATTCTCTGGTCGCAAGACCCAGTTCTTATTCTTTCCTAGGTTTTCTGATATTCCTTTCCCTTGATGGGATAAATATATTGCTGGCGACTCTGTTCTTTTTTTCGCGAGCGTGCGACAACAACATGTTGCATTCATACATCATACGTCTCATGACATACACATAACATTGTTATTTATTTCAAAAAAAAATCGTCATGCAATTCATATGTCATGACATTGCATAATAAACTTCATTTTGCAGGACAATTCACAAATATTATCATCAAATTACTCAGATGCAATCCAAATGAAGATTCATTATGATAATCATGCCTATCAATCTCTCATCACGTTAGTCCTTCGGCAGATGTACACTAATCTACAACTTACTACATTAGTCCCCGATTAGTAATAGGTTGATAACATGTTGCATTCATACATCATACGTCTCTGGTCATACACATAACATTGTTATTCATTTAAAAAAAATCGTCATGCAACTCATATGTCATGACATTGCATAATAAACTTCATTTTGCAGGACAATTCACAAATATTATCAACAAATTACTCAGATGCAATCCAAATGAAGATTTATTATGATAATCATGCCTATCAGTAACTCATCACCTCAGTCCCTCGGCAGTGATGTACACCAATCTATAACTTATTACATTAGTCCCCGAGCTATAATAGGTTATCTTCTTATTACATTGTTCCCCTGGCAGTAATATGAAGCTACATCTCGTTGGTATATTAGTCCCCTGGCATTAACCAAAATCTATTTCTATCATGTTAGTCCCCTGGAGATGATATACAACTACAACTTAATGCATTGGTCCCCGAGCAGTAGTAAGTTATTTCCCTATCATGTTAGTCCCCTGGCAATGATATCTATATCAGTCCCCTGGCAGTAATCAAAATCCTTCTCATCATGTTAGTCCCCTGGCGGTGATCAGTTGGTCCTTATCATATTAGTCCCCTGGCAATGATATCTACATCAGTTCCCTGGCAGTAATCAAAATCCTTCTCATCATGTTAGTCCCTTGGCGGTGATCAGTTGGTCCTTATCATGTTAGTCCCCTGACAATGATATCTACATCAATCCCCTGGCAGTAATAAAAATCCTTCAAAGATCTAATTTGGTTACCACGAACGGTGCTGACACGATCAACATTCAAAGATCTAATTCTATCACTACGAACGGTGTAGACACGATCCTTCAAAGATCTAATTCAGTTACTACGAACGGTGCTAACACGATCAACATTCAAAGATCTAATTCTATCATCACGAACGGTATAGACACGATCATCCTTCAAAGATCTAATTCGGCCACCACGAACGGTGCTGACACGATCGACATTTAAAGATATGATTCTATCATCACGAAAAGTGTAGACACGATCATTCTTCAAAGATCTAATTCAGTCGCCACGACCGGTGGTGACATGATTAACCTTCAAAGAAAGAGGCATATACAATCCATATGAATATTCATTATGAGACTCATCAATACACCTGATCCAGTCTAATATACGACTCATCCTAAGTACATCCCTTCAGATATAGCCTAACGTACGGCCATTCCTGGCAACCATATGGAATTTCTTCAGATATAGTCTAGCGTACGACTCATTCTGACCTCTATCTTATCTCCAAAAAATAGATGGCATATACAAGCCCATCTCCTACAAACACTTATCAATACTTCAAGCTCGGATATAGTCTAACGCACAACTCATTCTGACTTTCATATTATCAAAAACCAGATGGCATCTTTAAGCCCATCTCCGATAGTTTTCTAACAACATCCAGATGGCATCTTTAAGCCCATCTCCAACAATACTCTGTCAACACTTGGATGACATCTTTAAGCTTATCTCAGACAATTTCCAACATTTGGACGACATCTTTAAGCCCGTGTCTAACAGTACTTCACAAACACCTGGATGGCATCTTTAAGCCCATCCCCGACGAAGGTCCCTACCTCGGCAAGGGCAAATTTCTGGGTATTCTAGTGTTCAATCCTCTTCTACCTTGAGATTCCGACAGGCACACACGCCAATCTACATCCTCAGGTTTAAAAAGATTGAACCGGGGTAGCTGTCATACCCCAAATTTTTCCCATCTTATTTTGACTCACATGACCTTCAACTGCTCAAGACTATGCAAGATTTGGGCACAATTACCTGTCTCCTAAACAACAAGCCTCCAATTAGGGTTTCGTCTCTCTCCAAGTAAAATCAGGTTCTGATACCTCACGTGGACTTCATGGCCTCTCATATGCTTCAAATAATCCTCACACCAAGTTTCAAGCTCAGATTCACAAGATTGTTCAGTCAACTGCTCAAATGATCAATAGTCGACTAGTTTGACCTAAAAGTCAACTATGGTCAAATCAGACTCAAAACTCCTGATTTTTTCTCAACAAAAACATTTTGAGGTTTAATTCATCATTTGATCAATAGTTGATCATGATTCATCAAGGAAAGCTCAGAAATCATCAAAAGTCCAAGTTTCTAAATTAGGGTTTTTTAGGAGAAAGTCAACTAAACTTTGATCAGCCATAACTCTCACATGGTTCATCAGAAGTTTCTTAAGCAAAGCTCATTCTCAAGGAAATTCAATTCTATACAACTTTGATGTTGGGCCCAAGTTCAAGAAATGCACCATTTGGAAGATATGAGTCAAAACATTACAGGTCCTTCTAGAAGTTCACAAAAAGCTGTTTTTTGTAAGAGCCAATATCAACAAGATAAAATCTTCAAATACAAAATATGTTCCAAAGTGGCTTGTAGAGGACACTGTGAGCTTTCCAAAAAGTCCTAGAACACCTCCAAATGATAAATATTGAAGGAGTTATGGATTGATGAAGTTGGCCAATTTTGAAGGAGTGCATGAAGTAAATAAGTTCCAAAATTGATTTTCTTGCAAATGGGCCTATTCTTTTATGACCCAAACTTGCTTCTAAGGTTATCAAGAGTGTCCAAGTCCAAACCCACGACCATTTAATTTTTATTTTATTTTTTGTTGAATTTTTTCATTAAAAAAATACCATTTAAGTCAAATATTTGAAAAAATATGAAGATATTTGATTTGGCTTGATTTCCAATCAATTTCAATCATCCAATATATCAAATATTTGGTTCAATTTCGTGGCAATAGAGATTGGAAAGAGAAGATAAAAATTGGACCAAAAATAGGAATATTTTTGTCATATTTTTATCAAATTTTCACCAAATCTCAAAAACTTATTTTTTTAATCAAATATATGCCCTAATTTTCACCATTATAAATACCCTAAGTCATTCATACCAAGGGAGCATGAAGTTTTGGAGAAGAGTAGGGTTTTCCAAGATTCAAAAATACTTCAAAGAGAAAGACAAATCGTATTCTTCATTACAAGCATCCTCAAGGCCAAATAACCATCCTAAATCATTCCTGAGGCAAGATAGGGTAAGATTGCATCGTTCTTAAGCTTTTATAGCAACCATATTGTATATACCAAGTTTACATATTCATACATATTTTGTGAAATTCGAATTGCTGGTATCCTTGCATTTTAATGTGATTTGTTCATGTATATGAGTTTCTGGAAGCATTTAGGAGAGGTTTGGATCGTTGGAATGCAGTTATGAGGCCAAGAGCGAAATTCACCATTGTTAGGGCATGGAGTTTGTTTATCTTCGTTTTCGTACCTACAGGAGGTTTCAAACCAAACAAAAGCCACCATCGTGTTCGCAAGGTTTTTTGCTACGAAATCGTAGCTATTCCGCAGAAAAATCGCAGCAAAATCCGCAGGCGCACCATAGTCTATCAAAGACGTATCACACAGGATCACGCGCCAGGTTTTCTAACTTTTTTTGTTTTTTTATATAACCCTTTTCTTTTCTTTCTTTTTTAACTATACAATTTTTTTTAAAACATAGTTTTTTATTATGTTTTAATTTAGTAATTTAATTAGTTTAATATCACTTAATTATTTAATCAAAAACTTTAATTTCTAGATTTTAATTAGGCTAATTTTGACATAGTTTTTTTAATTAGGTTTTAACTAATGATTTTTAGGGTTTAATTTAGACATTCGATAATTTGTACATAATAATTAATTTAGAATTTTAATTTAATAATCAATTAGTAATTAGGTTAAAAATATAGTTTTTAAATCCTTACTTTGTTTTTGATTTTAAATTCTCTTCTTCTCATCTCCACTTCCCGACTTCCCGGTTTTATTATTGTTTAATTATTATTATGTAATTGTTTCGAGGTTGTAATAGTAATTAGGATTTTTTTCTGTATTTTATTTCTCCGTTGTTTTTCCATATTATGTAATTGCTAAGGGTTGTAATAGTAATTAGGCTTTTATTTTCCGCCTATTTTTATTAATTATTATGTAACTGCCCCAAAGCCTTGTAATAGTTTAAACTAGGATTTTACTTTTCCGCATCCCCCGTTTTGGTATTGTAATCCCCCTCCCCAAAGCCTTGTAATAGCGTAGGATTCAATTTCCGCACTTTAAATTTCTGTATGATATTAACTGCGCGGTTAGTAAAATAGGGAGTGACAAAACAATTAATTGAATATAGCTCACCTAATTCAAGATAAATATATGAATCACAATTCACGTGATTGTTGCACCCACTCACCTTTAGGGTAATCCTCTCTTATGTTGCCTTTCGACGAATAATAGTCAAGTCCCTCGAGTGTAGGGATACCTTAGCCTGCTGCCTACGATTCTAAATCATCATAGTCCCTCCAATTAAAGATCATAGTCCTTTGAGTTGCCTACGATAAAATGATCTCGTCCCTCGATGTTGCCTTCGATTAAATGATGATCGTCCCTTTGAATGCTAAGGTGTCTCTACATGTTGCCTTTTATGACTATTCTCATCAACGCATAGGACTTCCTACCCTTCTAATGGTATGGATAGCCCAATGACAAACGATGACCCTCGATGACCCAAATACATCCAATGAAAGGACTATCTGCCCAACAATTGGTAGGATAGCCCCTTCAAACGAAATACTTGAAGAACAAGAAAGACGAACTTAGGGTAGGTAGTTCTTATTTGCTTTCTCAAAATTCAAATGCTTTTCACACCTCTTTTCAAACAATTTCCAAAAGGCTACACTTATTTACAAGTTAAAGTCCTTATTCAAAATCTTTTTCGAAACACACACGACACCTTTCAAACAAACAAACAAAGTGAACTAAGAAATTAAGAGCCCATGGATAATCATGGATACAAAGGGTGCTTACACTTCCCTTTGTATAACCTACCCCCCGAACTCAAAATCTTTCAAAGGTATTTCCTGTTCTTTTTGCCTTTAATTGGATAAAATAAAAGTCAGTGGCGACTCTTGCTATCCGCATATTTAAAAAAGTCAGTTCTCCCACCGTGTTACAAATGTCTGTTGCACAATTTGGTGATCTGAAGAAACAATTAGAAGATCTTCTCGAAAAGAAATTTTCCAGATCAAGTGTGTTGCCTTGGGGAGCTCCAATGTTGTTGGTAAAGAAGAAATAAGATAGTATGAGATTGTGTGTTGATTATCGTTAACTGAGTAAAGTCACTATTAAATATTATTATTATCTTCCCAAAATCGATAATCTTATGAACCAAGTGGTTAGAGCTTGTGTATTAAGTAAAATTGTTTTGAGATCTAGCTATCATCAGAATCGAGTGAAAGAAGAAGATATCTCGAAAACTGCTTTAGAACTCGGTACGATCACTATGAATACCCGGTGGTTTCGTTCAGAGTTTCTAATGCACTTGGTCTATATATGGGATATATGAACAAAATCTTCCATCCCTATTTGGATAAATTTGTGGTATTTTTATCGATGACATCTTGATCTATTCCAAGACAGAAGAGGATCATGTAGAGCATCTCCGTATTGTGTTTCAAGTCTTGAAAGAGAAACAGTTGTACGCCAAGCTATCTAAATCTGAATTCTGGTTGCATGAAGTCAGTTTTCTGAGTCATGTGATTTCCAGTGTTGGCATAGCGGTTGATCCTTCGAAAGTGGATGTAGTGTTATAGTGGGAAGCTCTAAAGATAGTTAATGAGATCAGAAGTTTCCTTGGACTAGATGGTTATTATTAGAGATTCATTGAAGGGTTCTTGAAATTGGCCTTACCTTTGACTCAGTTGAGTTGTAAGGGCCAAGCTTTCATATGGGATATAAAATGTGAAAAGAATTTCATAGAATTAAAGAAGAGATTAACGACATCAACAATATTGATTTTTCCAGATCTGAAGGAACCTTTCATTGTGTATTACGATGCATCAAAGATGGGTTTAGGTGGAGTTATTATGTAGATCGGATAAGTGGTGGCTTATGCCTCTCGAAAACAGAAAATTCATGAGAGGAACTACCCTACTCATAATTTGGAGTTAGCTGCTGCGGTGTTTGTATTATAAATTTGGAGACATTATTTGTATGGTTCCAGATTTGAAGTATTTAGTCATCATAAAAGTCTAAGGTATTTGTTCGATGAAAAGGAGATTAACATGAGATAGAGGAGATGGTTAGAGTTCTTGAAGGACTTTGACTTTGGCTTAAATTACCACCCTGGTAAAGCTAATATTGTAGCAGGTGCTTTGAGTCACAAGACGTTGCTTATGTCTGCTTTAATGGCGAGAGAGTTAGATTTGATCAATTCAAATATTTGACTCTTGTATGCAAGATGAAAGTTAGTAGCATGAAATTATGTTGAAGCTAACCAGTGGTTTCCTTGATGAGATTAGAGAGAAGTAGAAAATGAATGTGGCTTTGGTTGACCGCTTATACTCCGTTGACCAAAGTACTAATGATGACTTCTGAGTTGATGAAAGCAGAATTCTAAAGTTTTGAGGTAGAGTTTGTGTACCTGATGCACCCGAAGTGAAGAAAATGATTTTAGAAGAGGGTCATCGGAGCAGTTTGAGTATTCACTCAGGAGCCACCAAAAACTGAAGAAGATGTTCTGGTTGTTGGGAACGAAGAGAGAGATCGCACAGTTTGTTTATGCTTGCTTGACTTGTCAAAAGGCAAAATTTGAACATCATAGGTCGTCTGGACTGATGCATCCGTTAAATATTCCTGAATGGAAGTGGGACAATATCTCTATGGATTTTGTGATTGGACTGCCGAATACTCCAAGAGGAAATGATTCAGTTTGGGTGATTGTTGATAGACTGACGAAATTAGCTCATTTTAAACCGATTAAGATCAGTTTTTCCTTGTAGAAATTGGCAGAGATCTATATCTGTGGAATTGTGAAAGTGCATGGTAATCCATCGAGTATTGTCTTGATATGGGTAAGATATTTACGTTCAAGTTTTGGGAGAGCTTGTAGGAAGCATTGAGGACTAAGCTAAGGGTGAGATATGTCTATCATTCGTAGATAGATGATCCGACTAGGAGGACTAACCATTCTTTGGGGGACTTGTTGAGGGCTTGTGTCTTGGGGAAAGGAGGTAGTGTGACGTGTGTCGGAAAGTCCGATAATAGAGTTTATCCGAAGCTGTTAGTGTCGAGCGTTTTTCGAGGGCGAAAATCTTTTTTAAGTGGGGGAGATTTGTAACACCCCAAAATTAGATTAATATTTTTAATTAATTATTGAAGTGTTGATGTAGGTGATTTTTTTGTATTTAAATTATTTAGCAGTATTTGAGCTATTTTGAGGTTTTGGGTATTTTAGTAATTACAAAAAATAGAGGTTTCGAGCGGAGAAAATAAAATATATTTAGATTATTAATAATAATTAGATAATTTGATTTTTAGTAATTAATAAAATAATTATATTTTCTAGAAATAGTTCATTATTATTATTGTTATGATTAAATACTTATTTAATAGAAATTGGAGTGTCCTAGTTATTTGATAAAAATATAGTTTTTAGGATATATTTAAATTATTATAAATAACTAAATTATTTTAATTATTTAGTAATAATTGGGGTGATTATAATTATTAGAAATAATTTATAATACTCATATTTTTATTAAATTTTTATTTATTTGACATATTTAATTAATTGGAAAGATTATTTAGAAATTAAGTGTTAGGGTAAAAAATATATTTTATAGACAAAATTATTTTAAAATTATTTAATTAATACTAAAATAAATATTTTAGTGTTAGAAATAATATTAAAGTTACTCTAGTGATGTGTGAACAAGTAGGGGTGAAATGTTAGAAAATTGGGACTATAAACAGTTAACGTAAGAGTTGGAACTTGGTTACGATAGAAAAACAAAAAAAAATCTGAAATGGCGCATTTGAAGAGTCAGGAATAGATAAGGGTGTTGGAGTTGTTGGAACATCAAGATTTTTAGGCAGCAGAATGATAAGGGTTCCTTCGCCCTCTCATTAGCGCCAAGGTTTTTCCAAAAATCTTGTAATCATATGATTTTGGTTTTCCCATATGTTGTGATATTTGATCTGATATGGTTGGTTGTCTTATGAAATGTTGTGTTGATATATGTATTGTGTTATATGTATTATTTGACCCGAGGGGTATCAATTAGCTCCTTAGGTATGATATATTAATCGATACTTGTAAACGTGTGAAACTGTTGTTAAAATATTATATTATTATAATTGTGATATTATCAGTAAATTGTTTGTAGATTATTTTTACGATTGGTGCGTAAATGCGATTTTCCCATTTGGCCACTTTCCTTTTGATTGATCTGTAACTAAATGGGATAATCCTATTTGGTTACTGTATTCCTTATTTTAACGAAGAATTTGGGATCTAGTTTTTTGGGTGATTGGTGATTTTTTTTATCTGTGAAATTTGGTGTTATGATAATTTTAAAAAATATATTTCTTTTTAAAATGATTTTTGATTGGATTTTCTCAATAACACTGTAAAAATCATTTTGTATCATATTTAGCCACTATATTCCCTCTTTGATGAAGAAACGTGAATCAAAGTTTTAGGATGAATATAGATTATTTCCTTGTAAAATTTAGTGTTATAATAATTTTTAAAAAAACATATTTTTTTATAAAATATATTTTTATTGGATTTTCTCAATGACACTTTAAAAATTGCTCATTGTCATATTTGGTCAATGAAACCCAGATTTTGGCGAGGAAATGTGGGACTGTTATGTTTTGTGAGCTGTAATTTTTTGGAATTGTGACTAATAATATTATTTTAATATAATTAAAATACTTTGATCAATAATATCCCAAATAAAATTTGTGAAACCTTTTTCCTCAAAAAATTTCTCGAATCCAACGATGAAATCCTGATTTGGGTAAAATGGTCGGAAAGTCGGAAAAAATTGATTTTTTTGAAAACTTTAGTGAATCGAGAATCGGAAAAAGCGGGTATCATACGACGGCGGCCGCAGCGGCGGCAACTGTATGGAAGGTGAAAACATGTCGTCGGAGTGGTCGTGATCTTACGGACGGCGACGGAACGCGGCCGGAGCGGCGGTGACGGTCTTAGGGGCATTTTCATAATTTTTGCTATTTTTGTATTTATGAATTTAGGCAGGGCCGGTCCCGACATTTTAGAGGCCCTGGACAAATATTAAATTTTTTATATTTTAAGTTATTATTATAAAATAAAATTTAATAATATATTTTTTATAAAATAAAAAAATTAATAGAACTAAACATAAATAAATTAAAATGTGTTATATTTTATGATATAAATTTATTAATAAATGAATTTATTATATGATGGATTTTCAAAATTTATTTTAAAAAATTTAAAAGGTCCATGTAATATATATATGATTTTTTTTTATTAAATTTATACATTTATTGTTGGAAGTTCAAGTTGAAAACTCTTTGTAGAATCTAGATGCTGTGTTATAGAAAGAAAAAATATAAAAGTCAAAAAGCAAGTGCTGTTGTAGAATGTAGATGCTGTGTTATAGAAAAAAATTCAAAAAGCAAGTGCTGTAAGGTCTCGAACCGAGGACCTTCTAATTTCTAGTTATCACCAGTACCGCTAGGCTAATGCTGCTTAGTTAACATGTATTTAGTGAACAATTTATTTATTAGTTAATATTTATTATAATTTTTTACCAATTCAGCCGATTTTTGAGGCCCTCGATTTTTTGAGGCCCTGGGCCGTAGGCCTGGTTGCCCTGGCCCAGGGCCGGCCCTGAATTTAGGAGACCTTTTCCTTTCTATTTTGAGTATTCTTGGTGAATAAATAACCTTATAGCGACTTCATAAATTTTTTTAACATTTTATATTAATGATTTGAAGATAATTAATTATGGCAAATAAATAATGCTTTGGTGTGGTGAATTTTGGGGGACTTTCTGGTGTAAACTGTGGTTCATATTTGGAACCTATTTTGGTGAATAATTTTTGGTGGCTATGACTTTTGGTGATTAATTGTGTTCGTTTAATAATATGATCATCCATACATATATTTTGGAGTTAGGTGAGACTTCGGTCTATTTGGTGGTCTCAGATCCATTGGTGGGATCGTTGGTCTAATTGAGAGGTCAGAGGTGTGTCTCAAATCCATTGGTGGGATCTCCGGTTCAGACGAGGGACTGGAGACGGTGGAATATAATCAGTAACATACCTCTGATTCCACAAAAACTTGGTACCACATGCATATAGGAGAAGGAGTTGGTGCATTATACAACATTTCATAAAATTGTGAATGATGTTTTGGATGTTTATGTTTGTGTTGCCTTGTATGTTGATATTGTTGTTTGTTTGTATTATCATTATGTTGCTAAAATAATGTTGTTATTATATGCAAATGTATTCTCAACCATTTTTCTATTTGTTTGGCATATTTTATGCTACTAATTATATAGGTGAGCAGCAAGAGTGATAGGGTCGTGAGTATTGCGAGATGGGCCTCTTGGAATTTTCTATTTTAATTTCCTTTTACTTAGTCAAATAAAATTCTTTGAACTGTAACACTTGGGTTTTGCGCGCTTCTATTTTGCTTATGTTGGGAATTGTAAAATCCTTATGGATTATTTTTGTGATAATTACTCAGACTATTTTTATGTTTCATTTCCGCTGCATTTTGCAACCATCCATGATTAATATTTGATTTTTGTGATGAAGTAACATCCTATGCATGGGGTTCTTCAATAAATAAAATGTTTTGGGGTTTAGGGTGTTACAAATGACCTTCAAGTCAAAGTTTCCAAAGAAACCAAAACAAAATACCTATGAACCAAATAATCTGAAGGGCTCAGATGTTAATGTCAAGACTCATCCAAGACAAAACTTGTTTAAGCCAAAAGTCTGGATTTAGCATGGGCATGCTAATCTATTCCTTTTAGAAGATCTGGTAGAAGGCGAGGTAAAGAGTTTTATTGAGGAGCGTAAGGATTGGTAGGAGAAGAGATTCAGTGAGATTCAACCATGGAAACCTACAGATGTTGATACTGAGAGAATAACATGGACTCGTTGTGCTAGGGTTCCTTGTCATGTTTGGGGGAACAGGTTCTTCAAGTGCATTGTTGAACCATGGGGCTCTTTTATTAACTGTGATGAAAAAACGTAGCTTAAGGTCTCCATGCGTGTTGTGAGGATTCATATCAGTACTAAACACACTGCTCTGATTTCTCTATGTAAAGAGGTCATTATACAGGGTATTTCGTTCACTATCAATTTGATAGAATAGTCCCCAGGGGTAACGGAAGTTCATTCCGACAGGGAGTACCATGAGGAGGATGAATCGGAGCTTTCCTTCGTTTGGGATATTTGTTCACTAGCCTTAACAAATATAATTTTGTTAGAGCTTTGTTTTGAAAACTATGAATAACCAAGCCCACTTTTATTATTGGAATATCTTTGTTGACTAAGGACACACTCCAACCCTATTTGTCCTTTTTCACACCTTTCAAGAACTCTCTTTAATTGGACATTTTGGAAAGAAAGTGATTCACAATTATTGCATAAAAAATTCTATTTTTTATCACTAATCATCTTTTGTTTCTCATATTTGAAATATTTTTCCATTGTCTCAACTTCTTCTTCTAGAGACGAATTTTGTTTCTTTTAAGATGATATAGTTTTGTAAAATTTTTTGCATTCATTTAAAAGTTCATTTATGGAACCTTGTGCATCATTATCATAAAGAGAAAATTCAATACTAACCTCATCGTCTTTATCATCGGAATGGTGTGAAGCCATTAATGCTAGATTTGTACATTCTTTTCTTTTGGTATCGGAAGAAGAACTTACTTCATTATCTTCCCATGCTATAAATGCTTTCTTTGACTTTTTTATCTTTTTTTCTCTTGAAGTATTTATTCTTCTTTTCAAGTGTAGGGCATTCACTTTTGACATGTCCTTTTTCTCCACATTCAAAGCATTTGACCTTCCTTGTTGGTGCTTCCCTAATGATCTCCTTTTTCCTTTCTTTTCTTAGAAACTTTCCATACTTCTTGATAAAATCATCTTCTTCTTCACTAGTGGACTCTTCTTGATTGCTATCATGATGTTTGACTCTCTTCTTTAAGGCAATGTCTTTTGAATCTTTTACTTGAATTTCATGAGTTTCAAGTCTTTCGAATAATTTTGTGGAAGTCATTATTGATAGATTTTTCTTCTTGCATATTATCGTCACTTTTGTTTGCCATTCCCTGGTTAAGGATTTAAGCACTTTAAGATTGAGTTCCTCGATAGTAAGAGTCTTACCAAGTGCTTTCAAGTGATTTACTAAGTGCACGGATCTTTTTTGTAAGTCGAGGATGAATTCTCTAGGTTTCATTCTGAATAACTTGTATTCTTGACTCAATGTATTTAATCGAGATCTCTTGACTTCAACGGTTCCTTCATGAGTTTCTACTAGAGTATCCCATATTTCTTTTGACGTTGTACATGCAGAAACACGAAAAATTCCATCCATGCAAAGTGCACCTTGAAGAAGGTTGATTGCCTTTTTATCATAGAGGACTTTTTATTATCATCGTCATTCCATGAACCTTTAGGCTTTGTTGATTCAGTACTATCGACAACAGTTGTAGGAACAAAGGGACCATTTTGGACTGCTTCTCATACTTCTTCTCCTACTGCTTCTAAGTGAGCCTTCATCTGAATTTTCCAGAAATCAAAGTATTCTCCACAAAATAATGGAGGCTTGTTGTTGCTACCACCGTCTCTAAAAACTGGATTTTGATTTGCGAAAGCCATCTGGATCTTTTAGGAACTTGTTACCTATAACCTGCTTTAATACCAATTGTAAATTTAAGAATGCGCCTAAGAGGGGGTTAATTAGGACTTTGAAAATTTATCCGGTTTTAGAATACTTGTTCTTATTTTTCTAGTTTGGTGCAATAGTTTATACATGTGTTTCTTTTCTTTTCTGGCTTTAAATTTGTGATGAAAGCGGTAAATGCAGAAAAGTAATGAACACAATGATGTATATTGGTTCCCCTCACAGTCCGAGACTACTCCAGTCCCCTCTCAACACGAAAGAGATTTCACTAATGTTAGATATTTGTACAAGCCTAAACCCAATACTTCTCCTACAATCTTCTAACTCAAAACCACCAAGAACAATCCTCTTGGATCAATCAAGTTGAAATGAAAGCAATCCTCTCACTTTCAACCTCTTGCTTCCAACAATTCTGGATAGCATGGAATACAAAACCAAGTAATCTTAATTCCAACAATCTTGGAAAATAAGATATTTATACAAAAAGTTTTTAAGAATATGAAATTTAAAGAA
Source organism: Vicia villosa (assembly GCF_029867415.1). NCBI lineage: Eukaryota > Viridiplantae > Streptophyta > Magnoliopsida > Fabales > Fabaceae > Vicia > Vicia villosa. The sequence continues at coordinate 40,549,761 of NC_081181.1, read as the reverse complement.
TAATTATCACTTTGAGTGATGTATCAATATAATTGATCTTCCCTTCAAACAAGCAATTTATAATGATAGAATATAGTACTCAAGTGTTTGTAAATATTTGTAAATATTATATGAATTTTTTTTGACTAACATGGAAATGCATGCAGAAAAATTCTTTGTGAAAGGTGCTTTGTAATTTTATATGAATTTTTGTTGACTAACATTGAAATTTGAATGATAACAATGATGTTAAATTACTATTGAAGAGGTGCTTTGTAATTTGAAATTTCATGTATTTATATGAGCATAACACCTCTATGAAACATGGTAAAGTCATGGAAAAATAACATGAATAAATATCAAATTTAAATGAAAAGGTTTCATGAAGAGTGCATGAAAAGGTGTTAAAAAGTTGCTATTTTTTTTCAAGTTTGTACAGGACTTGTTAAGTCGGTTTTAACGGATACCTGACTTAACAAGTTCACAATAATTTTGAATTTCAAATAATTATTCAAATTTTAAACAGCATCAGATTTTGTTAAGTCAGTTAACCTGACCTGACTTAAAAAGTGCTGACAGGTTTTTTTTTTTTTTAAAAATAGTTTTTTATGCATTTGAATCAAAGATTGTTATGCATGATAATTTGAGAATTTTAAAAATGAAAATGTATAAAATATTTTGAGCACTAAGTTATCAATATAATTTGCATGTTTATACCTTTATTAATCAAGATCCATGCTAGTCTTCAAAGTAAAAATCTTGAATAATTTGTTGCTAGCTTTCAATATGATGAGTCTTGAATCATTTGAAGATAAATGCACTTGAAGCTTTTTCCATACTTTATGAGATGATAATTTGATTTTCACTTTGTCTTCATCAAAACACATTGGATGGAGAGTCTTGACTTCAGAATATGGACATTCCTCTTGGATTTGAAAACAAATTTGGATCACATGTATGCAAACTAAATAAATTTTACCCAGTCCATGAAGAAACAAAGGTACATTCAAGGACAAGCTTACCACACCTTATTTTCAAATTCCTCCAACGATGGGAAATCTGTTGCCTTGATTATTTATGTCGATGATATTATCCTTACTAGAGATTATACAGTTGAAATGGCAAGAGTAAAAGAGAAATTAACAGTAAATTTGAAAATGAAGACTAAGGATCCATGAGATATTTTTTTAGTATGGAGGATGCTCTATCAAATAATGGTATTGTGGTTTCACAATAGAAATACATTTTAAACTTATTGAAAGAAAAGAGAATGAATGGATGTCGTCGAGAAGGTACCCATATGGATCCCAATGCTAAACTTTGGGGGAAAAGGTAATGTTCCTATTGATACTAGAAGATACTGGAGATTGATTGGGAAACTAATTTATTTGTCACACACGCGGCCTGATATTGCTTTCTCAGTTAGTGTAGTAAGTCAATTTATGCATTTTCCTTTTGAGGAACATCTTGAGGCAGTATATAGGATACTGAGATATTTGAAGGGAAATCCCGAAAAAAGACTTATTTTTTAAGAAGACTAGTGAAGGAAATGTGGGTATCTTCATTGATGTTGATTGGGAAGGTTCGGTCACAAATAGAAGATCTACCCATGGATATTGTACCTATGTTTGGGGGTAATCTTTTGACATGGAGGAGCACGAAACAAATAGTTGTAGCTATAAAGTCGAGTTTAGAGTTGTGACTCAAGGTATTTGTGAAGGATTATGGACCCATAGAGTCCTAGAAGAACTTAAGATGAAAATTGAGCTTCTATTGAACTATACTCTGCAATAAAGTTGCTATTAACATAACTCATAACCCTGTTCAACATGACAAAACCAAATATATTGAGATTGATTGGCATTTCATAGAGGAGAAGTTAGATGTTGGAATCATATGTCTACCTTTTCTGACTTCGAGTTAGCAAACTGCAGATATATTGACCAAAAGCTTGGCAAGACATACCTTTGAGCATTTGATAGACATTTAAGCATGATAGATATGTATGCACTAACTTGAAGGGGTGTTGGAAAATACATCCATATTTATTTCCCTATTTTATTGTTTTCTAGGAAATTCTAGAGATTTCCATTATGTCTTTTCATTTTACAATGTAATAATTTTCTCCTTAACTCAATGGGAAAATTAGTTGTATTCTCACTATAAAACGTCACTTACCTATTATCTTTCAATAATGTTCTATTTAGAATCATGTTTCTATCCAAATCATTAATCTCAAGATCTTTTCTAATAATTTCTCTTATAGTTTTTTTATGTCTCAATCTACCTCTATCTATTTGACTTATCTATATATGATCTACTCTCCTTACCACGTAATTTACATGTCTTCTCTCTACAAGCACAAACCACCTAAGTCTATTTTCCACCATCTTTTCTACCATATGTCCGACCACAACAATCTCTCTAATATTGTCATTTCTAATCTTATCACTCTAGTCTTACCACACATCCAATGCAACATCCTCATCTCCGTTACCCTTACGTTATTCTCGTGTTAATTCTTAACCGTCCAACATTCTCTCTCATACAATATCGTAGGTCTTACCACGGTCCGATAAAAAAAAATTGAACTTTAATTGTATCTTTGTGTCACCGCGCTTGAATTAGATGATTTACATTCCCTTTTATTTCTCCATCATTTTGTTTTACAGACCCGATATATTTAAACAACTTGAATTGTGGGATGATATGGTATCCAAGTTCCACCTCTAAGATAGAAACGCTTCCCCTTTTGCTGGACTAACATTCTGGATACTCCGTCTTACTTTTGCTTAGGCGAAAGCTATGTGTTTCTAAAGTTTGTCTCCAAGTATTCAACCTCTCATTTAAATCCTCTTCCGACTCTCCAAATAGGTCTATATCATCTGCAAAAAGCATGATTTTTGGTGCTAGCTTTTGGATGTGTTTCGTGAGTACATTCAAAATTAAAGTAAAATGGTAAGGGCTTAGAGTTAAACCTTGATGTAAACTTAGTGTAATGGAGATCGTCCGTCTCTCCATGTTGTGTCCGTACACTAACTGATACTCCTTCAAAATCTTAGATAACTCGAATACATGTAATCCTAACCTCTTTCTTCTCTAGAATTTTTCACAAAATCTCTCTAGATATTCTATTATAGGCATTCTCTAAATCTGAACTAGCACACTGCAAGCCTTAAATCTTCTTTCTTGACTTTCCTAAAACTCTTTACATTCATCAAGTAAATGTGAACTTTTATTCTCATCAACACTGCACTTTCTCCTTTAATATTAATTCTGTCATTCATTTATTTATTATTATGATCATTATCATAATGTATTTACTCAGTTCCTACTGTTAATTTTCTAAAACTTTCCCTGACTTTATACTTGTAAAGTTCATGAACTTGTGGTTCTATTTCCTCTATAAGAAATAAAAATCTACTTTACATTGCATAATTCATATAGTTGTCATTTGCATTCTGGTCTCATTTATTGACATTTTAAATAACTGCCAAAATTTTCTCATCTTTTTATTTTAAAGTGTTTCTGGTTCACTTGAGAGTTTAAAATTAACTACAAGCACATGATAATGATACAAACAAAGACAGTATTCATAGATTATATTCCCACTGCCACCATTAAACACAAGCTTTGAAGGTTCTTGCAGGATAAAAACCGTGCCTGTATAGCTACACTACAGCTTCGAAACTGGTAAACCTGCAATCAGAAAGAGAGTATACAATTCCATTGTTAACATTTTCAACAAGTTTAATTCACAACAATATTTGACTCGAGTGAAAGGGCAAAAGATGCTCTTACTCAGGGCTTTTGCATTAACAATGCTTGGGCATGCAGCTGGAGGTTGAGCATTTTCATTGAGGAACGGTTCCACCCTGTTGGCATCAAACCATACCGGGTAGCCTTTGATCTTCCCCTGCATAATATTTTAAGGAGTCTCATCAGTTTTACAATACAAGACACTGTGATCATAGGAATGAACCCAAGATGGAGAGACATATGGATTTACCAGCACGTTAAGAGCGGCTAGTGTTGCCATTCCCTCACGAGTCCACTGCAAACACATACATGTACATGAAACAACCGATCAGTTTCGAAAATGATTCAACAGCGAAAATACTTTTTATTTTAATAGGCAAATGTTACTTGTTAGTTTGTTAGGGAGAGGGAGAATTCGGTAGCAGCAGAAATCGAACCATGGATCTCATTCTTAATACTTCTTTAGCATTGGACTAACTAAATCGTCGAGGACGTGAAAAGACTCTTATAATACTGAAAATGTTTAGCATAATAAGCGGGTTAGAACTAATTACCTTGGAAGCAGATGCAATGTGCGGTACTACAATGGCGTTCTTCAACTCTGCAAGTCCGGGTTTCATGTAAGGCTCTTCCTATAAAAAGTCACAGGGGGACTTGTAAGTTGTAACTGTGGTTGTACTAAAGACAAATCCAATTATCCAAAACCAGACAAGGTTTAATTACCTCAAACACATCAAGGCCTACACGAAACAATGGGTTCTGTTTCAAGTGCTCCACAAGTGCAGCTTCGTCAATAACAGGCCCTCTACTGCAATTTATAAGAATTGCTTCCTGTAATAGGAATGTAAAAGAGAATTTTCACCACTTGATGTCATGAACAATTTAAAGGAAAATATTTTTTTTGAACTCTTACCTTCTTCATCTTGGCGAGTCTTTCCTTGTTGACTAGATGATAAGTGGTTTTATCCAAGATAGGATGAAGACTAATCTACAAAAGCACTCATGATAGACAAAATTATTTGAAACAATCAAATGTGATATGTTTATAGCTACAAAGTTAAAACTCTCAGCATCAGAATTCTCACTATATCAGCCTCCTGGAGAACCTCATCCATGGACGTCGCCCTTTTCCAAGTCACCGGTGTTTCACCATTTGCCTTTAAGAAATCACCATAAGCTGCATTATGGAAAAATAACTATTAGTCAATTTGCTTTGAACACAACAAATATCCATTTCAACATTGCATAGGGACATGCCTGTGACAAATTTTTCTAGTCGTGTAGCTTGGTAGAGATCAAAGTATATCAGATTCATCTTGAACCCTTCAACCTGATACAGCTCAAAACAATTGCATCATAGTCAACTTAAGGTCATTAACAATTGCATCATAGTCAACTTATTAGAAAATTACCATCATTCTTGCATAGGCTGATCCAATACGGCCAGCTCCGATAACACCAACAGTTTGCCCTTTGAGTAGGTTTCCGACAAATCTATCCGATAGAAAAAACCAAACTAGTTATTCAAATCTTCAGAAGAGTACGTATGATATTAATACTTTGATGTATGAAGACTAACAAAGAAGAACTTGCGCAACATTTAAAAAAACTCGTAGACGAAACATGAAAGGATGATTTTCATACAGATGTGGTAGCCATCCATCATATAGACCTGCCCTCATGAACTCATCCGCCTCAACTATCCTTCGAGCAGCTGCCAAAGACAGCGATGCTGCCAGCTCTGCGGTAGTTTCCGTGAGCACTCCCTACCGAAAGCAAGGAATGAAGCTAATGTCAGATCAAATAACTTCCCCATCAAAACTATCACTATTATAAAACACAATTTAAGAAAAGAGATAGCTTACAGGAGTATTTCCAACAGCAACACCGTACTTGTTTGCAGCATTGACATCCACATTATTATAACCAACAGCCATATTACTGAAAGCTTTGCCCCCAGCTTTGCTCAAAGCAGAGAACAACTCTTCTCCCCAGTCTTCAGTCAGCTGCAATAGTAAATAAGCTCTCTCCATTAATGAATGATATATAGAATAAAAATTATACAAAAATATGACAAAATCAGTCCTCTTAAAAATTACATTCATTGTTTTAGGAAACACAAAGTTAGTGTACACGAGTCTTTGAACTTTCTGTTACTAGAAAACCAAAAGTGTCAAGACAAATGATATGAAAACATGTTGATTGTTAGAACGCGGTGGAGAAACCCCATTCAAGTCCACCCATATATGTTTTCCTCTATTCAAAATTTAAATTTACCTTAAACTAATTTAATTTCAAAAAACAATTAGTCTGATACACAATCAAATTTTAGGTTATAATGTAAAATAGAATTTTGCACAAAATCATTAAAACCTAAAAAAAAAAAAAATTAAAATTAATTTTATATCCTCAAATCATAAAATTAACTCCGGAAGCAATACAAATTCAAACAATCACTTCAAAATGATTAAAACAAAAAAACATGAAAATTCCGATGAACTCGTAGTAATTCGATGATCAACATAACATAGACATAAAAATGAAAATCTGTTAATTCAATTCATCCATGTTACAACAATAATTACCTGTCCAATAACTCCATCACACTTATCACCAATCAAAGCAATGATATCTTCAACAGACAGAATAGTTTTCTTCTCAGTACATATCTGAATTAAACAAACACAAACAAATTCAACGTTTAGAAAAGCTGTTATTTCAACACACAAGGAATCTAACCAAAAATAAAAAGAGAAAGGACAATTAATCGGATAACAGAAACACGACACAGACACTGATACATCGTATAATCACAAAATGTCCGTGTAAGTGTCAGACACTGAAAACATTACAGTTAAATTACTTACTTCAAGACGAATATCTTGCTGAATGAGAAGATTGATCCAACGACTTCCAGGCATTGATTTAGTGCTAACAACTCTGTATTTTCCATTTGGGTTCCAAACTTCGATTGAAACTGGTTTCGCCATTGAACTAGTTGAAGGAGGGAAGGTGATGATGAATGATGATGAATTTTGAGTAGTAGATATTTGGTTTTGCGGTTATTGTAGTAATATACTATAAGAGAATAATGATTCGGTATGACGCGGTGTATGGTAGTAATATATTTCTAACCAATGAAATTGATGCTATGAGGGTGCACTGTAGGGGTGATTTGAATGAAGTATGTGATTTGAGCCCTTTTCATGTAACGTGAGGCTGTTAGGTGTTTATAAGGAAGGAGATGAGTTGATGTAACATTTGGGACTCTCGTTAGGGATAATACATTATCCATTTCATCCTATTTTGATAAATAAGGAAACACCAATATGTTCACGTGTTATATCAAAGATATTTAGGGTTAGACAATCGATAAACAATGTAAAATTTTGCCATCGTTTTAACTAAAACTCTCTATGCTCTTTATAATTTATTTTAAATTAAATAATTATATATTAAATATTTTTTATGTTATTTTAATTTATTTGAACGGTTAATTTTATCAAATACATAAATTAATTTATCCGCTATAAATCATCAATCATCAGATATAAGTCATACACTATCAATCATCAACCATCAGTCATCAATTATAAACCATAATCTATCACTTAACAAACATAATTTAACAAATTTTATATATTAGGCAGAGGAAATCAAACAAAAAAAAGAAAAGCGTGGATTTCATTTTGTTAAACACTTTTAAGGGTGTGGTAACTAAATTGATACTTTTAAGGTGTTTTTGTTTAGAAAAATGTTTTTTTAGTTTGAGGTTGGAAATAATTATTCTTTTATTTAATAGGTGGGAAAGAAAAAAAAAATTTGGAATAAATAATACCTAGGAATATAAATTACTCATGAAATTTTAAATATCTATTCCCATATTAAAGGGTGAGAATCATCTATTCCTATGGGACAGTGTTTTAAAAACCGGACCGGACTGGCCGGTCGGACCGGTCGAACCGGGAACCGGCCAGGTAACCGGTCTGGTTCAATAGTCAGATCGGATATGCCATCAAACCGGTGGGAACCGGTGAAAACTGGTGAAAACCGGGAAAACTGGAAAAACCGGAAAACCGGCGGTTTAATTGCTTTTTTTTTGTTTTTTTTTAAACTTTTTTTTAAACTTTTTTTTTAAATTTTTTTTAAACTTTTTTTTAACATTTCTTTTTAATTTTTTTTAATATATTTAGTAGTCTATTACTTAAATAGCATTCTCACATAGTTTTTTTCGTTAGTGACAAATTAAAAACTTTATTGTCTATTTGTTATCTTTGCTAATAAGTTTTCTTAAATAGCATAAACATATTGAATTTTATTTGATTTTCTTTTTAGGAGGATCCTATTTTGAATTAAATTTGGTACACATTGGAGTTATTTTGTTATCAACTATTCAATTAGATTATGTTGTAATTAGACTTTGTTTGCAATTAGACTTTGTAATTTCTTACTATTTTGTTATGTGTGATACCTTTGTTTAAAATTTGAATTTAAGTTATGAAATTGTGAATTTATGATATGATATTTTAAAAAAATTTAAAAGCTAGTTATATTTTTTTAGAGATTGAATCATCCAGTTCGACCGGTTTTATACTTATATAATGACAGGTCTATTCAATCCGGTTTAATCCGGTTTGGTCGTGCGGTTCGACCAGTAACCCAGTGGTTCGACCGATAAATCAGTGACCCAGTACCCTCACCGGTTCGATGACCGGTCCGGTTTTTAAAACATTGCCATGGGATGATGGGAATAAAAAATAACCAACTAAAACTACCGACTTTCATACTATTTCAACACATTATTTTATATGTTTATAATTTTGAAATTATAAATAAAATAAAATTCAAAAATATTCCTAGGAACCTTAATAAATTACCAAACAAATGGATGGGAATAAAACTCCTGACATTAACATTCCTAGGAATGAAATTTCCAGAATTGTAATTTTGATCTCTCAAACAAACATACCCTTACTTGAGATAATTGGATATGAGATGTTGATTCGGATTTAATTCATGATAATATCATTTTTTTTCTTAGAATGTGTTGATACTTATTGACATATCACAAGCAAACGACTTTTATCAAAGTAGTAAAAAGATTGACGTTCCTTAGAGATTAGTTTGATTATCAAATTCTAATATTCACGTGTTTATCTAAGACAATCATTTATGTTGGTCCGAGAATCATTGTGATACCCGTTTGACATACCCGTTTAATCCCCTATGGAGAATCACAACACGAATTGACTCGCTCTAGGTTTTGCCTACACCGGATCCAATGATGGCGGTGGCGGTGGCCGCGGTGATGGTGGTGACGGCGGTGGCCGCAGTAACGGCAGTGGTCGCGGTAACGGTTGGCCCCGGTGACGGCGGTGGCCGCGGAAATGGCAATGGTGGCAGAAACGGCGAAGAAACATCGGGTGTTACAAACAATGGCAGTTATTTCAATATAGTCGGCAATGACCAAGAGAGTTCCTCATACTCCCTCAAGGTCAATATTCCTAAGATGAATGGGAATAACTATAATGAATGGGCCTAAACATTTCGCTTGGTATTGGATAACAAAGGGAAGCTTGGTTTTTTATCAGGAGCAGTAGTTGAACCGGCAGTAGGAGACCCTCTTTACAAACAATGGAAATCTGAAAACTCCTTAATTATTGCGTGGTTGGTAAGCTCTATGGAAACTGGAATAGGTAAGCCTTATATGTTTTTGCCTTCTACAAAGGATGTATAGGAAGCTGTTAAGGAAACATACTCTGATATTCAAAACTCTTCACAAATTTTTTGTTTAAAATCAAAGTTATGGCATGCGAAACAAGGGGACAGGAATGTTACTGCTTATTACAATGAGTTGTTGACCCTGTGGCAAGAGTTGGATCTATGTTATGATGACAATTGGAGGTGTACACAAGATAGTGTTTTGTTTCTCAAAAGACAAGAAAATGATCGTGTCTTCATGTTTCTCGCTGGGCTCAATAAAGACCTTGATGAGGTAAGAGGTAGAGTTTTAGGAAAAATACCATTTCCAACTCTTCGTGAAACTTTTACAGAAATAAGAAGGGAGGAGGCACGACAAGGTATTATGATGGGCAAGAAACCACAAAGCTCTGAATATGAAGGCATAGCTTTGGCTACTAGGAACCTTGACGAGGGAAAAAAGGTAGACAAAGTTCCTTGGTGTGACCACTGCAAACGTGAATGGCATACGCGTGAAACCTGTTGGAAGCTCAAAGGGAAACTTCCTAACTGGAAGAAGAAAGGTGGTCGTGCATTTCAGGCTAGTAATTCTGATCAAGGGCAGCAAATCTCTTCACCTCAGCTTCCACTCACTACAGAACAACTAGACAGACTGTACAAACTCCTCGAGTCTCCATCTCCTTCTTGCTCTATAGCAACAAAAGGTAATTCTGCATTTATTAGTGTCAGTCTCAGTCATACTTGGATAGTAGATTCAGGTGCCTCTGATCACATGACAGACGAATCTATTTTTTCTCTTCATATAGTCCGTGTGCAGGTAACCAAAAAATAAAAATTGCAGATGGCTCTTTTTCAGCCATTGTAGGTAAAGGGTCAGTTGTCTTGTCTCTAATGTTAAGTCTGAAAAATGTCCTTCATGTTCCAAATTTATCATGTAATTTAATGTGCGTCAGTAAATTAGCCCAAGATATAAATTGTCAAACTAATTTTTTCTGATCTCACTGTGTCTTTCAGGATTTGAACTCGGGGAAGATGATTGGCAGTGCTAAGGAGAGTGGAGGACTCTACTACCTTGACATTGGATCTGCATCACAACTACCTTCAAATACAATAAGTTTCTGTTTTGAGTCTTTTTCTGTTTTGAATAATATAGATGACAACATTATGACATGGCATTTAAGATTAGGTCATCCTAGTTTTCGTTACTTAAAACACTTGTTTCCTAAGTTATTTTATAATAAGAACTTTTCTTATTTTAAATGTGAAGCATGTGAGTTTGCAAAACATCATCATTCTCAATTTTCAATACAGCCTTATAAACCATCAAAACCTTTTTCTATTATTCACAGTGATGTTTGGGGCCCTAACCGTACAAGTACGCTCTCTCTCAAAAAATGGTTTATCATATTTATAGATGACCTTACAAGAGTATGTTGGGTGTACTTGTTAAAGGGGAAATCAGATGTTTGTCAGGATGTAAAGAATTTTTTTTACAATGATGCAGAATCAATTTCAAACAAATATTCAAGTCTTTAGAAGTGATAATGGCAAAGAATATTTAACACTATCCTGGATGATTTTTTCTAAAAAATGGGATTGTACATCAAAGTTCATGTCCTAATACTCCTCAATAAAATGGAGTTGCCGAAAGGAAAAATAGACAATTATTGGAGGTTGCTAGAGCTTTACTTTTCACAAATAAAGTACCAAAATATTTGGGGGGCGAAGCCGTTTTAACAGCTGCATATTTAATTAATAGAATGCCCTCCAAAATTCTTAATTTTCAAACTCCAATTAATACTTTCAAAGAATGTTTTCCTAGTTCTCGTGTTTTAACTGATCTGACATTAAAAATCTTTGGTTGCACAACTTTTGTTCATGAACATAAAAATGTTGGAAAACTTGAACCACATGCTATAAAGTGTGTTTTTGTTGGATACTCCCCAACCCAAAAAGGATATAAATGTTTTGATCCAAAAACCAAAAAAATGTTTGTCACTATGGATGTTACATTCTTTGAAAATAAACCTTTTTTTGATGACACTCATCAAGGGGGATTTAAAGGAAGACTTGTTTCAAATTGAGAACATGAGTTTTAAAGTAATTTATCTTTGCATGTATCACAAAGTTCTGAGACTTATACTTCTGTACCAAAAGAAAATGGCCATGATTCTTTATCTAATCCTACTCCTGTTATGAGTAACGATCCTTGTGAATCTGAGCCGACATTTTCTCATGTAGAAAACAATGAAATTCTTGAAAATGATGATAGTGATGATCTAATTGAAATGCCACAAAATAATGAGTCACTTCAGGAAAATAAATTTGAATTAGGAAACGTGATTTGGAAAGGGAAGGTTTTTGTGAGAAAGCACCACAAAGGAATGGATGAGTCCACATCTCCACACTGTCAGGAATCTGAATCGGGGAATGATCAACCTCCTAAGAATAAGAAAGGTAAGTCCATTTCTGTTTCTGAAAGTCGTATTTTGTATCCTGATATAGATGATCCTGTTGCCATTAGAAAACCTTTTAGATCGTGTACTAAACACCCCATGTCCAATTTTATATCATATTTGAATTTTTCTTCATCTCTGTCTGCCTTCACCTCAAAATTGTCTAGTGTAGAAATTCCAAAAAATTTACAGGTTGCTCTAGACATTCCAAAGTGGAGGGAAGTAGTACTTGAGGAGATGAAAGCTCTAGAAAAGAACAAGACATGGAGTGTTATGACACTACCGAGTGACAAGAAGAGAGTTGGATGCAAATGGGTGTTTACTGTGAAGTATAATTCAGATGAGTCAATTGAAAGGTACAAGGCTCGCTTGTGGCTAAAGGATTTACTCAGACCTATGGTATAGACTACTCAGAGACATTTTCTCCTGTTGCAAAACTGAACACTGTAAGAATTCTTTTATCTCTTGCTGCTAACATGGATTGGCCCCTACATCAGTTAGATGTTAAGAATGCCTTTCTTTATGGCGATCTAGAAGAAGAAGTATACATGGACATTCCTCCTGGATTTGAAAACAAATTTGGATCAAATGTATGCAAATTAAATAAGTCTTTGTATGGATTAAAACAGTCTCCTGGAGCTTGGTTTGAAAAATTCACTCAGTCCATGAAGAAACAAGGGTACATTCAAGGACAGGCTGATCACACCTTGTTCACAAAGTTCTCCCATGATGGAAAATTGGCTGCCTTGATTGTATATGTTGATGATATTGTCCTTACCGGGGACAATATAGTTGAGATGGCAAGTGTAAAAGAGAAATTAGTAGTAGACTTTGAAATCAAAGACTTAGGATCCATGCGATATTTTCTTGGTATGGAGGTTGCTCGGTCAAAGAATGGTATTGTGGTTTCATAGCAGAAATACATTCTAGACATATTGAAAGAAATAGGAATGAGTGGATGTCGTTCTGCAGATACCCCTATGGATCCTAATGCTAAACTTTGGGGAGAAGGTAGTGTTCTTGTTGATACTGGATGATATCAGAGATTGGTTGGAAAACTGATTTATTTGTCACACACCCGACCTGATATTGCTTTCTCAATTAGTGTAGTAAGTCAATTTATGCATTCTCCTTACGAGGAACATCTTGAGGCAGTCTATAGGATACTGAGATATTTGAAGGGAAAGCCTGTTAAAGGCTTACATTTTAAGAAAACTAGTGAAAGGAACGTGTCTATCTTCACCGATGCTGATTGGGCAGGCTCAGTCACAGATAGAAGATCAACCTCTGGATATTGTACCTATGTTTGGGGTAATCTTGTGACATGGAGGAGCAAGAAACAAGGAGTTGTAGCAAGAAGTAGTGCAGAAGTTGAGTTTAGAGCTATGTCTCAAGGTATTTGTGAAGGGTTATGGATTCTTAGAGTCCTAGAAGAACTTAAGATGAAAATTGAGCTTCCATTAAAATTATACTCTGAAAGTAAAGCTGCCATTAGCATAGCTCATAACCCAGTTCAACATGACAGAACCAAACATTTTGAGATTGATCAACATTTCATAAAAGAGAAGTTAGATGCTGGAATCATATGTCTCCCTTTTGTGACTTCAAGTCAGCAAACTGCGAATATCCTTACCAAAAGTTTGGCAAGACCAACCTTTGAGCATTTGATTGACAAGTTGGGCATGATAGATATCTATGCACCAACTTAAGGGGGGTGTTGGAATATCTTATTTCTATTTGTATTATTTTCGTTTATTCTCTTTTATTTCCCTTTATTCTCCATTAAGGAGAGAATTAATATCATTATTGTATTACCATTATATATACCAGCCTAGAGCTGAGGAATAAAATACAACAGCTTTTTACCATTCCGTTCAATATATAGTAATATCAACATGGTCAACATAATCAAGTTCATCATATTATGGAATATTATCCGTCATTTACGTTAACCAACAATAACATCACGACAACGGGAATAAACTCACTACAATGTCAACTTAACAAGATTACTAGACGAATACACCCAACTTCACCATCAACTAACAACCCCAATATTATCCTTATAAACTCAGCAAGTATTTACGAGAAAACACCATATTCCTGGAACATCGTCCTTATCTCAACAACCTACCAAATCAAACATGTAGATCAAGACATATCATCCTCCTAGGCTTCTGATACTTAGTTTTTCACCTCTAACAATCTTACACGTATAGCAACTGCACCACATTACGCTTCAGATATGCAACTCTGATAATCCATCTTAAGTCATTGTCCATATTAAATTTTCCGTCAACTATATGGTTTACAAGTCTTAATCTAGTTCGGACTTCCTTTAACATCCACCACACAATCGTTGTTCACTAGACATTCTCCATCCTTCACCTTGCGATGCTATCTCGCCTATAAACCAACTCCTCCGACTTGTTCATTACTTCTCAACTTCTCATGGATACTTTCTGTTATACCCCAAAATTTGCCCGCATCTTTTTTCAAGAAAACTCCAATCTGAAAATTAAGAGTCTCATATAATCATGGATTTTTATTTCAACAAATATCCTGACATATGAAATACTTAGTTTTTAGAATTTTTCTTATACAGTAATTTGGCTTGCAGTTGAATTTATTCTTACGCAAACGCCAAATACTGTTTATTACTTCACACATGCTATTTATTTATTTACAGATAAATAGTACTGACACAATTGGTACAGAGTTAAATCTTTTTGCAGGCGCAGAATCAGGAAACTCCGACTGTACTGGTAACAAGTAGATTATTATTATCTTTTGTTTCCCACTAATTTTTGTACTATATTCCATTATTTTCAAAAATCTTTTCAAATCTCTTTTTCAAAAATCAAATCCTAACTTTATTCTCTACATCTCTCTTTTTCCCAACACTATCATACACTTTCTTTCAAATCTTACTTCCACTCAAATTTTCCTTTTGTACGGAATCACATCATTCCCCAACGTCTCTATCCTTCTTTCCATTCTATAAATACCTCTCATTTTCTCATAAAAATCTCACATCAAATTCTAATTCATCTCTCAAATTTCTACTTCATAATCCATCCTTTCTTCTTCCCCGACAAAATGGCAAAGCGGTGGGAAACGTGTTTTCTTAAGGTCATCACCATTGCTACGGTGATCATGTCTTTCTTCTGTCTACATAGCCCGGAACACTGTGGACCTGGGATGCTTATGCTCCCAATCATCTACATGTTACTATTTGTAGCATGGGTTATCAATCGTCATTCTTAAAATTTGCCGTATTTCTTATTTCTTAAATGTACCGTTTATTCGTCGTACTGTTCAATATAGTATGTAATATTTGTATTGTCAGTATTAAATGTTGTACTATTTGTCATAATATTGCTTAATTACTCAGATAATATTTTGTGTGGTTTCTGCCAGTCAAATATTCATTTTTCTGTGCATTAAATGATTTTCAGGGTTATTATCGGTAATTTTGCCCGCATACAGCAAATATTAGTTATTTATTATATATGTATTTTTTTTAACAAGTCATGTAAATAAACTTTCATTTTTCACATAAAACAAAAACAAAAACAACAAAAAAAGAAAATTAACTTTGACTGTTGATTTTTCACTCTAACTGCTACGTCAATACCTGAACAGTCAGTTGACAGCCAAACTGCTGGCAGTACAATTCTCAGTGATTTGTACCATCAATCAAATCAATCTTTTACAATTCAAAATTCCAAGATTTTTGTTCTAGAAGTCTTCTGAATATCACGCGATTAGCAGAGACTCAACACTGCACAAAAATCAGGTACGCTTAACTGTCTCCTACACAAACAGTCCCTGACTAGGGTTTTCTTGTTTTTACAGGAGAAACAAGTTTTTGAGACCTCAAATGGATTTCATGCACATCCATATATCTCAAAGTACCATCATACAAATTTTCAAACTTCAATTCACTCAACGCACCGTCAGCAGCTCAAACAGTCAACAGACGACCCGTTTGACCAAAAAGTCAACAGACAGTCAAAAATGAAATTTTTTGTCAAAGTCCATATTTTGTCAAAGGATTCATCATTTGATCATTGGATGATCATAATTCATCAAGGAAAGATAAAAAATCAACAAAACCCTAAGATTCAAAATTAGGGTTTTTGCTTGAAAAGTCAACTCAACTTTGACTGGTCATAACTCTCTCATCCTTCATCCAAAAAATTCAAACCAAAGCTCATTTTGAAGGAAATTCAATTATCTTTCAAATGCAATTGATCCCATGGTCATTGCATTCACCATTTGAAAAATATGACCAAAGACATTACAGGTCATTTTCAAAGTCAACAAAAAGACACTTTTTTCAAAAAGACACCCAAGGAGCATCAAAAATCATTTTGACATGAGACCAAAGACATTGGTTAGAGGACTCTTTGAGGTTTCCAAAAAGTGCAAGAACTCCTTCATATGACAAAAATTGAGGGATTTACACCTTGTTGAAGTTGGCTAAATTTTGGGAAAATGCATGAAACCAACATTGCTCAAAAATGCATTTTTTCCAAATGGGGCCAAGTTTTCATGGTTCAAACATGTTTGCCATGTTATTATGGGCCTCCCACGACCAAGACCAAGCCCATAACATTTTTCTCCATTTTGTGATTTAATTTTATCATTTAAGATTAAATTAAAAAGGAAAAAAAGGAAGGATAAAGCATAGCTTATTTTCTAAGCTAAAGTCTCCACATGGGACTTAATTATTCAGCAAGGAAGGCAGCAAAGGAAGCCTAGAGCAAGAGTGTGGAAGATTCAAGCAATGGTTGCTTAGATTTTAAGTTTGAAAGTCAAGATTCCAACAAAGACAATCAAGGCTTATTAGCTTAGTTCCTAAGCACTTCAAGGCTTATAAATAGGCTAGAATATTTCAGCAACAAGGGGGGGCAAAAGGAGACAAGTTCAGAACCAAAGCCTTGCTTGTAACACACTTGTAATCACTTGAAACTTTTCAAAGAAATCTCAAATTTGAATTTTGAATTCCAGTCACTTTCCATACAAACTAAACATTCTAATACCTTCCTCAAGCATCACTGAACATATCTCAATCATTTCCAAGTCTTGAAACCTCATAAATCGAGCTACCTAGGCCACGGTTTGTTCAAACTAAAACTAACTTATATCTCATAACACACGCATATCTAGCAAGATGTAGACATATATTTGAACTTAGTGTGGTGTGTAGATCGTTTCTGGACATTTAATTAAGGATTGGTTGCTTATATACGAAGTTACCATTTTAGGGTTCATACTCTCCAAATTAGGGCTTTCTGAAATAAGCAAAATTACAGGTTCTAAGTGGTACCACTGAATTCGTATGGACTAGACGAATTAAATGGGCATGTCGCGCCAAATTTATAAACACGTTTACCCCTATTCGCTATTTTGCAGGTTTAAGCATCACTTATTATAGCGCTTTTTTACAAAAGCGCTGTTAAAGGTGTTGTCTGGAGGTTGAAGACAAAGACGTGTCTTCCCCCCATTGGTTCAGACGCGCGCGTGTTTTTTTTTAAATTTGTCTCTGATTCTGTGCTTTGCAGGTGTAACTTTTACCACGTGCCTCTATATTTGGGCCATCTGATCTCATTTAATGACTCATCCAACGCATCAGAATGAATCCCCATACCATGGACTCTCAGATTAATCACACATGATCATGTATCCTTTTATTTTCTATTTTATTTTAATTTTCTTTGCAAAATTAATTAAAAATAGTTTTAAAAATCCAAAAAATACACAAAAAATATTTTTAGACTTCTAAAATAATATATTATTTTCTGAAATAAAAATATTTTATTTTTCTTCAAAATTTCAATATTTTGCATAATTAATTAGTATATATTTATATATTTGCTTTTTAATTATTCTAACCAATCAAAAAATCATAAAAAAATTTGTTCTTTATATTAAATATTGTTTATATGTTATAAACTAATTTTGTACATATTTAGGATAATTTTCTCTTTAAGTTTTAATTATTTGTATAATTATTTGCATAATTATGTTTTAATATAGCTTAATCAATTTCAAATCAATTTCAAAAATTCCAAAAAAAATTAGTTTTGTTTTAAAATATTTTGTACATTTTTTTAAACTTAATTTCTAGGTTTAAATCTATTTTCATCTTTTTTCTTCATTTTAATTTAATTAATCATGCATTAATTATAATTAAAATCAATCATAAAAAATCCAAAAAACATGCCTTTTATTTTTCTTGCAATTTAAATTCCTAGATAAATGTATAGGATGTCAAATTCATGTAAATAGGCTAGTTTACATTTCCTGCACAATCGATGTAATAGCGTAGATTTACTTTCCGCACTTTACATTTCCGCATTTTAATTTCCAGCAAATATAAACTGCGTGTATGTCAAAGATAAAATTGAACCGTTAGATCACTAACTTCAAAGATAAAATATCTGAATACAAACACAGTCACACTTGCACCTTTTAAGGTAATCCCTTCTCATTCTTTTCAAAATCAAAGTCAAAATTCCACTGTTTCGAGTACAAAATCGAACCTTTGTTTGTATCCAGTGAAAGGATAGATTTTTAAAGGAAATAAGGATAAAGACCTTACAACTCAGGGTAGACCTCCTAGTTTGCTTGCTCAAATCAAAACAAACAAAATTCTCATACACTGTTGTTTTTCAAAACAAAACTTTCCAAAAAGACAATATTTTGTATACATCCAAACACGGATCATTACAAAGTTAACGTTCTTTTCAAAACATCTTTCGAAAGATAAACAAACATTTTGTATACATCCACACAAGGATCATTACAAAATTCAATTTACAAAGGTATTTGAAACCACATATGAGCATTCTAAAGCAATTGAAAAATGATCGAAAAACAAGTGAGCTAAGCAAACTTAAGAGCCCATGGATAACCATGGATACAAAGGGTGCTAACACCTTCCCTTTGTATAACCTACCCCCTTACCCAGAATTTCTTAAAGGTCTTTTTTCTGTTTCTTTTATAAACCTTTCCTTAATTGGATAAAATAAAAGGTCGGTGGCGACTATGTGAATTTTCAAAAATGCGAAAGCATAAGCGATAAAAAAGAGTCAGTTCACGTATCTCTCCCGCTCAGAGGTATGGCCCGAAAAAAACGGAGGTCCACAGAACTGGCGACTCTGCTGGGGAGTCACTTTCAAAAAACAAAATGTTTTCAAAAGGGGTTACCTTAAGAGAGTAGATTACTTCGATGTTTTCAATTGTTTGACTTGATTGCTCTATTTTTCAAAGGTTTGTTTGGGTATTTTGCTTGTGTGAAAGATTCTAACCCGAATCTCGAGATACCTTAAGTATATGACAATAGACCAAGGAAACTGTACGGCATGTACCGATACGGTTGATCTGGTAGTCATCGTTAGTGCGATACTTTGGTTTATACTGATGTCCCTTGAAAACGATCAAGGAGTATATTAGGCTTCCGAAATGTCATTAAACACTAATTTGTCTTAGAACCTTTTTAGTTGAACTTGACTTATGGCCTATTAAGTGGCTAGCTTTGAAATTGATCGAAGTTAGTTATCCTCGAGGAATATTTTGATCGGCCGCTCGAGCGCCGTATTGAGATGTTACTTCCAAGGATCATAGAACCCGAATACTATTCTAGGACAGGTTTTAACCAACTCAACTTCAGTGGGGAGGGTATCACCTATCAGCTCCATGCAAGCCTTTAAACCTAAGGCTATTGTTTGATTTGTTTTTGTGTGCCACATGTTTGCATCATAAGCATATCATTTTCTCACAAAACACTTCAAGGATCAAAGAGTTTACCTTTGTTTTTGCAGGTAATGGCTCCCGCCACCCGAGATTACATCCGAATCAACATCTCAACGGTACCATCTGAACTAAAAGACTTAGTGTCAGAATTCCCCAGGAATGTTCAATTCACCGAAAGGCATGGTCACCTACTCCATTTGGTTACCTCAAAATTTGAAGAAGACATGATACGGGTCCTGTTCCAGTTCTTTGACCCTGAACATCATTGCTTTACCTTTCCTGATTACCAGTTGGTACCCACTTTGGAAGAATTCTCTGAACTAATTGGATTACCTGTTCGAAATCAATTATCTTTCACTGGTTTAGAAAGGATTCCAAAACCTGAGGTCATTGCTGCTGCTTTACATCTGCGAAAATCAGAAATCGAATCCAATTGGGAAACAAAGAGTGGAGTTAAGGGTTTGCTTGCCAAGTTCTTATTGGAAAAGGCTCGACTACTGCTAGAAAACAAAAGTTATCCAGCTTTTGAGGAAGTTATGGCCCTTTTGATCTATGGGTTGGTTTTATTCCCAAATCCCGACCAGTTCATAAGTGTACACATCATCAACCTTTTCCTAACCCGTAACCCGGTACCAACATTGCTGGGAGACATTCTACATTCTCTACACACTCGTACCATGAAGAAACGAGGAACTCTCATGTGCTGTATACCACTACTGGCTAGGTGGTTTACATTTCATCTTCCCCGATCAGTGTTGAGAAATGAACAAAGAATGCAATGGTCTCGCAGGATTATGTCTTTGTCTCATTCTGATATCCGGTGGAACAACTTCTTTCAAAGAGACATTACTATCATTGATCATTGTGGAGAGTACCCTAATGTGCCACTCCTTGGCATCAAAGGAGACATCACTTACAATCCCTCTTTAGCTCTACGCCAATTCGGATATGCAAGGAGCAACGGTCCTCATGACATGATTATCCGTGGCATTGTGTTTGATTACGAGAATGATTCTCATAGACACCGACGAAGTTTCATACATGCATGGGACAGTGTCTATAGAATAGAAAGCAAAACTTTGGGGCAATGGAATTCTATCCCTATGGAACCTTACCTCAGATGGGTCCGCACTCATGCTCAGAAACTCATTATGCCATATCCCGCCATTCTACCTGTGACTATTGAGCCAAAGGTCGAAGGAGACGAACCCCAAGTTATTCTACACCCGGATATGCCAACTGACCTAGAAGAGTTGCAAAAATCTTGGGTTCAACTAAAAGAGGAAAGAGACACCTTCAAAGCACACTGTCAAGACTATGAGAGAAGGATATTGGAGCTCACCGGACAGCTTCAAAAAGAACAGCAGATCAACACATTCCTGGGGGCAAAGAGAAAGCGTCCATGGGAGACCTGAAGGATCATTTATCTTATTTCTGTCTTGTAAGCCCAAATGAGGCAAAAAGAAAAAAAAGAGAATAAATTGATTAACTAATGTTTGTTTCTTCTTTAACAAATCTAAACTCTAAGATCCTTGAAACATTGCACACACATTTCATTTCATGCATTGCATTGCATTGATATACATTGCATATACATTTCATTCATATACATTGCATCCAGTCATACACATTGCATAGCAGGTTCTCATGACGGATTTCTCATCTCCTCGCTGTTTATTTCAGTCAGAAGAGATGGAATCTGAGACAAGCATCAAGAACCTTGAAGCACAGAATGCCCAAGTTCAAGTGGCAATTCTGGAACTGGCAAAGGGGCAACAAGAACTGAAAGCCCTGATAATCAAGAAGAAAAAGAAGCCCAAAGGATCTATAGGCTTGAGTCACCTGAAAAGGAAGATCAAAATCCCAGTCAAAAAGTTCAAAAAGCCACCGATCCCTGAAACAGTCGGTGATGGTGAACAAGAAGACAATCAAAGCAACCAGGGTTCTGCTAAACCCTCTCTCTCTTCAAATGAAGAAGATGATCATTCTGGGGACGAACCGGATGATGACAAATACCAACAGCTGGAAGACCGTATGAAAGCTATGGAGATACAAAAGGTACCGGGTTTAGATTTCAATGATCTGGGGCTCATCTCGGATGTTGTTATCCCTCCAAAATTCAAAGTTCCTGTCTTTGCAAAATATGATGGAGTTTCTTGCCCGAAACTACATCTGAGATCCTATGTGAGGAAGATACAACCTCATACAACAGATAACAAATTGTGGATTCACTTCTTCCAAGAAAGTCTGTCGGGTACACAACTCGAGTGGTACTACCAGCTGGAAAATACCAAGGTTCATACTTGGGAAGAATTAGCTGCTGCTTTTTACAAACAGTACCAATACAATGCTGATCTTGCGCCAACCCGTACTCAACTAAGGGGCATGTCTATGGGACCAAAAGAAAGTTTCAAAGGATATGCACAAAAGTGGAGAGATATGGCTGGAAGGGTTCAACCACCCTTATCTGATCGCGAGCTAGTCGACATGTTCATGGGCACTTTAACTGGCCCTTTCTATAGCCATTTGCTGGGAAGCTCATCATCAGGTTTCACTGACCTGATACTGACCGGAGAACGTGTCGAAAGTGGCATTCAAAATGGAAAAATTCAAATAGGTTCCTCCTCTGGTACTGCAAAAAGGCCCATCAGCGGGAGAAATGAGGTCAATGCAACACAAATTCAGAAAAGTCGCAAAAGTGAGCAGCATCAATCTGTAGGGGCAGTTCTGATCTCCGCATCTGCACCTCAAAAAGATCAACAGCCAAAATATACGCATCGACCAAATGCACCAAGAAGAAATTTCACCAGAATCAACATGCCAATCTCTCAGGCATTGCAGCACTTGCTAAAAGCAGATCTGATCACATTAAAAGGTCCTCCAAAGAATGTCAACACTTCCTCTCCGAATTATCGCCCTGATACAACATGTGCCTATCACTCAAACTTTCCAGGACATGACGCAGATCACTGCTGGGCCTTGAAAAATAAAATACAAGATATGATAGATGCTGGGGAAATTGAGTTCGATCCTCCAGAAACTCCAAATGTCATCACTGCACCTATGCCAAAGCATGACAAAACTGTTAACGCTATCCTGGACACTGTTTACATCTATGATGTGAACGAATTATCAACTCCACTCTGCGAAGTCAAAGGAAAGCTAATCCAAGCTGGTTACTTTCCAGGGTGTGACCCCGACTGCTTTTATTGCTCATACCTGCCCAATGGTTGTGAAAATCTGAGGATGGGAATTCAAAAGTGGATGGATCGTCGTATCATTATGTTTGAGAGGCTCCCTTCTATGGACGTGCTGTGCGAAGTCTTTGCAAACGGGATGAGAATAGAGGATGCCTCAGTGATCTCCAGCTTACCATTCAAAATCTCTGCCAAGGCTCCATTCAAAATTTCTGCTACACTCAAAGTGGCATCAGTAGTCATTGCTAGTCCAACTCCATTTCCATACTCCTCAGACAAAGCTGTCCCATGGAGATACGACACTAATGTTTATGTTCATGGAGTTAAGCAGGGTACCTCGACTAAAGAGGCCGCAAAGTTAACTACTCCAACTGTGGGTAATATTGTGGGTACCAGCAAGATCACGAGAAGTGGAAGAATCTTTTCACCAGAAATTTCTCCAAATGTTGCTGCTGGTCCAGTCCGAGTCGCAGTTCCTAATCAAGATAACAGCGCTCGAGGCAAAGAGCCACAAGTTGAACAAGTTCAAACCCCGGTGGAGATCACTGCTGAGGATCCGTCAAAGCATGAAATGGAGGAAATATTGAAAATCATCTGCAAGAGTGATTACAATATTGTTGAGCAACTGGGGCACACCGCTTCAAAAATCTCAATGCTATCTCTGCTAAAATATTCAGAAGCTCATGCCAAAGCTCTGATGAAGTTCCTCAAAGCTGCGCATGTGCTTCAAGAGATCTCAGTCGACCAATTTGAGAATTGTGTTGCCAATCTAACCGTGAACAATGGTCTCGGTTTCTCTGATGTGGATCTAACCCCTGCTGGAAAAAATCACAACAAAGCCCTACATATCTCCATTGAATGTAATGGCACCACTCTATCTCATGTGCTAGTAGATAACGGTTCTTCTTTGAACGTGTTACCGAAAACAGTACTAGAAAAGCTTGACTTCGAAGGAATTATGTTACAACCAAGTGATGTTGTGGTAAGATCCTTTGACGGGTCAACAAGAACGGTATACGGAAAAGTGAATCTCCCAATCAGAGTGGGTTCTCAAATCTTCGATTCTATCTTTTACGTAATGGAAATTCACCCAGCCTACTCCTGTTTACTTGGACGCCCTTGGATACATGGGGCAAACGCTGTAACTTCTACCCTGCATCAGAAGTTAAAATATCCAGTAAAAGGAAAGATTGTCACAGTCTATGGCGAAGAGGAATATGTGGTTAGTCACCTAAGCAATTCCAAATATGTTGAGTTGGAGGACGAATTCATCGAAACTCCATGCCAATCTTTTGAGGTGGTCTCTCCAGATGTCTCTACCACCAAGCATATTCCTGCTACTCCAACTACAACTATGGCTTCTCTCAAAGATGCCAAAGCCATGATTGAACAGGGTGATTGCACAGTATGGGGACAGCTTCCCGATATACACTACAAGTCTGACAAGCTAGGCCTGGGCTATGATAGTGAAGATCAAAAGAATGATCAAGGTCCTCGTTCTGGAGGATTAATGTCACACTTCGTCAGCCAAGAAGTAAACGCTATTGAAGATGAAGGAGTGTTCTTGAACCATATCATTCAGCCATATCCAGATGAGATTCCACCCATTTCCATGGGAATGTGGGATGCTGTGGGAGAACCAAGTGACGGGTATAATTATCAGTATACCGCACCTCAGAATTCTTATATTGCTATGGAAGACATTACCCCGACTGGATGGGGTGATCAAATTGAAAATGACAAAAGTTTCACAAGTCCCGTCACTGAGCAATATCAAAATCCACCCAAAGAAGTATGGGACACGCTAGGAGAACCCAGCGGCAAATATGACTATATGGTGAAATATTCCGCTCCTCCGAGCTCACAAATTGCTATGAAGGACATTGTCCCAACTGGATGGGATGAACATTACGACGACAATTTCACTCTTGAAGAAGCCAGGGAAATACCAAATAACGAAGGTTGCTTTCTGTCAGAATACACTTCTCATCAGGATGCACAAGTCTCTATTCAAAACATCATCCCGACTGCATGGGACGGCCTTATCGAGCATCTCGCTCAGCCAATAGAGATATCTCAGCCTGGGCTCTCGTATCCAGCAGAGTATATCCCTTATCCCGAAGGATCACCGGCTCATTTTCCCACTAATGAAATCAATGCTGTGGAAGATGAAGAAGACAACTGCAACTGGAACAGCTGGATACTCCCTGCTCACAACAGTGGATTGAACAACTGGAAAGCTGAGGATGTGATCTCCTTTGACCAGGAGTAAATGCCATTTACTGTTTTCTTTGTGTATATTGTGCAAAGATAAAAATGGTTCCTGAACAATTGAACCATGAGCCTGAAAGCCGTGTGCCTTGCCCAAAGCACACTGGCCCTTCTATAAGGACTTATCATATCATGATCATGTGCATTCAATAAAATCATGGGACGCTTGCATATTTAAATTTTGTGATCCTTTTTCTTTCTTTCTTCGCTTTCAAATAGCTATGTTTTTTCTTCACACACACTCACATAACTAACATGCAGATTCACATACACTCTGGATCCAGTCAACAACGATTCTGCTATTGCCCGTCATGACTTTGAAAGTCCGATCTACCAAACTGAGGACGAAAGTGAGGAAGATTGTGAAGTGCCAAGAGAAATTGCAAGGCTGCTAGAACAAGAAGACAAGGCCATACAGCCTCACGAGGAGCCAATTGAGGTCATCAACTTGGGCAGCAACGAAGAAAAGAAAGAAGTCAAAGTAGGGGCTGATTTAGAACACAGCATCAAGCAAAGACTGATTCAAATGCTGCGAGACTACGTCGAGATATTCGCCTGGTCCAATGAAGATATGCCAGGCCTTGACACGGACATTGTAGTTCATCGCCTGCCAATCAAAGAAGGTAGCATTCCAATCAAACAGAAACTACGAAGGAGTAGGCCTGATATGTCAAAAAAGATCAAAGACGAGGTTGAAAAACAGTTCAATGCCGGATTCCTAAAAGTTGTAAGTTATCCCCCTTGGATAGCTAACATCGTGCCTGTACCTAAAAAAGACGGGAAAGTCAGAATGTGCGTGGACTACAGAGATCTGAACCGGGCAAGCCCCAAAGATGATTTCCCTTTACCACACATCGATGTACTGGTTGACAATACCGCACAATGCCAGGTATTCTCCTTTATGGACGGATTCTCAGGGTACAATCAAATCAAGATGGCACCCGAAGACATGGAAAAAACAACCTTCACAACACCCTGGGGAACCTTTTGTTACAAAGTAATGCCCTTTGGTCTGAAAAACGCAGGAGCAACCTATCAACGTGCAATGGTAGCGCTATTTCATGATATGATCCATCAAGAAATAGAGGTGTATGTCGATGACATGATTGCAAAATCCAACACCGAGGAAGAACATCTGGGTCATTTACACAAGTTGTTTGACAGACTCAAGAAATACAAGTTGCGACTGAACCCAAATAAGTGTACCTTTGTGAAATTCTGGACTCAGACACGCGATGTCTTACAGGATGTCACGACATCACTATCTGAATGTTTTTAAACAAATGAACAAAGTGTAAACAGAAAACAACACAGGAAAATTGTTAACCCAGTTCGGTGCAAACACACCTACATCTGGGGGCTACCAAGCCAGGGAGGAAGTCCACTATAAGTAATATCAATTCAAGGTAATACAACTCAATATTACGCCTTTCACTTAATATCTACCCAATGCAACTTCAATCTAAACAACTTAGACCAGAGATCCTACTCACTCCCCCTCAATCACAGCAGTGATGAAGAACTAACAGACTAATAACATAAGAAGACACTCTTCGAAAAACACAACTTGATCTTGCTTAAAAGCTTTGATCAAGTACAATAGTACTCCTGCTTAAAAGCTTTGAGTACTTCTACAACTCAAAACAAAAACGCCTAGACCAAGACAATCATCATGATGATTGTTTGGCTTACAAGAAAACTACAACGAGAAAACTAAATCAAAAAGAGCTCTAACAGTTTCTCAACAAAAACCCCGACGGCAACAGCAGCACCTGCACGGATTAAATAGCCTTCAGACAATACAGCAACTGGGCCTTGGATCCACAAAATAGTTTTTGCCCTAATGAAAACAAATCTCCATTACACAAGGAACTCATAATAGTAATCATCCAAGACGTCCTTGAAACAGATCAGAATCCATTATTACCAAATATAGCTCATAAGGTCTTATCAGATCATACAATCATAAGTAGTAATAGAAAATAACGAACAGCTGCGAATGTCATGACATCGGCCCTGACATCAGGTGAAGGCCTGCATAATGAAGGACTTCACAACAACATAAAGCATGTCATGACACTGTTTTTGACATGATAGAATCACAATTAGTTTTACCAAAAATTACAGCCAATCAACAACATCTACAAACTCCCCCTTTGGCGAATTTTTGGCTAAAACAATAATAGATGCAAACAGATATCAGAGCATACAGCAGCCAACAACAGAAAAATAAATTCTGTAAAAAAAACAGCAGCAACTTGATTAATCACCAAAAACCAACTACTTAATCAATTGTTACAGAAACCACTTGTCATTGTCAGGGAGAACCAGAGAACACCCAAATAAAGGGAACCAAAAAGAACATTGTCCAAGAAAGAAACCAAAAGATCATCAGAACAATCAAGACAATCAATACAACCATTACAATCAACCCAGATCCTACTGCATCAAAACAACAAACACACATTACTCCCCCTTTTTAGCCACAAAAGGAGCCAAACATCAGATGAAGATTTAATCTTCAGAGCCAGCAGTATCATCATCATCCTCCTCACTTATCTCTTCATCACTGGAGCTACTAGACTTATATTCATCCTCACTATCAGCATCCATATCAGCATCCATCTTCTCATCATCACCACCAGCAGCATGATCATCATCACTATCAGCAGACTGCTCAAGACTTTGTATAAGCTGCTCAAGCTTCATCTTCCTATTTTCCAGCTCTTTGCAGGTCTCCTTCAGCTCAGCTATAAGAGAGGCTTTGGTCACAGATTTGCTAGTTTGAGATGTTCCAGCAGATGTTGAGGCATCAGACCTTTGAAGCAGCTTGTAGTGAAAAGTCAAAGCACTTTCCCTTTTGCAGACAGAATCTTTAGCTTTCAAGATGCCAGGGTATTGCTTTAGGATAATTCCACATATTAGGGATGGAAAGGCAATAGGAAGCTTAGTAGCAGAGGTACCTGCATGTCTCATAGTCTGGTCAAAAATATAGGTCCCATAGTCAAACACAGTCTTGGTCCCTATAGCATAAATGAATCTACCTAAACCAACAGCAATGGTAGAGGTGTGATTTGTGGGCACCCAATTGGCAGAACCAATTTTATGCAGCAGAGCATACTTGACAGTCAAGAGACTAGCAGACAGTTTGCTTTTGATGGGCCACTTTTTAACCTTACCCCCAGTGATGGTGTTGCAAACCTCATTATCAGTTACTTCAAGCTCAGGTTGAGCTTCAGCACTTCTACCTAGATAGTGATTTATAGCAGTAGGGGAGAATTCTATGCATTTTCTTCTAACATAAACTTTATGAAAATCATCTGTTCTACCATCAGCACAGTCTTGAGACAAATTAACAATAAACTCCTTCACAAGCATTTCATAACATTTAGAGAATTGAGAAACAGTCTTAATCAAACCTGCAGACTTGATGAGCCGCATAACCTCTTGATTTTCCAGAGCATCATTTGCTAGTTCTCTTTCTAGGGCCAGCCTTCTTTGATACACAAATTTCCACTGGATTGCATTAGAGGCATAGTGTAGATATATGTTATCCAAAGGAACATCACGAATCTTTGTAGCAGATTTAGTAACAGCAATCTTCTTCTTGGAGGGGATGTCAAGGACATCACTTGGGACATCAGCTTCAGAGTCAGAAATACTTCTTTCCTTCCTCTTCTTCACACTAACTTTGCTTCCAAATTTTGAGGGTCCAGTAGGAACTTTCTTCATCCTTTCTTTAGTAACAGTCTTCAGAGGAGTAACCTGTGGCTTGAGAGAATGTTGCTCACAGACTTGTTTTCCCTTACGAGCCTTGACCCTGTTGGAGATGCTGGAGATGAGGTCATCATCAGCAATATCAATAGGATCATCAAGTTCATCTAGATCCACCACATCATGCACATTAGGGTTTTCATCTTTCTTAGCAGGAACAGCAGGAACCTCTTCATCTTTCTCAGGAGCAAGAGTCTCATCATCTTTGGAATCAGATGCTTCAACATTGATAGCTTCAGATGTTTCAACATCTTTGGCAACAGGGGTCTCATTAACAGATGTCTCAACATCCTTAGTAACAGGAGTCTCATCATTTTTCTCAGCAGATGTCTCATCATTACCAACAGTTGTCTTAACATCTTTATCAACAGGGGTCTCATCATCTTGCACACCTTGATCATCATCGGAAGCAGGCATTTGGGCTAGAGGAACAGAAATTCCTTCAACTTTGTGCCATTCATTCAAGATTCTGGTGACCATATTTGCAATCGCATTATGAACATAGGAAGAGCCCTCTCTACCCTGGACAGAAAAAGTTTCTGGGACAGATCCTCCGGTTGATTTTCTTGCATGCATCTTTCTTGGTTGACTGCGAGCAGAATCGGAAGGAGGAACAGTGTTCAATGGCACAACATCCAGCACAACATCTTGATCGCTCACAACATTTGGTGCCCTAGAGCCTGATGCTGTTTCAGAGATAGGAGAAGATTTCTTTGAGGAAGGACTCTGAGACATGGTGAGAGAAAATGAGAGGCTGGGTAAAGAGTGATGAATGCAGAAACACAGAGAGATAGCGTGAGTGTGGAGGAGAGGTTTTAGAGGAATGAAAACTGTTTGGGTAACTTGTAAAAGGGGGGGAAAATACACTTTAATGTGTAATGATATCCAAGATTTGGAGAGAGAAATAGTGCTGGCCCCACCCCCAATTAATTGCTATAATCCTTCACAAAGAAAAATGCCTAATTTGTTTCTTAGATTTTCAAATTGATTTGTATCTAAGGCTTTTGTAAAAATGTCAGCAGGTTGAAGGTCTGTAGCAACATGTTCCAAGCCAATTATTTTGTCCTCAACAAGATCTCTAATGTAGTGGTGTCTAATATCAATATGCTTGGTCCTGCTGTGCTGAATGGGATTCTTTGAAATGTTGATGACACTTAAGTTGTTACAATATAATGTCATGACATCTTGTGTGACATTGTATTCTGTTAACATTTGTTTCATCCAAACAAGTTGAGAACAGCTACTTCCCAAGAGGGAACATCCTCCTGAAGTACTTTTTCTGTCATCAGCACTGCCTGCCCAGTCTCTTAGATAAAGGTGACCAAGTTTTTGGTGCCATAGCTTTGCTTCTTCTTCTTTAGAGCATATAGTAGAATAGCTGGATTCATGAGACACCCACAAGTAGCAGTTATTTTTGGATCTGACACCCCTCATTACTACTTCCTTTTCTTCATTAGTAACCACACACTCAGCTTTAGTGAAGTTGACTTGATATCCTTGGTCACAGAGTTGACTGATGCTTATGAGATTGGCAGTCAGGTCTTTGACTAACAAAACACCTTCTAAGTTTGGCACTCCTGAACAATCTAATTTTCCAACTCCTTTGATTTCTCCTTTAGCTCCATCACCAAAGGTTACAAAACTAGTAGAATGACTCTTGATATCAACAAGCAGATTTTCGATTCCAGTCATGTGTCTGGAACATCCACTATCAAAATACCAGTCTTCTTTGGCTGAAACTCTAAGAGATGTATGGGCTATTAGAGCCATACTTTTAGGTTTCCATTGTTGCTTCTGGATGAGCATGATCTGCTTAGGTTTGTAAGAAGGAGCTTGATCTGGATATCCATATAGTCTGAAGCAGAAAGGCTTAATGTGTCCAAATCTTCCACAGTAATGACATCTCCATCTTTGAAACTTTCTCTTCATTTCACCTTTCTCGTGATGTTGAGTCGCATGTTTTGACATCGGCTTCGACATCTCAGCTTCTGGTTTAGTTCTGCTACTATCTTGGACATATTTCTTTGCACCAACAAATCCTATACCAGACATATCTCTTGAACTTTTTCCAACTTGCAAGATCTCCTCCAACATATCCGTGCCACTGTTCAACATTTTTACTGATTTTGACATCTGATCAAGTTTGGATTGTAACAGGATAATTTCACCATTCAGTTCAGATATAGTTTCATTAAGCTCTTTGTTATCAGCCTCCAACTGGGCTATGTATTTCTTCTGCTTTTCACCTTGTTGACATACTTCAGCACTTCTGATACAGAGCTTTCTGTAGGAGGTTGCCAGTTCTTCAAAGGATAGCTCATCTTCACTAGAGTCTTCATCTGAGTTGCATACTCCAGTAAGAGCTGTGACATGTTTGGCAGATTCTTCTTCAAAATCACTCTCAGAATCTTCATCAGACCAGGAGACTGTCAATCCTTTCTTTTGTTTCTTGAGATAGGTAGGGCATTCAGCTCTAATATGTCCATACCCTTCACATCCATGACATTGAATCCCTTTACTGTGATTGTATTTTTCTTCTGGTTTATCTCTTCTGCCAGAGTCATAAGATCTACTGATGTCAGATGAGATGTTCTTGACATTAGGTCTTGGCTTCTGATCCATTCTTCTTATAATTTTGTTGAATTGTTTGCCAAGCATAGCTATAGATTCAGATAGATTCTCTTCTCTACTTTCCTCTACTTCCTCTTGAGAGTTGGACACAAAGGCTATGCTCTTGTTCTTCTTTTCAGAATTTTCATTGATTCCCATCTCAAAGGTTTGAAGAGATCCAATTAGCTCTTCTACCTTCATTTGGCTGATGTCCTGTGCCTCTTCTATAGCTGTAACTTTCATATCAAATCTCTTAGGTAGGGATCTAAGAATTTTCCTCACCAACTTTTCATCAGACATTTTTTCTCCCAAAGCTCCTGAGGTATTAGCAATCTCGAGTAAATTCATATGAAAATCCTTAATACTTTCATCATCCCTCATCCTTAGATTTTCAAATTTTGTAGTTAGCAGTTGAAGTCTTGACATCTTCACTTTGGAGGTGCCCTCATGAGTAGTCTTTAGGATATCCCAGACATCTTTGGCTAGTTCACACTGGTGAACCAGTCTGAATATATTTTTGTCAATTCCATTGAATAAAGCATTTAGGTCTTTAGAGTTGCCAAGCGCCAATGCCTCTTCATCTTTGTCCCAATCTTCCTCTGGTTTAAGAGTTTTGTTGCCATCTTTATCAGTAATAACAGGATGTTCCCATCCTTTGTTCACAGCTCTCCATGCTTTGCTGTTCACAGATTTCAGAAAGGCCACCATGAGAGGTTTCCAATAATCATAATTAGAGCCATCCAGAATGGGTGGTCTCATAATAAATCCACCACCTTCTTTGTCCATCGAACCAGAAAATACTTTCCCTAGATCTCACCCAGTAAAAACAGGCAGGGTGCCTGCTCTGATGCCAATTGAAATTCTGGACTCAGACACGCGATGTCTTACAGGATGTCACGGCATCACTATCTGAATGTTTTTAAACAAATGAACAAAGTGTAAACAGAAAACAACACAGGAAAATTGTTAACCCAGTTCGGTGCAAACACACCTACATCTGGGGGCTACCAAGCCAGGGAGGAAGTCCACTATAAGTAATATCAATTCAAGGTAATACAACTCAATATTACGCCTTTCACTTAATATCTACCCAATGCAACTTCAATCTAAACAACTTAGACCAGAGATCCTACTCACTCCCCCTCAATCACAGCAGTGATGAAGAACTAACAGACTAATAACATAAGAAGACACTCTTCGAAAAACACAACTTGATCTTGCTTAAAAGCTTTGATCAAGTACAATAGTACTCCTGCTTAAAAGCTTTGAGTACTTCTACAACTCAAAACAAAAACGCCTAGACCAAGACAATCATCATGATGATTGTTTGGCTTACAAGAAAACTACAACGAGAAAACTAAATCAAAAAGAGCTCTAACAGTTTCTCAACAAAAACCCCGACGGCAACAGCAGCACCTGCACGGATTAAATAGCCTTCAGACAATACAGCAACTGGGCCTTGGATCCACAAAATAGTTTTTGCCCTAATGAAAACAAATCTCCATTACACAAGGAACTCATAATAGTAATCATCCAAGACGTCCTTGAAACAGATCAGAATCCATTATTACCAAATATAGCTCATAAGGTCTTATCAGATCATACAATCATAAGTAGTAATAGAAAATAACGAACAGCTGCGAATGTCATGACATCGGCCCTGACATCAGGTGAAGGCCTGCATAATGAAGGACTTCACAACAACATAAAGCATGTCATGACACTGTTTTTGACATGATAGAATCACAATTAGTTTTACCAAAAATTACAGCCAATCAACAACATCTACACTTTGGAGTAAGATCCGGCAAACTCTTAGGTTTCATCGTCAGCAGCAAAGGTATTGAGGTTGATCCCGCCAAGGTTAAAGCCATTCAAGAAATGCCTATACCTCGTACCGAGAAACAAGTCAGAGGATTCTTGGGACGTCTAAATTACATCGCCCGATTTATTGCCCACATGACTACTACTTGTGTGCCGATCTTCAAACTATTGAAGAAAGATCAAGTGGAAAGGTGGAATGACAAATGCTAGTTAGCCTGTGACAAAATCAAAGAATATCTCCAAAAACCTCCAATCTTGTTGCCACCTGTGGAAGGCAGACCTCTGATAATGTACCTAACTGTGTTAGAAGACTCAATGGGGTGTGTACTAGGACAACATGACAAATCCGGCCGAAAGGAGCACGCAATCTACTATCTTAGCAAAAAGTTTACCGATTGTGAAACAAGATACTCACTACTCGAAAAAACTTGTTGTGCCTTAGCTTGGGCGGCTCGCCGACTAAGACAGTACATGTTAAATCACACCACTTTCCTAATCTCCAAGATGGATCCCATCAAATACGTGTTCGAAAAACCTGCTCTCTCTGGAAGAATAGCGAGATGGCAAATGATCTTAACAGAATATGACATTCAATACACTTCACAAAAAGCAATCAAAGGAAGTGTGGTAGCTGATCATCTGGCTCATCAAGCAGTGGATGATTATCAAGCATTGAACTTTGACTTCCCAGACGAAGACATTATGCTAGTCAATGACTACAAACAACCAGGACCAGAAGAAGGACCCGAGCCAGGATCCCGGTGGACTATGGTTTTTGACGGAGCTTCTAATGCACTTGGCAATGGCATCGGAGCTGTGATCATTTCCCCCGCAGGAGGTTATACACCATTCACTGCCAGATTATGCTTCAATTGCACTAACAATATAGCCGAATACGAAGCATGTATTCTGGGTCTTAAAGCTGCAATCGATCTAAGAATCAAATTCCTGGAAGTCTACGGAGACTCGGCCTTGGTAATCTACCAAGTCAAAGGGGAATGGGACACAAAGCACCCGAATCTAATTCCTTACAAAGAATATGTGCTGAGTTTGATTCCTTACTTCGAAGAAATCACTTTCGAACACATCCCACGCGAGGAAAATCAACTAGCTGATGCTTTAGCTACCATGTCATCCATGTTCAAAGTCAGGTGGGACAACGAGGCGCCTATGATCACCATTTACAGGCAAGATGAACCATCCTATTGCAATGAGATCGATACCGAAGGAACCGAAAAAAAACCATGGTTCCATGAAGTAAAAAGATATCTCGAAGCTCAGGAGTACCCTGAAGGGGCATCCATTAACGACAGAAAGTTTCTAAGGAGATTTGCTGCCAAATTCTTTCTAAGCAATGGAACCTTATACAAACGCAACCATGACTCGACTTTACTTCGCTGTGTAAACAAGAAGGAAGCAGAACAGATCATGGAAGAAATACACAATAGTGCCTTCGGTACTCATTCCAGTGGACATACAATGGCTAAAAAGATCCTGAGAGCAGGTTATTACTGGTCTACCATGGAAACAGACTGCCATCATCACTCCCAAACATGTCACAAATGCCAGATATACGCTGACAAAGTACATGTACCTCCAGTTCCATTAAGCGTCCTGACGGCTCCTTGGCCTTTTGCAATGTGGGGTATTGATATGATTGGAGAAATCAAACCTACTGCCTCCAACGGACATCGCTTTATCCTGGTCGCTATTGACTACTTCACAAAGTGGGTAGAAGCAGCTTCATTTGCTTCTGTTACCAAGAATGTGGTGGCCCGGTTCATCAAATACAATCTCATTTGTCGGTACGGCATCCCTGAACGGATTATCACGGACAATGGCACAAATCTAAACAACAGAATGATTACTGAACTTTACACACAGTTCAAGATCAAACATCATAATTCTTCTCCATATCGACCAAAGATGAACGGCGCGGTGGAAGCTGCCAACAAGAACATCAAGAAAATCATACAAAAAATGACAATAACTTACAAAGACTGGCATGAGATGTTACCTTTTGCTCTTCATGGTTATCGCACATCTGCGCGTACTTCAACAGGGGCAACTCCATTCTCCTTAGTCTATGGTATGGAGGCAGTTCTTCCAATTGAAATTCAGATTCCTTCCCTAAGGATTATGAAAGAAGCCAATCTAGACGAAGACGATTGGATTCAAACACGGTTGGACCAGATAAACTTGATTGATGAGAAAAGGCTCGCGGCTATTTGTCATGGTCAGCTATACCAAAAGCGTATGATCAAAGCCTTCAACAAAAAAGTCAAAAGTCAAGCATACCAAACTGGTGGCTTGGTTGTCAAACGCATCATCTTACCACAAGGTGATCCCAGAGGCAAATGGACTCCCACCTACGAGGGACCATTCATAATCAAGAAAATATTCTCCGGCGGCGCCATGTTGCTTACCACCATGGATGGTGAGGATTTCCCACACCCTGTGAATGCTGACATAGTCAAAAAAATACTTCGCTTAAAAAGAAAAAAAAGCAGCTCGCTAAGTTGAAAACCTGAAAGGGCAACTTAGGCAAAAAATGAGCGTCTCGGTGGATTGAAAACCCGAAAGGGCGGTCCAGGCAAAAATTAGAGACTAAACAAATACTATCCCGGTAGGCTGAAAACGTGAAAGGGCAGCCTAGGCAAAAGTTAGGGAATGAAGCATACAACTATGTTCCGTTCAGCTGCCTACTCACCATCAAGATTCAACACCTCAAAGACACCGATCAGTCCAATCACTTTCTTCCAACAAGTGAGGGATGAGATGCTCGAAGACAGATTGGCAATAGCAGAATTGAAACTTGACTGGATTGTTTTCACATAGCTATTTATCTTCATAAATATTTTCCAAAGCTTTCTGACAATTTCCTACTTCTAGGATTATTGTCTCCCTGTGCTAATCAGCCTATCATGGCTCTTTTTCAAAAATCAATGCAGCTTAGGCTCAAAAATCACCATTTTCACTTTTTCTGTTTTAAATACGTAAACGTCCCAATGATAATTCTGAATGAACATGTGCATTTGAATATGATTGATGTTTACCAGGAAAAACAGGAATAGCATTCAGGAAATGTCCCAATTATCTGGACATCATCCCATCAGAAGAAAATCCCCAAGAGAAACATTTCTCAGCAAATTCCTCAAAAAGATTTTCTCTTCAAAAGAAGTCTTATCCCCCAGCAGGGTTGTTCCAGATTACTATCTTCAGAAGGTGTGATCCCCGCACCCGGACTTGGTCAGATAGTGCATCGGAGGATTATGCATCTTCCTCATTCCCATTTGAAAGGGCATCAGAACTTCCAGCTACCTTTCATTCCCAAGTGATAGTCAAAGATCCTTCAACAGAGTACCATGGTTCTCAAAGAATTTCCCCAGCCGAGGGTACTCAAACAAGACAAAAGATCATCAACAATCACAATATAGTCATATCCAGATGATTGGCGGAAATTTATTTTCCCAAATAGAAGCTTGACATCACATTCATACATCATACATCATACATCATACATCACATTCATACATCACACATTCATATTCACATTCATACATCATGCATCATGTGCATATTCATACGCATATTCATACACAACATAACATGCCTATTTCTCCTTTAGCTCACATTACATGCATTATAAACATTGCATATCACTAACTTGATTTTTCAGGTAGACGGATATCTTCAACAAAGATATTCTCAATCACATGCAGTGTTCACCTGAATTCCATGAACAGTTCTCTCAGATATAATCAAGCCGAAGATTCATTCTGATCACTTATCAACTCAAAAACAAACATTGCAGATCTAAGTTGATACCTCAGACGGTTCCAAAACGATCTAACATCGCAGATCTAAAGTTGATACCTCAGACGGTTCCAAAACGATCTAACATCGCAGATCTAAAGTTGATACCTCAGACGGTTCCAGAACGATCTAACATTGCAGATCTAAAGTTGATACCTCAGACGGTTCCAGAACGATCTAACATCGCAGATCTAAAGTTGATACCTCAGACGGTTCCAGAACGATCTAACATCGAAGATCTAAAGTTGATACCTCAGACGGTTCCAGAACGATCTAACATCGCAGATCTAAAGTTGATACCTCAGACGGTTCCAGAACGATCTAACATCACAGATCTAAAGTTGATACCTCAGACGGTTCCAGAACGA
Organism: Vicia villosa; assembly: GCF_029867415.1. Taxonomy (NCBI): domain Eukaryota; kingdom Viridiplantae; phylum Streptophyta; class Magnoliopsida; order Fabales; family Fabaceae; genus Vicia; species Vicia villosa. The sequence continues at coordinate 40,512,243 of NC_081181.1, read as the reverse complement.
TCTAACATCGCAGATCTAAAGTTGATACCTCAGACGGTTCCAGAACGATCTAACATTGAAGATCTAAAGTCGATACCTCAGACGGTTCAAGAATGATCTAACATCAAAGATCTAAAGCTGATACCTCAAACGGTTCCACAATGATCAACTTTCAAAATCTAAAGCAGGAAAACCTTTGGACAAGTTCCGTAGCAATCATCCTCCTAGACTTAAAGCGGTAACCTTGGACGGTTCCGAAACAGTCAACACAAAGACTTTCAAATCCTTCATCAAGATATAATCAATGGATTCATCCTGATGAACAAACCATCAACCCATTTACCAGGTGGCATCTGAAAGCCCATCTCAGGTAATGTTTCAATCTGCCAACAACATTTCGCAGACGACATTCAAATGTAACTTCCAACATCTCTTCTGATCAAGGTAAGTGCAAATTTTCAGGGCATCTAAATATTCAATCATCTTCTACCTTCAGATTTCAGACAATCTCTTCAGGTTTAAGAAGATTGAATAGGGGCAACTGTTATACCCCAAAATTTGCCCGCATCTTTTTTCAAGAAAACTCCAATCTGAAAATTAAGAGTCTCATATAATCATGGATTTTTATTTCAACAAATATCCTGACATATGAAATACTTAGTTTTTAGAATTTTTCTTATACAGTAATTTGGCTTGCAGTTGAATTTATTCTTACGCAAACGCCAAATACTGTTTATTACTTCACACATGCTATTTATTTATTTACAGATAAATAGTACTGACACAATTGGTACAGAGTTAAATCTTTTTGCAGGCGCAGAATCAGGAAACTCAGACTGTACTGGTAACAAGTAGATTATTATTATCTTTTGTTTCCCACTAATTTTTGTACTATATTCCATTATTTTCAAAAATCTTTTCAAATCTCTTTTTCAAAAATCAAATCCTAACTTTATTCTCTACATCTCTCTTTTTCCCAACACTATCATACACTTTCTTTCAAATCTTACTTCCACTCAAATTTTCCTTTTGTACGGAATCACATCATTCCCCAACGTCTCTATCCTTCTTTCCATTCTATAAATACCTCTCATTTTCTCATAAAAATCTCACATCAAATTCTAATTCATCTCTCAAATTTCTACTTCATAATCCATCCTTTCTTCTTCCCCGACAAAATGGCAAAGCGGTGGGAAACGTGTTTTCTTATGGTCATCACCATTGCTACGGTGATCATGTCTTTCTTCTGTCTACATAGCCCGGAACACTGTGGACCTGGGATGCTTATGCTCCCAATCATCTACATGTTACTATTTGTAGCATGGGTTATCAATCGTCATTCTTAAAATTTGCCGTATTTCTTATTTCTTAAATGTACCGTTTATTCGTCGTACAGTTCAATATAGTATGTAATATTTGTACTGTCAGTATTAAATGTTGTACTATTTGTCATAATATTGCTTAATTACTCAGATAATATTTTGTGTGTTTTCTGCCAGTCAAATATTCATTTTTCTGTGCATTAAATGATTTTCAGGGTTATTATCGGTAATTTTGCCCGCATACAGCAAATATTAGTTATTTATTATGTCTGTGTTTTGTTTAACAAGTCATGTAAATAAAATTTCATTTTTCACATAAAACAAAAACAAAAACAACAAAAAAAGAAAATTAACTTTGACTGTTGATTTTTCACTCTAACTGCTACGTCAATACCTGAACAGTCAGTTGACAGCCAAACTGCTGGCAGTACAATTCTCAGTGATTTGTACCATCAATCAAATCAATCTTTTACAATTCAAAATTCCAAGATTTTTGTTCTAGAAGTCTTCTGAATATCACGCGATTAGCAGAGACTCAACACTGCACAAAAATCAGGTATGCTTAACTGTCTCCTACACAAACAGTCCCTGACTAGGGTTTTCTTGTTTTTACAGGAGAAACAAGTTTTTGAGACCTCAAATGGATTTCATGCACATCCATATATCTCAAAGTACCATCATACAAATTTTCAAACTTCAATTCACTCAACGCACCGTCAGCAGCTCAAACAGTCAACAGACGACCCGTTTGACCAAAAAGTCAACAGACAGTCAAAAATGAAATTTTTTGTCAAAGTCCATATTTTGTCAAAGGATTCATCATTTGATCATTGGATGATCATAATTCATCAAGGAAAGATCAAAAATCAACAAAACCCTAAGATTCAAAATTAGGGTTTTTGCTTGAAAAGTCAACTCAACTTTGACTGGTCATAACTCTCTCATCCTTCATCCAAAAAATTCAAACCAAAGCTCATTTTGAAGGAAATTCAATTATCTTTCAAATGCAATTGATCCCATGGTCATTGCATTCACCATTTGAAAAATATGACCAAAGACATTACAGGTCATTTTCAAAGTCAACAAAAAGACACTTTTTTCAAAAAGACACCCAAGGAGCATCAAAAATCATTTTGACATGAGACCAAAGACATTGGTTAGAGGACTCTTTGAGGTTTCCAAAAAGTGCAAGAACTCCTTCATATGACAAAAATTGAGGGATTTACACCTTGTTGAAGTTGGCTAAATTTTGGGAAAATGCATGAAACCAACATTGCTCAAAAATGCATTTTTTCCAAATGGGGCCAAGTTTTCATGGTTCAAACATGTTTGCCATGTTATTATGGGCCTCCCACGACCAAGACCAAGCCCATAACATTTTTCTCCATTTTTTGATTTAATTTTATCATTTAAGATTAAATTAAAAAGGAAAAAAAGGAAGGATAAAGCATAGCTTATTTTCTAAGCTAAAGTCTCCACATGGGACTTAATTATTCAGCAAGGAAGGCAGCAAAGGAAGCCTAGAGCAAGAGTGTGGAAGATTCAAGCAATGGTTGCTTAGATTTTAAGTTTGAAAGTCAAGATTCCAACAAAGACAATCAAGGCTTATTAGCTTAGTTCCTAAGCACTTCAAGGCTTATAAATAGGCTAGAATATTTCAGCAACAAGGGGGGGCAAAAGGAGACAAGTTCAGAACCAAAGCCTTGCTTGTAACACACTTGTAATCACTTGAAACTTTTCAAAGAAATCTCAAATTTGAATTTTGAATTCCAGTCACTTTCCATACAAACTAAACATTCTAATACCTTCCTCAAGCATCACTGAACATATCTCAATCATTTCCAAGTCTTGAAACCTCATAAATCGAGCTACCTAGGCCACGGTTTGTTCAAACTAAAACTAACTTATATCTCATAACACACGCATATCTAGCAAGATGTAGACATATATTTGAACTTAGTGTGGTGTGTAGATCGTTTCTGGACATTTAATTAAGGATTGGTTGCTTATATACGAAGTTACCATTTTAGGGTTCATACTCTCCAAATTAGGGCTTTCTGAAATAAGCAAAATTACAGGTTCTAAGTGGTACCATTGAATTCGTATGGACTAGACGAATTGAATGGGCATGTCGCGCCAAATTTATAAACACGTTTACCCCTATTCGCTATTTTGCAGGTTTAAGCATCACTTATTATAGCGCTTTTTTACAAAAGCGCTGTTAAAGGTGTTGTCTGGAGGTTGAAGACGAAGACGTGTCTTCCCCCATTGGTTCAGACGCGCGCGTGTTTTTTTTAAATTTGTCTCTGATTCTGTGCTTTGCAGGTGTAACTTTTACCACGTGCCTCTATATCTGGGCCATCTGATCTCATTTAATGACTCATCCAACGCATCAGAATGAATCCCCATACCATGGACTCTCAGATTAATCACACATGATCATGTATCCTTTTATTTTCTATTTTATTTTAATTTTCTTTGCAAAATTAATTAAAAATAGTTTTAAAAATCCAAAAAATACACAAAAAATATTTTTAGACTTCTAAAATAATATATTATTTTCTGAAATAAAAATATTTTATTTTTCTTCAAAATTTCAATATTTTGCATAATTAATTAGTATATATTTATATATTTGCTTTTTAATTATTCTAACCAATCAAAAAATCATAAAAAAAATTGTTCTTTATATTAAATATTGTTTATATGTTATAAACTAATTTTGTACATATTTAGGATAATTTTCTCTTTAAGTTTTAATTATTTGTATAATTATTTGCATAATTATGTTTTAATATAGCTTAATCAATTTCAAATCAATTTCAAAAATTCCAAAAAAAATTAGTTTTGTTTTAAAATATTTTGTACATTTTTTTAAACTTAAATTCTAGGTTTAAATCTATTTTCATCTTTTTTCTTCATTTTAATTTAATTAATCATGCATTAATTATAATTAAAATCAATCATAAAAAATCCAAAAAACATGCCTTTTATTTTTCTTGCAATTTAAATTCCTAGATAAATGTATAGGATGTCAAATTCATGTAAATAGGCTAGTTTACATTTCCTGCACAATCGATGTAATAGCGTAGATTTACTTTCCGCACTTTACATTTCCGCATTTTAATTTCCAGCAAATATAAACTGCGTGTATGTCAAAGATAAAATTGAACCGTTAGATCACTAACTTCAAAGATAAAATATCTGAATACAAACACAATCACACTTGCACCTTTTAAGGTAATCCCTTCTCATTCTTTTCAAAATCAAAGTCAAAATTCCACTGTTTCGAGTACAAAATCGAACCTTTGTTTGTATCCAGTGAAAGGATAGATTTTTAAAGGAAATAAGGATAAAGACCTTACAACTCAGGGTAGACCTCCTAGTTTGCTTGCTCAAATCAAAACAAACAAAATTCTCATACACTGTTGTTTTTCAAAACAAAACTTTCCAAAAAGACAATATTTTGTATACATCCAAACACGGATCATTACAAAGTTAACGTTCTTTTCAAAACATCTTTCGAAAGATAAACAAACATTTTGTATACATCCACACAAGGATCATTATAAAATTCAATTTACAAAGGTATTTGAAACCACATATGAGCATTCTAAAGCAATTGAAAAATGATCGAAAAACAAGTGAGCTAAGCAAACTTAAGAGCCCATGGATAACCATGGATACAAAGGGTGCTAACACCTTCCCTTTGTATAACCTACCCCCTTACCCAGAATTTCTTAAAGGTCTTTTTTCTGTTTCTTTTATAAACCTTTCCTTAATTGGATAAAATAAAAGGTCGGTGGCGACTCTGTGAATTTTCAAAAATGCGAAAGCATAAGCGATAAAAAAGAGTCAGTTCACGTATCTCTCCCGCTCAGAGGTATGGCCCGAAAAAAACGGAGGTCCACACTTTCCTATTAATTCACACCAACCAGAGAGCAACTATCTTCACGACATAACATTCACCACTTTACGCACTATTAAGCTAGAAAGATACGTCTATACCATCCAATCACGATTTCGTCTACTATCAACAAGAGATTAAGGGTGATCAAGTCCTCAATTTGTCATTAGGTAGCCGAGAACCATAATGGAGTATAAACCATCATTAATAAACTACAATAGCTTTCCTTTAGCACTTGTACTCATGTCACCAAAAGCACTAGAATTCAATAACTCCCAAAATCATCCCAAAATACTAACACCGCCGTTTTGCAACTACCTACTAAAACACCTTTGACGATACATCAAAACCAAATTCATGTACACCATTATCAACACTTCTTATTATTGAAATCATACTCCTCTCTTCGCATTTCCATAACGTTTCAACAACTTCAACAACTTTTACTACTGCCTTAATCACTTACCAAGAGTCCTACAGCAAAGTCTACAACCATATTGTACTTAATCACTGATCCAACATCGACATCTTACGCAAGGCTGCTCAAACAATAACTTCACAGTCCATCAGTAGTGCTGGAACGTCGCAACTTTCTAAATTCCATCTTCTAGAAATAACCATCAACTACGTCTAATTATCCTCCTTCAAGACGCTCCAACTTAATTAACAACCAGAGTCTTAAATACAAGTCATCTTCAATTCGGGAAACAACAAACTCCCTCCACACTTGCATTGTTGCCAGCAGCAGCATACTAACATCCTACAGCAGAAACATATCCGAGAAGTTGTTGAAAGTATTTTGGGTAAATATTTTCTAATATATCGTATCCACAGAGACTGAGTCAATAGTACTGCCGTTCTATAGTCAAATTATGATGAGTAGTGAAAAGTATTGGTTTTGATTGTTTTAATCCAAAAGTGCATATAAGATAATAAGAATTAAATGACTAAAAGCTTAGAGAATGAATAACAATGGTGATGAATATGTTGAGTTCTAGGGTTCATCAACCTACTCATATGCAATAATTAATTAATCCACAATTGAACCATTGTATAAGTTATTATCTTCATTCATCCTCAAAACTGATATTATGTCTAAGATCAATTTAGAAACACCTCTATCGGTATGATATTCGATCTCTCAGAATAACTATAAAGATAAAGGGAATTAAACACGATGATTTATGAAAACTTCTTCAAAATCTCATCTCTGAGGATTAATCAACAAGTCAATATAAGAACCTAGGGCAAAAGTATAAACCCTATCTCTCGATTGATAGTTCAACACTGATATAAAATAAAAGCAAGGTTCTTTATTGATAATAAAACTTAAACAATTGTTCACAGGAATTAATCAAAGTAATTGCATCTTCATAGGTTAACTACTACCTTAAACTCAACATAATGGGGTTTAGCTCTCCATAGACATGAAGAACACACAAAAATCCATAGAGGGATTCATCTCAATCAAGGGAATGTCTTCAATTGATGTTGAATTCTCTGTCGGCTGTTGTTCTCTGCTCTTAAATAGTAATGCTCTCTGAATTTCGCTCACCAAAGATCTCTCTCTTATGAGGATTAGGGCTTCTATTTATAACAATTTCTCTTTTTACGAAGAAGCTGCGGCTCGGCACGGATTGGCGAGGCGCGAAGTGAAGTCAGAAGGTTTGGCGCGTCTCGCCCCTTCTTGTTGCGGCTCGGCCATTGCTTCATCCCTCTTCTCTGTGATTTCTCTTCTCCAGAGTCTTTACGCCTTCGTGCTTCCTCGTCCCTACTTTTCAACCTTAATACCTGCACAAATAACACCCAAAGTGATACAATTCTAACTAAAAATTCCTTAAAATCATAAGATATGTTCAACTTCAGCTCAAAAGGTAGTTATTTTAACACATGAAACTACTACTAATTCACTCCTAACAGAAGCATAGCTTATTCCCCACTTAGTTTCGAACCACCTCCAGCAAACAAACAACCAGAAAGCGACAAGTACCGACAGTGTTTCACACACTTGTCGCGTATCGAGGAATATACAACATTATACAACATTGGCCGGACAGACCGACCTGCTCTGATACCACTAATGTAACACCCCAAATCTACCCAGTAAATTATAACAAAAAATTAGAGTAATTTAAAAATTTTCAACATACAATGGGATGTTACATTTCAACTTAAAATCACAAACAACTTGTAATTCATTTAACATGGATACATAGCATTCGGAAAACACCACGTTATTCAATAACTTCCAACTTCAACTTATAAATTAGAATCAACTTAGAAACATCTTTCATTCAACTTTAAATAAATGTCAACTTAGAATACAATAACTTAAATAATAACGACTATCCCCCCGAGTGCTACATATCAGAGCCAGACCCTCTTGACTTGTCATAGAGCAACATAAATACTTCATAAAATTACTTTAAACATCCACATCTATTCTTGAGTACCTGCCCATTTCCCATGATAGGGGAAATATCAGCAAAAGGGGTGATATATCTTACAACATAAAGGAATGCATGATAAATGATATAGGAGATATAGATCATACATAATTTCACCACTTCATACAACAATTACTACAACTTATACCACAGCACAACCATCAACAAAGCATAACAACAATTTCAACTTCGCAACGATGACATCGACACAGTATGCCAACTTTTTCATCATCACTACCACTAAAAAATATGACTTAATATGCGACTTAATCATATGCAACTTTCATCACGACAAGGTTATCAATCCATCATAACAACATATTCATATTCACAACTAAATCATCAACACATCACAACATCACATCATAATGACAATAATTCAAAATGCAACTTAATATGCAAATTCGTGTTATGTGTATGCATGTGGTACCATTTGGAGTAAAACTCCCAACTTAAACAATTGCCACTTGGGCCAACTTAAACATTTGTCACTCGGGCCAACTTAAACATTTGCCACTTGGGCCAACTTGAACATTTTCTATTTAGGCCAACTTGAACATTTGCCATTTGGGCCAACTTGAACATTTGCCATTTAGGCCAACTTAAACAATGCAATGGATGCGACTTAAATGATGTACATCCACGAAACACAACATAAACAACATGCAACAACATCGTCTCAATCAACATCAATTCAACGCCAATGTTCTATGGCAACAACCATATCATCACTATGCTAGTAATTTATCACATCCCAGTTCACGTCTTTATGATATACAAACATACGACAATATTCAACTTCATACTTATCAACACAATACAACTTATCAACATTGACCATAAGGTCTACAACAGCAATAAAACATTCAACAGCAACATATAACTTATAAACATCGTAGCACACAAGTCAAGTAACAACATGGCACGGTTAATTCAACTTCTTAACGAAAGCATATTTATTTATTATTTCGTCACAATACATCATTATATCTTCATAAGGAAAGTACATATCGTCATCACAATAGCATTGTATCGTCATAAGAAAAACATACATCAAGTTATACCACAACGTGGTTATGTCAATTCATAGTAAAGAGCATACTTCATATGTTAACACTACATAGTTCATCACTTCACCCTAATAATAATAATAGGAGACTATATCCTATGAATCATCTTATTAAATCATGGTATAGTTCATTAAGTTAGCTTTCCAACGCTTTGAACGGTGCATCAATCGGAGTCCGAAAACTCAAGTTATGGCCTTTACAAAAATCTGTCAAAAATTGGATGCTGCTCAGGTCCAAGCAAACATTTATCAGGTCGACGCATGCTGAAGAAAACCATATTTCTCGCTTTGCGGGTTAGCTCAGGTCGACCCTTCTTATTCTATAGGTCGACTCATGCTGCGTAAAAACCCAAAATTGCCATTTTTCTTCCCTGTTCCCCTCATACAACACCCATTAACCCATATACAATTTATACATCAATTGAAAGCAATTTAGCACACATATAGGGTTCCTAAACATATTTCTACCATGGGTTCACATACAAACATCATCAAACCTTCTTTGATTCACAAAATCTTAAGAAATCTACCAAACCCTAACATTTTATAAACTTATGAAATTGAGAGAAATAAAGATCATACACAATCACATACACAACATTACCCCATCATATAAACCTCTATCAGTTTCACCAAATGCTCCACAAATCATTCATCAACAACATCAAGATTTCAATTCTCACACAAACATGGATATTCAATTATGAAGTCTAATCTCTACCATACCCATCATCCTGCCAACCCTTAGAGAGTAAAAACCCCACCCTTACCTTAGCAATTCTCTTCAAAAGCTTCTTCTTCTCCAATGGAGTTCTCCCCCTTTATGCCTTAGCTTGCTCCTCTCCTCTCCAAAACCCTTCTCTTGTTTCTTCCTTCTTTCACAAAATATCACTTCTAATTCTTTTCCCCAATTTCTTTTTGTTCCACTTAAACATATATTTTTATTCTCTTATTGGGCTTAGTATCCATACTCTCCTTTTACTACCACCAACCACTCAATAAGCCCGTATATAATAATCTAACAATTATAATAATATCATTACCAATATTAATCAACTAATCAACCAACATCAACATAGTAACTTATATCCACATATTCCAACATTTCACAACTTCGACAATTAATCCGAAGTAATTTAATTAAATAATTAATTAAATTATCGGAGCGTTACAATTACAACCAATAGCAGCTGCCACAACCAGGCTGTAGTGGGCTCTAGTCAAGTCTATGGACACTTTCTCCCATGCAATTGCCATGCGTTATGTCCCGATTTATCTCCAAACTAGCAAGTCTTATCTAGGGGTGTTCAAAACCAAATAGGTCCAATATAAAACCGCAAAACAAAACCAAAACCGCAAAAAATTGCATTTGGTTCGAATGTGTTTCGGCCATTGTTAACAAAACTGCACGGTTTGGTTAGGGTTTTGATTTGTAGTTTACAAATTGAACTAAACTTAACCAAAACGCATTAAGTTACTACCCAAACTTCACTTAACCCACATCCAACCCAAATCCAAACCTATTATGCCTTAGCCTTACTATTCTGAATGATTTTACCTTCCTCAGAGTTAAGGTTTCAGTTTAAGTATTCTTAAATATCTCCTAGAGGTATCGCACATTCTTCTCATCTTATTTTTCAAGTACATATCATTTCTTCTTCTCTATTCTCTCATCTCTTAAGTTCTTTCTTTTTCATCTTATTATTTTTATTCTACTGTTCTCTCTTTTAATTACATTTTTAATGCTCCTATTGTTCTCTAATCTCTCCTCTCTTATGCTTTTTCTTTTTTATCTTCACTAATCTTTTATCTCCTTTTTTTTTCTATTTCATTATAATGTTTTTGATATTTTTTATGCTACTATTTTATGTTTTTTATTCCACTTTTATCTTATCTTAGTCTTGTATATTAAATGGAAAGTTGTCCAAATATGATGAATTTTGTTGTTATTTGATAACACATAAATGACTAAATACAAGGTTATGTTATCATTTATATGTGTATGTATGGCTCAATAATTTTTTTATAAAAAAAAAAACTGAACCAGTCTAAACCACATTTTTTTGGTCTGGTTTGCTTTTATTTCTAAAAGCCAACCGAACCGCACACTTTTTCTCTTGCGGTTCGAATGATTGTTTACGTCAAAACCACTCAAACCGCACCACGAACGCCCCTTTTATCCCTATTCACGTGAAACACCTGAAAAACAAAGAAAAAAAATACGAAATTAAAATGAACAAAATAGAAATCAAACTATTGAGATTTAATGATCAAACACACATAAAAGCAATCAAAATACTACTGATAAAATTCCACCATACTTTAAGCATTGCTTGTACTCCAATAATTTAACTAGAATAAGAAATTTTAGGACAAAGCATATTTTCTTGAAAAAATTGAAGGGATGCATATAAGGTACTCGCTTGAAATCCATTTTTTTGTCTCAACCCTATCTGGTCGGGTTGATTTGTATGATGGGATTGTGTTGTTTGATCAGGTTTGATATCTCTTTGAGGAATTCTCCCCTTGAGTTTTGTACCACAATGGTATTTGGCTTCTTAGATTGAATATCATGGATTGTTTAATCTTCATAAAATACCACATCTCTTCTTGGAACAAATTTCTTGTTTGCAGAATCCCATAATATGAATCCAAGTTCATCTCTTGATGAACCAAGGTACATGCACTCATTCGTCTTAGCATCAAGTTTTTCTCATTCATCTTTGGGAATATGGACAAATGCCCTACACCTGAATTCTCTCAATTGATCATAAGAGGATTTATTTCCATACCATACTTCATCTTTGCAATTCTCACTGCTTCACCCCAAAATGGTTTAGGAAATTTTGCACGAGAAAGCATGTTTCTGACTTTGTTTTCAATCGTTATGTTCATCCTTTTAGATACTCCATTAATTGCGCAGTCTTCAGAGGTTTCTTTTCATGTCTTATCCCATGAGATTTACAATATGCTTAAAACAGACATAGGTATTCATCTCAATTTTCACTTCTTAAGCATTTCAACTTTCTTCCTGATGCTCGTTCTTTAGAGACGTGAAACTCCTTGAAAGCTTATAGAACTTGATATTTCTTCTTCAATGGATACACCCACACCTCTATAGAGTGATCATCAATGAAGGTAACAATGTATTGTATACCACCAAGAGACCTTTGTGATATGGAGAAAACATATGAATGAACAAGATCTAAAATCTTCTTTCGACTTCTTGCACCATCTAATCTTTGAAAAGATACTATGTTTTATTTTACTATTAGAAAGTCTTTATAGGATTCAAGTGGTTTTCCCTAGATATTTTAAAGGTGATCTTTAGCAATAACCTCTAAAGCTTTCTCGCTCATGTGGCCACATTGTTTGTGCCACAATTCTTTGGCTATGTCTTGAGTAACATTAGTCTCTCCCTTGTTTATCTTTCCTTACATGATGTACAAGGAGCCTTCCTTTTTGCCACGAGCAACTGTCATGCTCCCTTGATAAGCTTCCATCTACCACAACCTAATTGGTTTATTATTCCAATATCATCCAATTTTCCTATCGAGATAAGATTTAGACGCGTTAATGGTACATGTCTTACTTCTTTCAACACGGGCTTATTCCCATTCTCTGTGATGAGAGAAAGTTCACCAATGCCAACACTCTTTCTTGTGACATGTGAAACACCCCATATTCTACCCGGTAAATTATACAACGATCAGAGTATAAAAATTTCAAAGCATTCATATGGGATATCACATTCAGACTTTAAATCACATATGGCATACACGTCTTCAAAATAGATACATAACACTTTAATCAAAAGTGGACAGACTTATAACAATTAGTTTAAATCTTTAGAAATCGTTCATCGATATTAAAACAACCACGCAGCGGATTCACAATCTTCCAAAAATCAAGGTAAAGTCATAGCATCTTTGCATCATCACAAAACAACCTCCAAGTTATAATTTAAATGCAAAACATCACTAAAAATTCAGCAAAACAATAATTATAAAAGCATGCGTTTATCCCCTCCCCGAGTGCTACGTATTAGAGCGACGACCGACTCAACTCACGATGGCTAATCCTCACTCACAACTGCCATCTGCACGTTACTAGTATAAAGGCAACGACCAAAAAAATAAAGGTTAAGACATCAAACCATATAAATAAAGTTATGATAAACAATATATTAGAATTATAAGTCATAAAAATCATCACTCCGCGGCATAATTATCGAGGATTCAATTCACAATCAAAGTCACACACAATTTTTATATACAAACAAAATGGAATGAGACTCTACAAGTGCAAATGCATGTGGTACCCAGGGCCTCAGCCCCCATCGCCAATTGCCAATTATTAGAGGCATTCAAACATGCATAAGCCTTCGTCACTATTTTGCCAAATCCAGGCCGTCACCAAAAATGCAATTTATGCGACACAATGAAATGCAACATGACAATAATATCTTAAACTCATCGCGAGGCATACGCCTATATCACCGAAAATTTACCAATAATCAGTGGTAACATATCATCATTGTAATTACCTGCACTTCACAAAATTCATAATATTCACTGCGTCACAACATCACAAAATAACATCGCAAGAATAACGGTTAGCGGATTACTTCTGAAACGATCCTACTTAAATTGTTCTATCTGTTGTTTAATGTTTCTGTCACTAAAAATAGCTCATATAATTTCATGCTACTTGCAACTACTCCTGCCATGGCTTCTTTGAAAGACGCTAGGGTAGTGGTTGAAGATGGTGGTTATACCATTTGGGGTCAGCTTCCTGACGTTCCTTATAAGTCTGACAAGTTTGGTTTGGGTTTCACTTCCCAAGATCAGAGTGTTGTTCGTCATGCTCATGCCAATTCCAGAAGACCACCTATCCATTTCACCAGTGCTGGAGTTCATAAAGATCAAGTTAATGCTGTAGAAGATGCTGATAGTAACTGTGATCTAGAATATTGGATCTTTACTACCGCCAGCAATGGGCTCAACAATTGGAAGGCTGAAGACATTATTCCCATCTCCTTTAGTCATAAGTAATTGTTATTTTCTGTTTTTTGTTATTTTCAAAGTTTTGGTTTTGAAATTTGAACAATAAAACTCTCAAGCCTTATGCCTTGCCCGAGGCATAATGGCCAATTTGTTAGGGTTGTCATTTCATAGAATATTTTATTCAATAAATCATTGGATGTTTTGCATTCAAATTTTGCGCTCTTTATATTTCTTTCACTTTCTTTGCTTTTAAAATAGCTATGTGTTCTTACACACACCCACGTAATAAACTGCAGACCAACATCCACTCTGGATCCCATTTATAACAATTATGCTATTGCCAATTATGACTTCGAAAGTCCGATCTACCAAGATGAGGACGAAGGTGAGGAAGATTGTAAGGTGAGGAAGATTGTGAAGTGCCTAGAGGGCTTGCTAATCTGTTAGAGCAAGAAGAAAAGACCATACAACCGCACGAAGAGCCAATCGAGGCCGTGAATCTGGGTACTAATGAAGGTAAGAAAGAAGTTAAGATAGGTGCTGATTTAGAAGGCAGTGTCAAGCAAAGACTGATTCAAATGTTATGTGATTATGCTGAGATCTTTGCTTGGTCTTACAAGGATATGCCAGGTCTCGATACTGATATTGTGGTTCACCGTTTACCAATCAAAGAAGGTAGTCCTCTTATTAAGCAGAAACTTTGAAGGAGCAGACCTGACATGTCCAAGAAGATTAAGGACGAGGTTGAAAAACAGTTTAATGCTGGATTTCTGAAAGTCGTGAGTTATCCGCCATGGATCGCCAACATTGTGCCGGTGCCCTAGAAAGATGTAAAAGTCAGAATGTGTGTGGACTACAGGGATCTGAGCCGAGTGATCAGTCACCATTATTACTAAATGTTTCTGTCACTAAAGCGTCAAAAAGCCATGTTAAATGTATACTTTTGTTATATTTTAGTGAATTTTAAGTCATTTTTAGTTTAGTATGTAGTTTTTACTATTTAAGTGATTACTGTCAGTTTTTACACGTTTGGTATGTGTAGCTTGTCTGTGCAGGTTCAAACGATCTCAATATCAAAGAACAGTTGGATCAAGACAACAACAAAAGAATGAAAAGAAGGTTTTCCTGCCTATACACGTACCATACGCGTATCATGAGAAGAAAAATCACATTCCCTGCCCATACGCGTACCATACGCGTAACACAAGAAGAAGATCACATCCTCTTCTCATATGCGTACCATACGTGTATCATGTGAAGAAAAACAAGCTCCCTGCTCATACGCGTATCCTTAGTAAAAAAATCACCTTTATGCTCATATACGTACTGTACGCGTACGCAACATTGCTTCCAAAACCAATACGCGTACCATACGCGTATGATGGCCCAAAATTTCCTGAAAAGCCCAGAACGCGTCTATATGAACCAGGAGTGCGAATTTTACCGGGTTGGACGATTTTGGAGAGAAAAAGTGCGATTTGAAGGCTGAAGAACAGAGATTTCAGAGGAGTTTCATGAATTTTCACCATTGAATATTAATTTCGTCAAGATTTCTGTAATGAAAACAGTTTTTATTTTTATTTTATTTTTTGTATGAGTAGATAAACCCCCCATTGCTAGGGGGTGACCCTGATTTGGATTGTAATAATTCTGTTATATTGATGCAATGACAATTTAGTTTTCATACCGTTGGTTTGTTCTATATCTGTTCTTAATGCTTTAACCGTCGGGCAAACGGATTCTGAATGTGTATGAATAATTTAACCGGACGGAAATTATTTGTGGATCTGTGTACGAACATTTGATAAAAAATATAACCTAGGACTATGGATACGTTATCATAACCGGAAATTCTTGTTACTTGAATGTTGAACCATTACAATAATTATCTAAGGCCATAGTAATTAGGTGATGGTATCAAAGATCTTTTCACTAAGGACTTAGGATTAGACGCTCTTGAAAACCGGTAATCAACTGTTAAGAATGATGTTATCACATTGATATGTTGGAATTATTACAGGAAGAATCATTCACCGAACCCCTAGCAAGCTACTTATCTCTGTTTTTTATACAATTATTTACCTGCCTTTTTTTTAATTGCGATTGTAGTTATTAATTTACCAAACAAAACAAAACCCCTAAAGCTTTTGTTTAATTGAAATAAATTTTGGATTCTAAATCACTAAGTAGTCCTTGAGTTCGATACTTGGGATTTCCCTTTATAACTACAATAGGAAAAATAGTACACTTGCTATATTTCCTATCAAGTTTTTGGCGCCGTTGCCGGGGACTGCCAAAGATAACGGAATTCGTAAATTTATTGCAATTAGAATTTTGTTGCTCTGCAACCAAAATTTTTATTTTTATTTTTGTCTTATTTTATTATTACTAACTGTTGTGTAATCTATTTATGCAAGGTAAGGCCTCAGCTGAGTTTCTTTTTGACGCAGAACCTGAAAGATTATTGCTTGCTAGACGTCGAAAAAGCAAAACAAGAAAAATTGGAAGCATCATAAGAAATCTCAATAGTTTTTGACATTGAACAAGAAAACACTATTTTAGAGCATTCGAATTCAGACACTGAGTCAGAAGCTATGGGAGACGCCCAACCGGTTGAAAGACTCTTAGGTGATTATGGAGGGGAAAATGCTCTAGTTGGACGGTTGACAATTGTAAATCAGCCGGTGACTGTGGATCATTTTCAGTTGAATCTCGCAAAAATAAGGCAACTGGAAAGGAGACCATTCTCTGGAAAAATAAATGAATATCCAAACAAACATCTCCAGAGGTTTCTTACTATGACCACATCGTTAAAAATTGAAGGACACAGTGAAGAAGCTAAAAAGTTCGTGATGTTTCCTTTCACTTTGTTAGAGGATGCTGAAGAATGGTTCTATTCATTACCTATTGGGAGCATTACAACTTGGCAACAGATGGAAATAACATTTCTGAATGAGTATTTTCCTCCTTCTATTTACATTCGTAAAATATATGACATAGTGAATTTCAAATAGAAGGAAGGAGAGTCATTGGGAGATTACAAACGATTCAAGCAAGCTTTGATTTCATGTCCTACTCACAATATGGACGCAATTGAACAAATGCAGAATTTTGTGAATGGTTTGAGAATGAAAACTAAGCAACTCATTGACACTGCATCTGATGGCTCAACAAATTTTGCAACAGCCACTTGGATAAAAAAATCATTGAGGCAGTGATAGCGAATGAGCACTTGAAATTGTATGATAGAAGTGTGAGTAAACCAGAGGGAATTGTGGATTTGAAGCTAGCAAGTCAAGTTGTTAAAATGGAGGATCAAATAGCAGCTGAAGTTGAGAGAAGATTGAAAAAGATGGCTCTAGAAACCAATATTGTGGCACTGGTTCAACCGGCTTAAATTGGTCAAGCGGTTACTTGTGAAATTTGTGGAGGCCCCCATTTTGCAATGCATTGTGTTGCAACTGCTCAACAAGTGGAGGAAATAAATTTTATAAAACAAAATAATCCTTATTCTAACACTTATAATGCAGGCTGGAAGAATCATCCAAACTTCTCTTGGAAGGACCAACAAAGCAATGTTCAAAAACAAGGATCTAACCAATACCAACCTCAAGCTCACCAGCAATAATACAGAGCAAATAAAACCAAATTGAAACACCACAAAGAAAATAACCTACTGTATTCAATTCAATCACCAAAAACTAACATTCAATTTCAGTCCTAACCTAAACTTAACCAACAATTTTAACTACGAACATATCGTAACGAGATTGCAACTCACCTTTGAAGCTAACTCGAACATCGATCCAAGCTTCGCCGTTTTCGCACATGCCAAACTGCCATATTATCTCGCAGCCAGCGCCACCCGCATAACTCAGAAGGAAATATCTCAATCCAGAAAAAGGAACAACATCATCCCAATACCAGGCTCATGAAGACTTGCATCTATCAGCATCATACATAATATACCTGCAGTCATTCACACCTGTACATAAAACAGACATAGTTCAGAGTTATTTCAAAAAATCTTCAAGCGCTACCATTCTAATTGTGACTTTCATTCAATAAGAAACTATGTCATTCGCATACATACATCAAGCATCAGTTCATCTACTAGTTTAGCCAAACAACATAATGGCTAACATATCATCAGTCCAGCATACAGTCATGAGTAAAATAAAATGTTCAGCACTAAAGCCACAAAATCCCACATACATATTCAAAGAAAATCCAAAGCAATACCTCGTCGATTCAAGTTGGACAGAAGCAAGAACTATCGTTGTATTCAGACTAAAACCATTCCCCTGTTACCTTTACACCGGTTCAGCCCATTGTGATAACGTGAAGACATTGATTCGGCATCGCTCCTCACCATACAGTTCACTATTGTCCCGCAGTAGGTAATCAGTAAGACTCAGCATCTATTCAGTCTGAAGCTAATATCCACCAACGCGTATTCGCTCAAGATAACGTCTGATAGGAATTCTGCAAAATGAAATTGCAAAAATTCATAATAAAACTCCAGTGGCATTGGTAACCAACAGACTCACATTTAATAGAATTTTGAAAAACTTTCGGTTTCAACTATTAAACATCAAACCTATCCAACTAACTTTCAGTTTTCACTCAAGTTCCCATTTACCTTAATTGTAACTAACTCTCTCCAACTCAATAACAAACTGTAACCGATTCCAGCTCAGCATCACACTTCTAACTATCCTAACTGTCAACTCCCTATAACTACCAAAACAGAATTTTAACTAACCTCTTAATCAGACTAAATCTCAACCCTTCATCCCATAACAAACTCCAAAATCCAATGGCTCTAATCTCACCCTCTAACTGATTTCCTAATCCTCAAACTCTTTATAACAGAACCACACTTTCAATTCAGGGGTTCACGCATTATTTCACCTTCATTCTCCGTCACTTCCCCAAGTCTCTTCATCACCAACATCTCTTCCCCCTCTCTATCAATATTCTCTACATACCTCATTTCTCTTTTCTTCTTCACTCTCCCTCTATTCATTCTCCATTCAATCACTCTCCCTAACCTTCACTCAAATCTCACCAATCCACCATTGATAGAGCTTCAACATTTGAAGCTCTTATTAATTGAGCTCAGCCTTCAACCTATCTGCAACGCTCATCCCCTTCAACCTTCTTCAATATTCACACTGAGTTTATTTCTCAGTCCCTCTCCCTACGTAATCAATGAAACAAAACAAAGAGTAGAAGAAGAAGAGCAGAAAGAGAAAAGAAAAAGAGAAGAGTAAATAAAGATTACCTGAGTTTCGCGGTGGTCAGGAATCTCTGCCACCGCACCGGAAGTTAAGGCCGCCCTAACAGGTTCCTTTTATGCATTCTTTGACTCTTATATGTTTGTCTATGATCCAATTAGGACTCTATGTGCTTTAATTTCGCCTAATCGCGTTTGAATGGTGAAATCCCAATACCTAGGGTTTTTGATTTTAACATTCTGATCCCGCTGCCTGAAGGAGAATCTTTGAAATCTGAGTTCGTATTCGCATTTAGGGTTAGAATTGAAGTAAGGTTTGTGTTTAGGTTTTGATGATTAAAAGAATAGAAGTGGTGGTCCACGACGGAGAGGCTCGCCGGAAACCGCATTCGAGAGATGAGAGGAAGAGAGTTCGTTTGAGATGACAGAAGCTGAAACGCCAATTTTTTTTACCCCTAATTCCCCTTATTGCATTAATATTCTTTTTCCATTTAATTAACATAAGGTAGTGTTTTAATCTTCCTTTCTCATCTAATTAACATAAGATTTGTTTTGAAATTGAGATATAATTGATAATTAATTAGAATCAATGGTGATTAATCTGGATTAATTGAATCAGTACAATCTAATGGATCCTGGGCCATTACGAATTTCGCATCCCCCCTCTTGGCCCAAATGCAACGTTTTGCAGTAACAAAAACATAACAAAAAGCCACCCTAGGCCTCATTCTGTTGGGCCTGTGCTCTAGTTACTAGGCCATACACCTCTGATTTCACACCCCCTGACTCACATTTAATTGATAGATTTTAGTTTTTTCACTTAGTATTTTTTTCTACATTCTCTTAGGTAATAAAAGACATGAAATCAATAAAAAAATGCTAGTTTTAGTACTCCTTTAGTCATTAATTGATTGAATTCTCCTTCATTAGAAATACATAAAAATAGTATTTTTAGATTAATTTGGTACTAAGTGATAACACCGAATCGCACTATGTTTTTTACTCGAATATCACATGTTTTCAGTAGTTTTTATTGTTGTTTTCTTGTATTATGCTTGTGTTTTCTTTGTTTTTAGATTTTGTGTCCATTTGATGCTCTGCTTGAAGAAACGAGCGAAAACGCCAAAGAAATGGAGATTTTCAGTCATTTTGTACACATGGCGTCCAGCTCAGCGTCCAGCTCAGGGAGCACGGTGACATGACCAGTTTCCACCAGAGGGCTAACTGCCACGTTCCCACATTCTCCACGTCGGCCTGCTCCGTGGCCGCTGACCCCCCCCCCCCTCTGTGCGCGTGGTCTTTGCAAAACGATTCCCGCTCAAAAGGAGTTGAAAGGCAGGCTTGTCTTTATGCAACTTCAAGTACTTCTATAAATAGTTTCGTTTTTCATTTCTTCAACTCATCCAAGCTTAGTTACTACTTAAACCATATATCATCAGTATCTGTAAAGTGACAGTCCCTTCACACCGAAGAGTTGTTGCAGTGTAGATTGAGTCTGTAATCGGGTTTGGAGCACTTTGGTTGAAGTTCATCATACCGCATTTACATTTCCGCATTTACTTTCCTTGTACCAGAACCAATGACTCCCGTTGGAGCAGATTTTTATTTAATTGCTTTTACTTTATTTATTTCTCGCTCTTATCATAGTCTACACGTTTTATAGGAATGCACTATTTACTTTCCTTGCTCTTATCATAGCCTACACGTTTTATAGGCTTGCACAATTTACTTTCCTCGCTCTTATCATAACCTACACGTTTTATAGGCTCGCATTTATTTCCATGTCTAGCTAATTTTATAAAGGTTAGAATGTAAGGATCGTGGTCACGATCGTGTTCTAAAGGTTATATTAATAGAAATACTATTGGGGATGTTTTAAATTTTAATTCAAGTTTGATGTGTTTAAATGTTTATGGGTAAGATCGAAAGCCGTCCATACTAAAGATTAAACTTGATTAGTTCTTAACCCATAAAAAGGGCGAAAATGATTGTTTGGTTAATTAGAAATTTTTGACACATTTTTAGAAATCGATTTTGAAACTATTTTTGGACGCGTTTATGGGTTTGAAATCTGATTCTTAGCCAAAAGCCAAGAATCTCTTTAAGTTAAATTTTCCAAGTTAAAACCACTTTTCTACTAAGATAAGTAATTGATTTCTTAAAAATAGGTTTATTACTTTAACGCAATGCGCACTGTTCATATGTGACAAATGTAGACTTAAAGATTAAACTCGGTTCTTAGTACGCGAAAGCGAAAAGTTCCCGTTAAATTGTTCCTTTCTATAAGTAGAAAATATTGCCCCATAAGAAATTATATCCATATGTAACTAGAACATTGTCATATATGCGTGAATTACATTCAAACCTGTTTTTATCTGCACTTTTAATATCAGTTTTATTTTCTTGTGTTGCACTCATATCACATATTCTCATCTGCCTTAGATAAGCACCTCAACAATAGAGTTGATAGATTGACGACTTGGTCTCTGTGGTTCGATAATCTTATAGATAACTTCGATAGGCTGTGCACTTGCAGTTTAATTTTAGACTCTATAAACAGACCTATCACTAAGGCTTGAATTGCTTCTATTATTTTGTAACATTTCCATGTTATTTTTGTATAATTGTTGTGTGATTTTGGCCATACTTTGGCCTATGTTGTTAATATCACTTGTATGCTCCTTTTAGGATCTATCCCATTACTATGTTAACTTTAGGTAGCTATTTCATTGTAGATAAAATAATAATCATTAGGTTAGAATATTAGGTTAGTCCCCCTATCATTTCTTTTTCTTTTTCAACTTTAATACACCTAACATTTACTCAAACTAACCCCCTATAAAAAACACCAAGAAAACAGTTAAAACACCTAATAAAGGTTGAAAACAATAAAAAGGGAATGGAAGATCTCGTCTCCCCTGCTTAAGGGAATCACTTGAGTGGAAGTTCCCAATCATAAAAAACACCAACAAAGAGTAACTCAGGACTCCTATGCTTAAGAGATTTACTTGAAATACTCAAATTATCTCTCTTCTCTCTTGCCTTCGTGGCTTTCTTAAGGGTATGTTATTTCCGCTCGAACGCATCGTAGTTCGTCCCTTATGCAAGAGTGTGAATGTTAACGCCGCCCAACTAAAAAACACAAAAACAAATAAAACATTTGAGCAGAACTACGGTGCTTTGATTCTTCATAAAAGGATACGTAGGCATAGAGGCAACTCTAGCGAGCACAATAATTATTAAAAAACTTTAGGTTAATCATGCATTGCATTCCCTCTTAGTAGCAAGTAAGTAGTAATAGATACACCCTTTAGATAGAAACAAACATAGATGAATAACATCGAGTATGACGGACGTGAGGGGTGCTAGTATCTTCCCCTTGCGTAACCGACTCCCTTACCCAGTTTCTGGCGTAAGACCTTGTTCTTATTCTTTTCTAGGTGTTCTGATATTCCTTTCCCTCAATGGGATAAATATATTAGTGGCGACTCTGTTATTTTTTCACGAGCGTGCGACAGTAACATGGCTAGGTTCACGGTTTTAGAAAAAAAGATTTTTAGGCTCAAAATTTATTTGGTGCCCACCCCCTTCGTGATGTTCTCCAACCTAAATTCAGCTAACTCGATGGAAGCATTCATCCTTCGATGAGGTGTTTGGACATGGCAGTCACTCTACCTTTTGTATTTGGTGTATGATCACACGACTATGTTCTTTTGTTAAGGATATTTTTGTTTCGCAATCCTTTCTTTTCAGGTTTTTTCATTTTCCCTAACTTTTTCCTGGACAAATTCTTTTGAATTTCAGGTTTGCAGTCTAGCGGGATGCCCTAGTTTTTACCTAAGTCACTTGTTTGCAAGTTCGTTGACTTAGCGGGCTTTCTTTTCTCTTTTTTTTTGATTCATTCTTTTCTCTTTTTTGAATAAGTTGTATGATCCTGAGACGTCTTCGATTTCTAAGAAAGATTGTGACTGCCTCATTTCTTGGTTGACGAGGGATAACCATTGTGGTATTGACTTTCCTCAACCTGTTGAAGGATAACCATTATTGTATCCTTAGATGCGTGCTCCTGATGAATTTTGAACACTCAATCAGGTTAACTGAACATTACCCTGCCCCTTGGTTAAATGTAAGGGTTGTTTCGTATAGAAAATAAACTCCTACTTCAAGGCTCAAAGGGGTTAATGAGGGTTGCACTCCCTTATATTTAAAGTGTTTGGGGATTTCAAACAATGCCTGTAGGTTTTACTCGAAAGCACACCAATTGAGATTATGGGTATTATATATTCCTCCTCCTCCTTACAGAGTTACCATGCTTTATTAACAAGAGCTAAGTATCACACACAAAGAAAACATCTAAGAGCGAAAGCGAATGGATTTTTTCAAGACAAACATATCCAATGCATTATTATTATTATAGTTCAAAACAAAGAAGTTTTGCATGTAAATAGTATCGAACAAAACAAGAAAGATTACACATGAAGATGAATGAGAAATTACAACTTGCCAGCGTTGAGGAGATTCTCTCCGTATGGACTTATTGCTTAAGAAGATCCGTTGAGTCAAAGGGGAACTTCAAATATGGCCTGCATGTATGAATGTAATAGCCTATGCATCAATCAAGTCTTGAACATTGTCTCTGAATGGCGGACAATCATCGATCAAATGGCCAAGCACCCTAAAGCGGAAAACAAACTAAGCGTTAGTATCGGAACCTTTGAACGTCCTTTAATAAGAGTCAAGCTCACCATATCAAGTGGGTCACAGCCTTTGATTCAGGATATCATACTTTTGAGTTTGAAAGCATCTGGCTAGAGGAGAATAAATCCTCTTACCCCTTGGACAAACTCAGAACCATCTTTTGGAGATGGGCATTCTGAGCTTGAAGATATTTGACAGTTTGTTCAAAAGCCATTTCTGCTTAAATAAACAGCGAGAGAGGATGAGAAACTTGTTATGGAAACCTGTTATGCAATGTTATGATGATATGCATATGCAGTGTTTTCAAGGATCTTTATGGAATTTAGTTTGCAACATTAACATTGAATTTGGTTACAGGTTTGTCTGAAGAACTTTGACTTTTCACCTTTGGACGTCCTTCTATGAGAATCAAGCTCCCCATATCAAGTGGGTCATAGTCTCTGATTCAGGATATTTTTCTTTCAAGTTTGAAAGCATCTGGCTAGAGGAAAATAAATCCTCTTGCCCCTTGGCAGAAGTTTGACTTTTGATAATCCTTCCATAATAGCACCTTGGAATTGTGTGCTGTAACACCCTTCTAAACCCCGAAATAAATATAATAATTATAGAGTAAAACATGTATCAAGGATGCTACAACTCTTCAATTAATTTAAAATCACGCATTTCATGCATAACAAGAGGAACACGGTATTTCAATTCTTTTACCAAACATGTTAACACTGCAAAAATTAATTCATAAGTTGAATAATATAACAAACCATAGGTTATCATCTCCAATAGATTACCACATCAAAACCAAACCAAATTATTCAACAACTAAAATCAAGAGTTATCAAACAACTCTAAAATAAACAAGCATTCCTCCCAGTGTTACAAGACCAGAGCATAACACCGAAACGACGAACTAAGGAAAACGACTCTACGCATATCCTCACCATGCACAAGCTGCTATACTTTAATCTGAAAAATAATCAATAGTAAGAGTGTGTCTCATTCACAATTAACAAATGTTATCAGTTTGTAAACAACAAGACATCAACAGTATATTATTCACCCAATCACAAGATATGTTCAGATTATAACAATATTCATCAACTACAATAATTAATCAATCACACCACATCACAACATTGGACATCCTTTCATTCATGTTATAATAATTCAAACAACCTAATGCAATGCAACTACATGCATGTGGTACCAATCATGGGATTAACCCATCTCACCGATCCACCATCATCAAGGATACGACTACCTCCACTCACTAATTCCACACAATGGGAATTAGCTACCGTTGATCCATCCTCATCGGGATACAGCCACCATTATGATTATGAAATGCATGCATCACCTATAGCATGCTGATCATCACACCAATCATATGAACAACATTATCATAATCAGTTCACCAACATAACACAACATAGTGCATTCAAAGTTAAGACTATTCAACAATCGTGTACTACGTACATCAAGTCAACACAGCAACAATAGGGTAATTACGTTACCACAATACCAATGCATAACACATCCACTGCATATGCATACAATTCACAAACCACCATTATTAAAAATATCAGTTTTTAATTAAAATTGAGCTACTGCTCTTTGAGTTGTTTAGTTATATAGAAAATAAAATTATTTATTCAACACACAAAACGGCGTCCAAAACGAAACTACGGTTCAAAAGTTATGGGTCTTAGAAATAAATGATTTTTCCAAAATGCTATAGCGTAACCGGTTACAGAGAATATCGTAACCGGTTACGTCCACATAAAACTAAAAAAAATTAGAAAAACTCCCAGCGTAACCGGTTACAGAGGATAGTGTAACCAGTTACGAATGACGTAACCTTCTCGCTATTAATTTCCACACTCACGTAATCGGTTACGGCCTGTACGTATCCGGTTACGAAAACACAACACGTCCAATTTTTTCAGAAACTTATAGTGTAACCGGTTATAGACACAGCCTAACCGGTTACAGCACTGCTGTAACAGAAAATTCACCTTTTGATAGCATTTCATCCCCTCTACACAACTCAATTCATACCAGTCCAAATTTAACATCATTACAGAGCAATTTTCAAAGGTTTCACACAAGTTATCAATGCAATAAATCTATTTCACATCTCCAATCATTCACAAACATTCCATCAACATCAATTTTATGAAATTAAGCCCTAACTCTACAACCCCCAAACATAACACATATTCTATTGAGTCAAATAACATACAATTTCAATTCTATCATCTACAACCTGATAATAGATGGTAATCAGAAGAGCCCCCCTTACCTCGAAGGTTGATCTTGGTTCTTCCTCTTCCTTGCTCTTTCGCACTTTCACGTTCTCTGCTTTCTCTCTACTTTGCTCTTCTTCTCCTTTTTGGCTTTCTATTTCTTTTTCACAAAATCCTCTTATTTTATGAAAATAGATTAATAGTTAGTAGGGCATATACCACTTAACACCTCCCCTCTACTAACTACACCACAAGCCCAATAACACTTTTCTTTATAATTTTCTAATGCTTCAAGTAAAATACCACACAATTCCAATTATTTAATTTAAATCTCAATTATATTAAAATAGAAAATATGGGGTGTTACATGCGCCCTAAATCCCTAATATCCTTGAAAAAGGTTAGTTAACATGCTATATGATGAGATGATGCAATGTGTATGCTATAGATGAAAGTGCAAATCACACAAGTAGCCCTAGAAGTATAAGGTGGTGAGATAAGTAGCGTTAGAAGTATGGGGTAATGAACACATGTAAGTCCTGCAAGAAATTTCAAGTTGTTAGATATAAACAAAACATGTAAGAAGACCAGGTTGTTAAATAAATGATATACACAAGTCCTGCAAGGAAATCAAATTGTTAGCAGCAAACACAAACAAGTCACACAAGAGTCTTAGGTTTAAAGGCTTGCATGAAGTCCATATGTGAGTACCATCCCCCTTGCAGTTTAGTTGGTTCAACCTGTCCTAGAGTAGTAGCCGGGTTCTAGGGAGCTCATATCACGGATCTTTCTCAAAGGAATTATTTTAGTACAACACTCAAAGGGCTGACCGAAAACATCCCGAAAGTCTAATCTCAATGAGTGTTGCTTCGAGTATCAACCATCTTCAGTCAAAATCCAAAGTCGGCCATCTCACTACTTTCTAATGGCCAAAGATGAGTCAACTAGGGTTCTAAGGGCAAATTAGTGCTTAATGACACCATGTGGTAGCCTAATGTTATCCTCGATCCGATTCAAGGAACATCAGTACAAACCAAAGTGTCGCACTAACAGTGGCTACCATATCAACCATAGTGGTACATGCCGTACACTCTCATTGGTCTATTGCCACATACCTAAGATCCCCTAGATCCGGGTGTAGAATCTTTCATACAAGCAAATACCCTAGAAAAAGCCCTTAAGATAAAGCAAGCAAATCAAACAATTTACAACAAATAGAAGAGAACTAAAACTCTAAGGTAACCCCACTTATTAAGAATTCCTAGCAGAGTCGCCAATTATGTAATTCGGTGGGAGAACTGACTTTTTATTTTGTTTTCGCAAAACATGTTGCGGTTAGCAAGAGTCGCCACTGTCTTTTATTTTATCTAATTAGGAAAGGAAAAAAGAACAGGAAAGATCTTTAAAAGATTTTGAGTTCGGGGGTTGGTTATACAAAGGGAAGGTGTTAGCACCCATTTGTATCCATGGTTATCCATGGGCTCTTAATTTCTTAGCTCACTTGTTTTTGTTTGATTTGTTTAAACGAGTGTAGTGTGTGTATAGAAAAATACATTTTGTAAAAGGGACTATCCTCGTTTTATCATAGGCAACTCGAGGGACTAGATCATATTTCGTAGGCAACAACAAAGGGTCATCGAGGGACTATGATCTTTATATCGAAGGGACTATGATGATATTAATCGAAGGCAACCTTTCTAAGACATCCCTATATTCGAGAGACTTGACCAAATAATCGAAGGCAACAAGAGAGGGTTACCCTAAAGGTGCATGAGTGCGGGGTGTGTTAGATTCAGTTATCTTTATCTTGAATTAAAAGTGATCTAACGGTTGATTTTAATCTTCTCATACAATCCTAGGACATACATCTAACAAGTATATAGTGCAGAAAGTAAAAGCAAAAAATAAATCCTAACTATTACCAGGCATCGGGGTGGGGGATTACAATAAAAATCGGGGAGTGCAGAAAGTAAAAACCTAGTTAAAACTATTACAACCAGGAACCGTTACATAATCAGAAAAAAGATGCGGAAAATAAAAGCTAACGAAACTATTACAACTTCTGAACAATGACATAATAAGAAATAACTAAGCGCGCGAATAGCATTGAAGAATCGAGAAGTAGAAAAGAGGAGATACTGAATTTAGGGTTTTTAAAGAAAATTAGAGTTAGAGCTAATTAAAACCTAAATTTAATCAAATACCTAATTACTAATTAATCAAATAATTATGTACAAATTAGAAAAAATTAATTTAATTACTAAACTTGTTCACTAAATTAATTAAAAAGAAGAATTAATTAAACCATAAAAAAACAAATGGTTTTTGGTATTTATATATTTTAAAGGGAATTAAAACTAAATCAAGAAAATATTGATTAAATCAAAATCATGGAGAAAATTAATTAACTAAATTAATACCTAATCTTAATTCTAATTGGTTGATTTTAATCATGTGGTTAATTATTAGTTGATGGTTAAGTTAAAATGATTAATCTTGATTAAATATAAAATTAAAGGAAAAAATTAACTAATGGAAAGGGTAGAAAAATGGTGGAAAAACAGAGTAGGGACACTGGGTTCGAACCTAGGTCCCAAGGGTCACTAACATATCCACCTTGCCACCTGCGTTGCGTGAGGTTGTTGTTATTGGAACGGAAAACAAACAAAATATAGAAAACAAGCATTAGTTACGAAAAGGTCAGAAGCAAATCAGCCTGGGCCCATATATTGGTTGACTGGCGAACCACAACCTGCCACACGCCTGTCCCCTTCTCTTTCTTCTTCGTCCATGCATCAACCATTAGCTACGAAATTGCTACGCAATTTTCGTAGCAAACCTGCAAAACAAAATATTTTAAACAAATAGCTACAAATTAGCTACTGATTCTGGTGACTAGAAACGATATTCTCGTAGTGAAACCTGCAACCTTCAAAATTTTAAAACACGATTCAAACACCAAAACTTAGTGCCCAGATTTACTATGTGGGATACTATGGACTCGTTGATGGCATCGTTTTGGCATGGAATAGCATGGAACATGGAATACGAAGTTTTGAAAACTTAAAGCTCCAACAATGGCGGATTACGGCTTAGGGCTTAGAGCTCATGCATAATGCGTTAGACCTGTACTAAATCATCTCAAGAACACGTTACAAACATCAGTTTATGTCAAAACACAACAACAATAAAAATACGAAAGCTTCAAATATGGATGACGATGATGATCATGGTGTGTTTATTCCGAGTGTTTTAAAATGTGTCCAATGATCAGTACTTACCCTTTTATATCTCAGGAAGAAATTGGAGTGATTAGTTTTGATGGAAAGTGGTTGCAACTTGAGATCTCGTGTGCGCTAGTTTTCTTGAAATTAGCCCAACTAGGGTTTCAAGCCTTTCTCAAAAATAGCCCAAATTGCACCAACCATAACTCACTCAATTTTTAACATATGAAAATGATCTTGTAATTTCTAGAAAGCTCAAGATGTCCTATACAACCCCCTTTGGAACATTTTTTGCATTTGGAAATTTTATCTGGGTGATATTGGCTTTGACAAAAGATAGCTTTTTGTTGACTTCTATAAGGACCTGTACTATTTTGGCTCCTATATTTCAAATGAAGTATTTTTGGCTTTGCCTTAGGTGTGAAAAAGTTGTAGAGAATTGAATTTCCTTAAAAATTAACTTTGGTTGGACCATTTCTCATAAACCATGTGAACGTTATGGCTGGTCAAAGTTCAGTTGACTTTCTCTCCTAAAACCCTAATTTAGTAACTTGAGTTTTGTTGATTTCTAGACTTTTCTTGATGAATCATGATCAACCCTTGATTAAATGATGAATGTGACCTCATAATCTTGATGTTGACCAAAAATCTTGACTTTTGACTGTATGTTGACTTTTAGGTCAAACTAGTCGACTGTTGATCATTTGAGCAATTGATTGAGCAATTTTGCACTGTAGGACTTGAAACATGCCATAGAGATA
This sequence comes from Vicia villosa, assembly GCF_029867415.1. NCBI lineage: Eukaryota > Viridiplantae > Streptophyta > Magnoliopsida > Fabales > Fabaceae > Vicia > Vicia villosa. Next base: position 40,482,351 of record NC_081181.1, on the reverse strand, counting down.
CTTTGATACATATGGGAAGCCATGAAGTCCTCTTGAGGCCTTGGAAGTTCAATTTCCTTTGACTAAATCAAAACCCTAGCTGAAGGTTTACCTCTTAGGAGAAGCTTTGCCTGATGAAAACCTTGAGCACTCTTGAGCAATTGAGAAATCTTTGATTATAAGGAGTCAACATGTCTTGAATATATGAGGGAAACTTTGAGGGTGCAACACAATGGAAGCGTATTGGCTGACCATTTAGCTCATCAAGCGGTTGACGACTATCAGTCTATGAATTTTGAGTTCTCAGGCGAAGACATTATGCTTGTTAGTGACTATGAAGAACCTGGACCGGATGAAGGACATGAACCAAGATCCTGATGGACTATGGTTTTTTATGGAGCTTCTAACGCACTTGGTAATGGAATTGGGGTTGTGATTATTTCTCTCAAGGGTTGCCATACGCCGTTCACTGTTAAGCTTTGCTTTGACTGTACTAACAATATGGTTGAATACGAAGCATGTATCATGGGTCTCAATGCTGCCATAGACCTGGGGATCAAATTCTTGAATGTATATGGAGACTCAACCCTAGTAATCAGTCAGATTAAGAGAGAATGGGACACGAAGCATCCGAATCTCATTCCTTACAAAGAACATGTGTTAAGTTTGATTCCATATTTCAAAGAGATCATTTTTGAGCATATTCCACGAGAAAATAATCAGTTGGCGGATGCATTAGCTACCATGTCATCTATGTTCAAATTCAGATGGGATAATGAGGCACCCGGGATTACTATTGATAGACTAGATGAGCCGACATACTATTATGAAATTGACATTGACGGAGTGGAAGAGAAACCTTGGTTCCACGAAGTGAAAAAATATCTTGAAGCTCAGGAATATCCTGAAGGGGCATCTATCAATGACAAGAAGTTTCTAAGGAGGTTCGCTTCCAAGTTCTTTCTGAGTAACGAGATTTTGTACAAACGCAATCATGATTCAACATTGCTTTCTGTGTAGACAAAAAGGAAGCAAAAAAGATTATGGAAGATATGAACGACGGTATTTTTGGGACACACTCTAGTGGACATACAATGGCTAAGAAGATTATTAGAGCAGGTTACTACTGGTCTATCATGGAGAGTGATTGCCATCATCACTCTAGAACTTGTCACAAGTTCCAGATCTATGCTGACAAAGTACATGTGCCTCCTGTTTCGTTGAATGTTCTGACCGTTCCTTGGCCTTTTACAATGTGGGGCATTGATATGATCAGAGAAATTAAGCCTACCGCTTCGAATGGACACCATTTCATCCTTGTTGCTATCGATTACTTTACGAAGTGGGTAGAAGCAGCCTCGTTCGCCTCTATTACTAAGAATGTTGTGGCTCGGTTCATTAAACATAACCTTATCTATTGGTATGGCATCCCTGAAAGGATTATCATAGAAAACGGTACTAATCTGAACAACCCTATGATTACTGAACTTTGCACGCAGTTCAACATTAAGCATCACAATTCTTCTCCGTATCGACCAAAGATGAATGGCGCAGTGGAATCCGCCAATAAGAGTATTAAGAAGATTGTTCAACAGATGAAGGTGACATACAAAAATTGGCATGAGATGTTACCATTTGCTCTTCATGGCTATCGCACTTCAATATGTACCTCAACAGGGGCAACCCCTTTCTCTTTAGTCTATGGTATGGAGGCGGTTTTACCTGTTGAAATTCAGATTCCCTCACTAAGGATTATGAAAAACGCAGACTTAGACGAAGAAGAATGGGTTCAGACTCGACTAGATCAGATAAATTTGATTGATGAGAAGAGGCCCGCAGATGTCAGTTATGGTCAGATGTATCAGAAACGTATGCTCAAAGCTTTTAGCAATAAAGTCAAGCGTCAGGTGTATCAGGTCGGTGACTTGGTAATAAAGCGCATTATACTACCACAAAGTGATCCCAGGGGAAAATGGACTCCCACGTACAAAGGGCCATTTGTGATCAAGAAGATATTCTCTGGCAGAGCCATGATGCTTACTACTATGGACGGCGAAGATTTTTCGCACCCCGTGAACGCGGACATAGTAAAAAAATACTACGCATAAATGAGACCTGCTAGGTTGACATACCTAGGCAAAAGTAAGGGCATACCTAGGCAAAAGTAGGGATATATATATATATATATATATATATATATATATATATATATATATAATGTACACCCGGAAAGTCGAAAACCTGAAAAAGGCGGCTTGAGCAAAAAAGGGTATCCCGGTAGGCTGAAAACCTGTAAAGGCGGCCTAGGCAAAAGTCAAGGATTAAAGGGTATGACTATGTCCCGTTGGATCAATCATCTACTTCCAGCTAGCTTTATTACCGATATCAAGTTCGAAAGACTCCGAGCAATCCAGTCATTCTTCTTCCGACAGAAAGGGATGAGATGCTTGAAGATATAATGGCAATAGCAGAGTTGAAGCCTAAGGGGATCATTTCCACATAGTTGTTTTTCTTTGTTTTTCACTTTGTACTTTTTCATATTTTACGACAACTTCCTATTACTAGGATTTCTAGTACAAACGTGCCTGTTATAGGCCCTTTTCAAAATCAATACAAAGCTATTTCAAATTCATTTTCACTTTGCCTGTTTTGTTTGCGTAAACGTCCAATGCTTGTTTTGGATGAACATATGCAGATGAATATGATTAATGTTTACCAAAAAATTTATAAAAAATATACATATATATAAAAAAACAGGAATAACTATTACTAAGGAGTTGGGATAATGTTCAAGCCATCCATGCATCCCCACAGAGTCGGTTTTATGGAAACATCCTCACAGAGTAATCCTCAAAAGATTATCTAAGATTATCTCCTCCCCAACAGAGTTTATACCTCTGACACTACAAATTCCCCGACACAATTCTCTTTTCCAACAAGGTTTATTCTAGCTCACTATCCCTGGTAGAGTTGATCCTCATATCTAAAACTTGGTCAGATAGTACATCAGAGGATTATCCACATACCTAAAACCTGGTCAGATAGTACATCGGAGGATTATCCACATATTTGAAACCTGGTCAGATGGTACATTGGAGGATTGCCCATCTCTTTCATCCCCAGTCAGGGGATAAACGAATCAAACTCTTCAATAAAAAGTGACGAACGATCTCCTCGAAGTTACTTTCATCCCCAAGCATAAATCAAAATCCCCAACTAAATATCCTCGAACAAAAGACATGAATCCACAGTATAGTCATTCCAAACCAAAGAAAATAATGTTGTCATCATCTCCAGCAACAAACAGGGATTTATTTTCCCAACCAGAAATTGCTATACAGAGCTCAACTACATAGTTGTGTCCATACAACATTCATTCAACTACATAGTTATGTCCATACATCATATATAGTGCATCATGGCAAATACATACATAACATACAAGATTCTAATTTATGTTGGGAACCTCATTACATAATACATTACATGCAACATGACATTGCATGAAACTAACTTTGCCTTTTCAGGTTATTTCACAATCAAATGAACATTATCTTCTAGATATAGTAGAGGGACAATCAAGACAACAATTTAATCCTGACTTTCATTCAAGACAAAGAAATAGTTCTGATGCTTAGTTCTGGTTATTCTCCAAATACAGTTTAGAGACGATTAAAAATATGGAGTCACAGATCTAATCCTGATACTTAGTTCAGAGATGATCAAGACAATGGAGTCACAGATCTAATCCTGATACTTAGTTCATATATGATCAAGACAATGGAGTCACAATAATAGAGTCACAACAATAGAGTCACGACAATGGAGTCAAGACAATGGAGTCACGATAATGGAGTCATGATAATGGAGTCAAGACAATGGAGCCAAGACAATGGAGTCATTGCAATGGAGTCAAGACAATGGAGCCACAACAATATAGTCACGACAATTAAGTCACGACAATGGAGTCACAAGATCTAATCCTGACACTTGGTTCTAGTTATTCTCCAGAGATAGCTCAGAGACGATCAAGAAATGAGGCAAATACAATCAATACAAAGATTCATTCTGACACCCCTCAACACTTCTAGTTTTTGTCTTCAAATACAGTCTAGCTGTCATACCCCAAAATTTGCCCATGCTAATCAATACACAAAGCTCCAAAACACAGTCTCCTACACAGAAACTCTAAACTAAGGTTTGACTGATTCAAGGGAAAATCATTGAATCAATGGCTCAAGGTGGTTCAATAAGGTCCCTAATATCCCAAAGTATCTCCATATAAAGTTTCAAGTCAAACAGAGCAAATTTAGTCCCTCAAATCCTGATTAGGTCAACAGTCGACTCTCAAGGGCAAAACAGTCATTTCAAGTCAAAATATAGTCAAAGTTCAAGATATTTGGTCAACAAACATCCTCATAACCCTAAAATCATCATTTGATCAAGGGTTGATCATGATGATGCAAGGAAAGATCAGAGAAGTCAAAAGTCAAGAGTTACTATTTTGGGCATGAACTGAAAAAGTCAACCAAAACTTTGAAAATTCACCAAATATTCATACTTCATCAGAAAAATTCCCACCAAAGCTCATTTTGAAGGGAATTCATTCCTCTATCCAATGGTCCAAGAATCAAAACCCATAGGTCAATGGTTTAAGAGATGTGGCTTCATACATTATAGGTCCTTTTCAAAGGTCAACAAAAAGGCATGTTTTTCAAAAGGTCATAAAATAAAAATGGAAAATGATTTTGATATGAGACCAAAGGCATTGGATAAAGGACTCTCTAAGGTTTCCAAAATGTCCTAGAACACCCCCATACCTCAAAAATTGAGAGAAATAGGCCTTGTCAAAGTTGAGCTATTTTGGAGGGAAAAGTATGAAGGAATTTTGAATTTCTTGCTAATGGGCCTATATTGTTAAGATCCAAACTTGTTCTTTATGGTATTAGGAGCCCATAAACCTTGGCCACGAATTTTCTTGATTTTAATTAATTTTATAAGAATTTTTATTCATTTAAAATTCAATAAAATTAAGAAAAAATCAAAAGGTTTGTAAGAAAATTTGTTTGGTATCAAATCCAATCTACATTTACTCCAATATACAATCAAATTTCGTGCATTACATACTTGGAAAGATTGAATAAAATTTGGAACAATTTTAGAAAGTCCCATGGCATATTTTCAATCAAATCTCCTTAGCTTGCAAATCAAGTCCAACAAAGATTTTCTCCACAATTGTTAACCTAATCTCTTCACCTATATATACACAACAAATACAAAGCATTAGGGGAGGATTTTTGGCAGCCATAGAACTCTGAATCCGAGTGCAAGAAAGCAAGAAAATCCAAACTTCAATTCCGGAATTAAGGACAATTCAGGTACTCTTGTTGATTGCAAAACGTTCCCAGGTGTTCAGTGAAACTATTCCAATCCTCACACACGAAGAACGCACTCTGAATCGTCACATATACCCCTAGGTTTGCCGTTTTCTATTTTTCATCGATTTGCATAACATGAACATCATTACTCATATTTGATTGTGTATTTGTGTTTGCCTTAATGTTGTGACTGTTTCTGGATGATTTGGTACGTTATTATGCCGTGTCGAGCAAGATGCCATGGTTAGGGTTCTTGGCTCGATTTAGGGTTTTTGTCCACAGGTAAAATTAGGACTAATAATAGGTACCACCATGCTCGTGAGGATTGGACGATCATAATGGTATGGTCGCGAAACATTTTTGGCCGTGTTCTCTGGTATTCGTAACTTGCAGGTTATAGCTACGCTGGCAAACCGTAGGTAAAGGTGTTTGCAGGGCCTAAGACGACGGACCGGTGGAGAAGACGATCACGTGGCGCCTCCTCACTGGCCCATTCACGCGCGCGTTTTGTTATTCAAACATACGGTTCCAATGCCTCTTGGCTCACGTGCTTATGATGTGCCCTCACGATCCAGACCATCAGATCTCTTCATCAATCCATCCAATGCCTCTGAACGCGCCAGTCCATCATACGCTCTCAGGCTTGTGCCACACCAGATTAAAAGCTAAGAAAATTTCAATTTTTTTTATTTTTAATTGTATAGTCTTTATTTTTTTTTATATTTATATATATATATGTAAATGTTTCTTGTTTGTTTTAGTTTTTTTCTTTATTTTTTAATAAAATTAGTTCTTTTACTAAAATTCGTTTTTTTCTTCTTTTCATAATAATAATTATATTGTTAATAATATTTATTTTATTATATTTCTAATATTTACATTATTTATATTATTTGTTTTAGTTTGTTTATTTTAATATATTTTGTTTATAAATATTTATTTATTGTAATTGATTATTATTCTAAATATTATATTTAATTACTTAAAAAAATTCATGTTTAATTCATTGAAGTTCCAAAAAATTCTATAAAATTATTTTACACTCGATTTGATTTCTTTGTTCCGATTTAATTAATTAGGTCGCAAGACCAATAATTAATTTGTCATTATAGAGAATTTGAATCCTAATTAGGGTTTACCCTACACTAAAAATTCTTCTTCTTCTGTGCCTTTTTCAGGGTTATCTTGTCAAACGCCTTCCGACTACGCGCCTGATTCAACAAACCTCAAAAGTTAAGAAATTTATTTCTAAATTCAATTTAAATTTTATTTAAATTATTTTGATATTAGGGTTTGCCTTGCATTCACCCTCCCTTTTCCGCCTTGCCTTTCAGGTTTAACCTTAAAGGCGCCTTAGTAACCATATCAGATCAAATCCAAAACAAAGCTAAGTATTATTTATCATTTATTATTAATTTATTTATCTTTTATTTTATTAAGGTTAACCCTAATTGTCCCCGAACCGATAATGCACTCACCCTCTTTTGTTTGCCATTTTTCCTTTCTTTCAGGGTTTGTCAAATGCCAAAGTTACGTCATTGGTAACCCTAAATCTTTTCTCCTTTTTTATTTTTTATTTTATTTTTTATTATTACTTATGTCAAACCCTATTAAGGGCTCCGCTGGTTACAATTCCCCTCTCCTCCGCTGGTTTCATTTTCCCCCTTCCCTTTACTGCTTTATATTATTATGAACTGCGTGGTTAGTAATCTTAGGGAGTGCAAGCCTTAAACTGAATTAGAATAACTAATTAAAAGATAAATATCTGAATATAACCACGTGAATGTTGCACACACGCACCCTTTTGGGGTAACCTCTTTGTTGCCTTGTTGCCTGTTGCCTGTTGCCTTTGTGTTTTTTGCAGAATGAGCCACGACCCTCGAATTCGAGGATACCTCAGCCATGTTGCCTCGATAAAAAGGTCACGACCCTAATGATGCTGCCTTCGATACACAAATGACCTCGACCCTCGGATGTTGCCTACGGAAAAAGGCTGAGGTATCTTCTGGCTGCCTACGAAAATGGCTTATTCTGATCCTTGCCTTAGACTACCTGCCCCTCTATGGCATGGGACAGTCTTATGGCAAAGGATGCTTCGATGACCCTTCAACCTCCAAACGAAAGGCTTCCTGCCCTCTTATGGCAAGGATAGACCCTTTCATTCTGAAAGGCAAAAAGAGACCTATCATCTGAGTTTAAGGTAATTGCCCCTAATTGCCTTGCAATGCTCAAACCTTTTTATTCTTTCTCATAATTTTTCAAAAGGGCAACGCTTATTCACCAGCTAAAGTCCCTATCTCTTTCATCTACTTTTTCTAAACAAACGAGCAAGCAAAGCAATTAAGAGCCCATGGAAAACCATGGATGCAAAGGGTGCCTTACACCTTCCCTTTGCATAAATTACCCCCCGAACTTAGATTTCTTTTAAAAGGTTTTTTCTGTTTCTTTTTGCCTTTCCGAATTTGTTTGGATAAAATAAAAGTCGGTGGCGACTCATGCTATCCGCGACATTCCGATTAATAAAAAGTCAGTTCACCGTGTTACAGAACTGGCGACTCTGCTGGGGAAATTTCGATTAAGAGGGGTTACCTTAAAGGTTTAGGATTCACTTAAATGTTTTCTATTGCTTGTTTTGCTTGCTTTATTTTTGCAGGGCTGTTTTGGGTATTCTGTTGTGTGAAAGATCCTAACCCGGATCTGAGTACCTTAGGTATGTGGCATGAGACCAGGGAGGCTGTACGACATGTATCGTTACGGTTGAACTGGTGGCCACCGTTAGTGCGACGCTTTGGTTTGTCCTGATGGCCCTTGAATCTGATCGAGGAGACATTTGGCTACCGCGTGGTGTCATGAGCACTAATTCGCCCTTAGAACCTTAGTCGAACTTGACTTTGGCTTATAAGAAGTAGCGAGATGGCTGGCTTCGGATTCCTGACTGAAGCCGGTTGATACTCGATGCTACACTCATTGAGATTGGACTCAAGGGATGCTTTTGGCTGGCCGATTGAGTGCTATGTTGAGACAATGCCCACGAGAAAATCAGGGATATGAGCACCATAGAACCTGGTTACTTTTTAGGACAGGTTGAACCAACTAAACGAAAGGAAGAAGGGTATATACCTATGAACTTCATGCAAGCCTACCCTTAAGGCAATTGTGTGACTTGTTTGTGTTTGTTATCTACTTGGCATCATAACATCATAACATCATAACATCATGACATATCATAACCACTAACAAATTTCAAGGACCGAGAAATTTATATTTACACTGTTTTGTAGGACATGGCTTTTTCTACCAGAGATTATGTACGACTCAACTTTGTAGGGATACCTTCTGAGCTTAAGGAGCTCGCCTTGGAAGTCCCTGGAGACTCTAAGTTTGCTGAAAGACATGGTTATCTTCTTCGACTGGTCACCTCTCAATTTGAAGAAGATATGATGAGAGTCTTATGCCAATTCTTTGATCCCGAGCATCATTGCTTCACTTTTCCGGATTATCAGTTGGTACCTACTTTGGAGGAGTTCTCAAACTTACTTGGTATACCTATATCTAAGCATCTGCCCTTTACTGGATTGGAAAGCACTCCGAAACTCGAGACTATTGCTGCTGCACTTCACCTAAAGAGATCAGACATCGCCTCCAACTGGGACACCAAGAATGGAGTAGAAGGTCTCTCAGCCAAATTCTTATTTGGAAAAGCTCGACAATTTCTGAAGGCCATGAGCTACCATGCTTTTGAAGATGTTTTGGCTTTATTAATATATAGTTTGGTTTTGTTTCCTAATCCTGATCAATTCATTGATGTGCACGCAATCAAGATTTTTCTGACTCACAACCCCGTGCCTACGCTACTTGGAGATATTCTACATTCCCTTCACTCTCGTGTCATGAAGAAGCGAGGGACTCTTATGTGTTGCACACCCTTGCTGGCTAGGTGGTTTATTTCGCACCTTCCACGCTCAGTAGTCAGAAACGATCAAAAGATGCAATGGTCTCGAAGAATCATGTCACTCTCTCACTCAGATATTCGTTGGCATGTTATGTCTCAAGAGTACGTCACTATCATCGATCATTGTGGGAAATTCCCTAATGTGCCTCTCCTTGGCATTAGAAGAGGAATCACCTACAATCCTTCATTAGCTTTACGACAATTTGGTTATGCTCGAAGGGATGGTCCTCATCACTTGCTCATTGAAGGGGTTGTTTTCAATTATGAAGAAGATGTTCGTAATCAACGCCAAGAGTTCATACGCGCTTGGAACAAGGTGTACAGGGTGGATAGCAAAAGTTGGGGGCAAAAGAACTCCCTTCCCTCGGAACCTTATCTTAGATGGGTACGCACTCGCGCTCAACGCTTTGTCATGCCATACCCTTATGTTAGACCTGTGATTGTTGAACCTGAATGTGAAGAAAAGGTTCCTTTGGTTGTTCTCCATCCAGACATGCCCACTGATCTAGAAGAACTACAAAAGTCATGGGTTCAATTGAAAGAAGAAAGGGATACTTTTGAGGCTCAATTCCGCGCCAAAGAGAAACAAGTATTAGAACTCACAAGGCTACTTCAAGCAGAACAGAACGTCAACAACTTCATCGGATCAAAGAGGAAGCGTCCATGGGAAGCTTGAAGAAATTCTAGTTTATTGTTATTATTATTCCTAGTTGTTTACATATTTACTTTTGTAAGCCAAAATGGCAAAGAACTATAAAATAAAGTACAATTTTATTATTATTATTATTATTAACAAAGCTTGTTTCTTTCTTTCTTGTTTAATGTGAATTTAAATTTTAAGGTCCTTGAAAACATTGCATATGCATAATCATATCATTCATAAACATCGCATCACAGGTTTCATAAAAACAAATGCCTCATCTTTCCGCTGTTTATTTCAGTAAGAAAGATGGATCTCGAACAATCTGTCAAAGCTCTCCAAACTCAAAATGCTGAATTTCAAGCTCTGATTCTGAACCTGGCCAATGGGCAAAATGAACTGAAAGCCCTTCTGACTAAGAAGGAGAAGAAGACTCAGAAGCCCAAAGGAGTGATCAATCTGGGAAGAAGGTTCAAAGGTCGTCCCAGGAAGGCCGAAGATGCTGAAATCCCTAAGAATGAGGAAGATGAAGAGAGAGATGATCTCAGTGTCAAGAACAATCAGGGAAGCCATGTAGGTTCTGAGGGTGAAGAAGAAGAAGAAGAAGACGAGTATCCCCAAGACGAGGATTACGCTGATGAGAAGTATAGGCTACTGGAAGAGCGTCTGAGAAGCGTGGAAATTCAGAAGGTACCTGGGTTGGACTTTGAAGAATTAGGACTAGTTCCTGGGGTCGTTATTCCTCCGAAGTTCAAGACTCCAGTTTTTGCTAAGTATGATGGAATTTCCTGTCCTAAGATGCACTTGAGGTCTTACGTGAGGAAGATTCAACCTCACACTGCTGACAAGAGGCTCTGGATCCATTTCTTTCAAGAGAGTTTATCTGGAACTCAACTCGAATGGTATTATAAGCTGGAAAGTGCTAGCGTCCGTACATGGGAAGATTTGGTTGTGGCTTTCTACAAGCAATACCAATATAACTCCGATCTTGCACCAACTCGCATGCAACTTCAAAGCATGTCCATGGGTCCTAAAGAAAGTTTCAAGGAGTATGCCCAGAAATGGAGAGATTTGGCTGGGAGAGTCCAACCCTCTTTAAATGATAGGGAGTTAGTAGACATGTTCATGGGCACGCTAACTGGGCCGTTCTATAGTCACCTGCTGGGTAGTTCTTCTTCTGGGTTTACTGAACTCATTTTAACTGGAGAACGTGTGGAGAATGGTATTCGAAGTGGAAAAATCCAAGTGGGTTCAGCCTCTGGTACTACAAGGAAGCCATATCAAGGGAGAAGTGAGTCAAATGCTATTCATAGTCAAAAGGGCCGTGGTAAGGATGATCAGAATCAGTCTGTTGGTGCCGTCCTCAGCTCTGCACCAATATCTCAACAAGCTCCTAGACAAGACTACCAACGCAAGACTGATAGACCAAGGAGGCAATTCACCAAGATCAACATGCCTTTATCTCAAGCCCTACAATATCTACTGAAAGCCAATCTGATCACCGTAAAGGATCCTCCGAAGTTTCCCAACACTGCAAGCCCGTCTTACGATCCCAAAGCTACATGTGCTTACCACTCCAATGCTACTGGGCATGATGCTGATAGTTGTTGGGCCCTGAAAAACAAAATTCAAGATATGATAGATGCTGGGGAGATCGAGTTCGAAGCTCCTTAAACTCCGAACATCATTACTGCTCCCATGCATAAACATAACAAGATTGCTAATACTATGAATGGCTAGAAGGATGAACTCTTTAGATCATTAGATTTACCTTCATTTGCAATTTCTATTCTGTTTGTTTAAACACTCCAATTATGATAGACATTATTTGTTTTAATAATCATCATCAGTGCATTGCATATGTTTGTCTTGAATAAATTATTTCGCTATCACTCTTTTTAAATTATGTCGTTACTTTGCTCAATTCCGGCTAAAGCTGTATGCCTTTTGAGGGAGGATGACGAAAACGATACCGCAACCTCATACAGTATGCTTTTGAGCGGACTATGCTGACGATGTACAGGCATTGTTTCAATTCCTAAACAGTGGAGATATAAGGATGTTAATCCCTCGTCAAACCCCTTTGAGCCTAAGAAGTAGAAGTTTCTTTCTTGTACTAATTAAAACCCTTGATCATAACCTGGGGCAGGGTAGTTCTCAGTTAATTTGGCTGTGCATTCTAGCTTAAGAGAATCATTCAGTACACCTTTCAACAAAGGTTTCAATCACAAACGGTCATCCGCACACATCAAAGAACTGTTGGAGATGTCAATCAAAAGACAATGATGGTTCGTCAATCATCAAACAAGACAGTCAATATCTTCAAAAGAAAAAATGAAAAATATACATACAAAGAAAAGCCTGCTAAGTCAAAAATCAAAAGACGACTTAGGCAAAATCAAGGCATCCCGCTGACTGTAATCTCAGAAATAAACAGTTCAGGCAAAAGTTAGGGATATCAAAAAGATGAAAAAAGAGAAGTCAATATACAACACAATGTTGTGACTACCAAAAGGAAGAAGGGACTGCCATCTCAAAAAAGTTCTCTTTACTTATGAACCATCATCATTATCAAAGGTGTAAATCCAAAAGTCTCTTGGAACCTGAATGCACAAGTTGAATTAATTGAGCTTAGGACTGAAGATCATCACGAAGAGGGGTGGGTACAATCAAATTTTGAGCCACTATCCTTTGTTTCTTAAACCGTGAACCAAGCCACGTTACAACCCTCGAAAGTCCTAACTGAAGCATGGTTAGTTCGAAAGCATACTGTCACAACAAAGGTATCCTGACTCCTTAAGGTTTACCAAAAATGCTGAGTTGATGTTCCGTTTTTACAAACATCACGTTGTTACAAAAATCATGTTTTCATTAGTATCACGCTTTTACATCTTTTGTTTTAATGTTTTTTCAAAACTCAAGACAAACGTATGCATTGCATCTCATGAATTCATTATTAAACAAATTCTGCTACATAATTTCAAATGTTAGCAACAGGACGAACTTGCACAGGGTACAACTAATGACTAACAGTTATCCCGACAGACATGATCACTCCAGAAGCAATGTCTCCTGCGTATACAAGGGGCACGACGTGTTTTGTCCAAACAATCTGGGGCAATCAAGTCAAGATTCCGAGAATCTCTCAAAGATGCCAAAAACAATCAGGGGCATGCATCCAAGTAAATCTGAATCTATTTCTGACCAACATGAGGCATTGTCTTGAGCCTATGATTACTAGGGGCATATCGCCCATAGTGTACATCTCACAAAGTCCTCGTGAGGCGAATCTTTCTAAAAGTTCCTACTAACTGGGGCAAATCTATGCAAGTCCAGTTCGACATCTTGATCAATACTCAGTGGCGTGCCCTGAATCAAGTAGTAAGTTACTATGATACTGGGGGCAACTTTCCAGACACCCACATCTCCCCGCAAAGCCACGTTCGTAAGATCATATCCCCACAGAGCAATTCTCAAGAAAGACATGACTCCCCAACAGAGTTTACATCTTCCGCATTACCGGTCATCCAATATGTTGCTCTTCTCCAACACGGTTCATTAATATCTCTAAATCCCCCAATCGGGGTACATCAAGTTACTGATCACCCCAAGCAAGAAATCCTAAATCCACAGCTGAGCCTCTCCAAGAAACGATCAAAACATCAAACTCACAATGACACAGAGATTTATCTTCTCAATCAAGATGCTTCGAGAAACATAAATCATATCCATGCATCATATGCATCACATGCATATTCATACCTTGCATACATAACAAGCGCCCTATTTATTTGTGAGAACTCCATCTCATTCATTACATACATCATGAACATTGCATGAAACTGACATTATTACCAAGTGAATATTATCTGACAGGTACATTACAAAGATTCGAATCTTATTCAAAGCCTAACGCACGGCACTCCAGACATCTACGGATGCAAATTGGGTAGTCTAACGCACGACTTATCCATCAACCTAACGCACGGTTTTCCAGACATCTGAGGATGCAATTGAGAATAGTCTAACGCACGATTTATTCTCCGACCTAACGCACGGTTTTCCAGACATCTGAGGATGCAATTGAGAATAGTCTAACGCACGATTTATTCTCCGACCTAACGCACGGTTTTCCAGACATCTGAGGATGCAATTGAGAATAGTCTAACGCACGATTTATTCTCCGACCTAACGCACAGTTTTCCAGACATCTGAGGATGCAATTTGAGAATAGTCTAACGCACGATTTATTCTCCGACCTAACGCACGGTTTTCCAGACATCTGAGGATGCAATTTGAGAATAGTCTAACGCACGATTTATTCTCCGACCTAACGCACGGTTTTCCAGACATCTGATGATGCAAAATAGAAACAGTCTAACGTACGACGTATTCTAATTCTCGAGTTTATCAAGTCAGATGGCATCTTTAAGCTCATCTCTAAACAACTACTTCTCAAACACTTCAGTCTCAACATCTAGATGGCATCTTTAAGCCCATCTCCGACAAAAGTCCCTACTCCAGCTAGGGCAAATTTCTTGGTATTCTAGTGTTCAATCATCTTCCACCTTCAGATACCGACTGGCATGCAGACCACTCTATATCTTCAGGTTTAAGATAATTGAACAGGGGCAGCTGTCATACCCCAAAATTTGCCCATGCTAATCAATACACAAAGCTCCAAAACACAGTCTCCTACACAGAAACTCTAAACTAAGGTTTGACTGATTCAAGGGAAAATCATTGAATCAATGGCTCAAGGTGGTTCAATAAGGTCCCTAATATCCCAAAGTATCTCCATATAAAGTTTCAAGTCAAACAGAGCAAATTTAGTCCCTCAAATCCTGATTAGGTCAACAGTCGACTCTCAAGGGCAAAACAGTCATTTCAAGTCAAAATATAGTCAAAGTTCAAGATATTTGGTCAACAAACATCCTCATAACCCTAAAATCATCATTTGATCAAGGGTTGATCATGATGATGCAAGGAAAGATCAGAGAAGTCAAAAGTCAAGAGTTACTATTTTGGGCATGAACTGAAAAAGTCAACCAAAACTTTGAAAATTCACCAAATATTCATACTTCATCAGAAAAATTCCCACCAAAGCTCATTTTGAAGGGAATTCATTCCTCTATCCAATGGTCCAAGAATCAAAACCCATAGGTCAATGGTTTAAGAGATGTGGCTTCATACATTATAGGTCCTTTTCAAAGGTCAACAAAAAGGCATGTTTTTCAAAAGGTCATAAAATAAAAATGGAAAATGATTTTGATATGAGACCAAAGGCATTGGATAAAGGACTCTCTAAGGTTTCCAAAATGTCCTAGAACACCCCCATACCTCAAAAATTGAGAGAAATAGGCCTTGTCAAAGTTGAGCTATTTTGGAGGGAAAAGTATGAAGGAATTTTGAATTTCTTGCTAATGGGCCTATATTGTTAAGATCCAAACTTGTTCTTTATGGTATTAGGAGCCCATAAACCTTGGCCACGAATTTTCTTGATTTTAATTAATTTTATAAGAATTTTTATTCATTTAAAATTCAATAAAATTAAGAAAAAATCAAAAGGTTTGTAAGAAAATTTGTTTGGTATCAAATCCAATCTACATTTACTCCAATATACAATCAAATTTCGTGCATTACATACTTGGAAAGATTGAATAAAATTTGGAACAATTTTAGAAAGTCCCATGGCATATTTTCAATCAAATCTCCTTAGCTTGCAAATCAAGTCCAACAAAGATTTTCTCCACAATTGTTAACCTAATCTCTTCACCTATATATACACAACAAATACAAAGCATTAGGGGAGGATTTTTGGCAGCCATAGAACTCTGAATCCGAGTGCAAGAAAGCAAGAAAATCCAAACTTCAATTCCGGAATTAAGGACAATTCAGGTACTCTTGTTGATTGCAAAACGTTCCCAGGTGTTCAGTGAAACTATTCCAATCCTCACACACGAAGAACGCACTCTGAATCGTCACATATACCCCTAGGTTTGCCGTTTTCTATTTTTCATCGATTTGCATAACATGAACATCATTACTCATATTTGATTGTGTATTTGTGTTTGCCTTAATGTTGTGACTGTTTCTGGATGATTTGGTGCGTTATTATGCCGTGTCGAGCAAGATGCCATGGTTAGGGTTCTTGGCTCGATTTAGGGTTTTTGTCCACAGGTAAAATTAGGACTAATAATAGGTACCACCATGCTCGTGAGGATTGGACGATCATAATGGTATGGTCGCGAAACATTTTTGGCCGTGTTCTCTGGTATTCGTAACTTGCAGGTTATAGCTACGCTGGCAAACCGTAGGTAAAGGTGTTTGCAGGGCCTAAGACGACGGACCGGTGGAGAAGACGATCACGTGGCGCCTCCTCACTGGCCCATTCACGCGCGCGTTTTGTTATTCAAACATACGGTTCCAATGCCTCTTGGCTCACGTGCTTATGATGTGCCCTCACGATCCAGACCATCAGATCTCTTCATCAATCCATCCAATGCCTCTGAACGCGCCAGTCCATCATACGCTCTCAGGCTTGTGCCACACCAGATTAAAAGCTAAGAAAATTTCAATTTTTTTTATTTTTAATTGTATAGTCTTTATTTTTTTTTATATTTATATATATATATGTAAATGTTTCTTGTTTGTTTTAGTTTTTTTCTTTATTTTTTAATAAAATTAGTTCTTTTACTAAAATTCGTTTTTTTCTTCTTTTCATAATAATAATTATATTGTTAATAATATTTATTTTATTATATTTCTAATATTTACATTATTTATATTATTTGTTTTAGTTTGTTTATTTTAATATATTTTGTTTATAAATATTTATTTATTGTAATTGATTATTATTCTAAATATTATATTTAATTACTTAAAAAAATTCATGTTTAATTCATTGAAGTTCCAAAAAATTCTATAAAATTATTTTACACTCGATTTGATTTCTTTGTTCCGATTTAATTAATTAGGTCGCAAGACCAATAATTAATTTGTCATTATAGAGAATTTGAATCCTAATTAGGGTTTACCCTACACTAAAAATTCTTCTTCTTCTGTGCCTTTTTCAGGGTTATCTTGTCAAACGCCTTCCGACTACGCGCCTGATTCAACAAACCTCAAAAGTTAAGAAATTTATTTCTAAATTCAATTTAAATTTTATTTAAATTATTTTGATATTAGGGTTTGCCTTGCATTCACCCTCCCTTTTCCGCCTTGCCTTTCAGGTTTAACCTTAAAGGCGCCTTAGTAACCATATCAGATCAAATCCAAAACAAAGCTAAGTATTATTTATCATTTATTATTAATTTATTTATCTTTTATTTTATTAAGGTTAACCCTAATTGTCCCCGAACCGATAATGCACTCACCCTCTTTTGTTTGCCATTTTTCCTTTCTTTCAGGGTTTGTCAAATGCCAAAGTTACGTCATTGGTAACCCTAAATCTTTTCTCCTTTTTTATTTTTTATTTTATTTTTTATTATTACTTATGTCAAACCCTATTAAGGGCTCCGCTGGTTACAATTCCCCTCTCCTCCGCTGGTTTCATTTTCCCCCTTCCCTTTACTGCTTTATATTATTATGAACTGCGTGGTTAGTAATCTTAGGGAGTGCAAGCCTTAAACTGAATTAGAATAACTAATTAAAAGATAAATATCTGAATATAACCACGTGAATGTTGCACACACGCACCCTTTTGGGGTAACCTCTTTGTTGCCTTGTTGCCTGTTGCCTGTTGCCTTTGTGTTTTTTGCAGAATGAGCCACGACCCTCGAATTCGAGGATACCTCAGCCATGTTGCCTCGATAAAAAGGTCACGACCCTAATGATGCTGCCTTCGATACACAAATGACCTCGACCCTCGGATGTTGCCTACGGAAAAAGGCTGAGGTATCTTCTGGCTGCCTACGAAAATGGCTTATTCTGATCCTTGCCTTAGACTACCTGCCCCTCTATGGCATGGGACAGTCTTATGGCAAAGGATGCTTCGATGACCCTTCAACCTCCAAACGAAAGGCTTCCTGCCCTCTTATGGCAAGGATAGACCCTTTCATTCTGAAAGGCAAAAAGAGACCTATCATCTGAGTTTAAGGTAATTGCCCCTAATTGCCTTGCAATGCTCAAACCTTTTTATTCTTTCTCATAATTTTTCAAAAGGGCAACGCTTATTCACCAGCTAAAGTCCCTATCTCTTTCATCTACTTTTTCTAAACAAACGAGCAAGCAAAGCAATTAAGAGCCCATGGAAAACCATGGATGCAAAGGGTGCCTTACACCTTCCCTTTGCATAAATTACCCCCCGAACTTAGATTTCTTTTAAAAGGTTTTTTCTGTTTCTTTTTGCCTTTCCGAATTTGTTTGGATAAAATAAAAGTCGGTGGCGACTCATGCTATCCGCGACATTCCGATTAATAAAAAGTCAGTTCACCGTGTTACACTAGCGTATGACTCGTTCTGACATTCACTTCATCAACGGCCGGATGGCATCTTTAAGCCCATCCAAGCAACCAATAACACTACTTCCTGCACCGGTGAGTGCAAATTTCAGGGCACTTAAGTGTTCAATCATCTTCCACCTTCAGATCACGATAGGCAAACAAGCCAATCTACCTCTTCAGGTTTAAGAAGATTGAACAAGGGCAGCTGTTGTACCCCAAAATTTGCCCTCACAATATTCAAGATAATTTGGCTCAAGCAGTCTCCTTAAGCTCATAGGATCTCCAATTTATCAAGGCTATGCAAAGATTGGACATACTTACACTCCTCCTAAGAAATAGACCTCAAATTAGGGTTTTGATTTATGTCAAGAAGATAGAACTTCTAAGACCTCAAGTGGGTTTCATAGCATCTCAAATGTCTCAAAGTATCTCCATGCCAAGTTTCAAGCCTTTCAATGCAAGATTACTCAGTCAATTGCCCTGATGATCAACAATCGACTGTATTAGGTCAAAAGTCAACTATGGTCAATATATAGTCAAACTTCAAGATTTTTGGTCAAGGTTTTGAGGTCAAATTCATCATTTGATCAAGGGTTGATCATGATTCCTTGAGGAAAGCTCAGAGATCATCAAAACTCAAGTTACTAAATTAGGGTTTTTATGCAAAAAGTCAACTAAACTTTGACTAAGCATAACCAAAGCTCATTTTGAAGGAAATTAAATCCTCAATAACTTTGTCACACGAAAGGCAAGGCCAAAAATGCTTCATTTGAGAGATATAGACCACAACATTACAAGTCCTTTCAAAAGTCAACAAAAAAGTCATTTTTTCTCAAAGAGGCATACATGAACATGGAAAGCTCAATTGAGATGAAAACAAAGGGAGGTTTTAAAGGACATCTTGAGATTTTCAAAAAGTCCAAAAAAACTTTCAAATGATGAAAATTGAGCAAGTTAGGGATTGCATAAGTTGAGCTATTTTGAAAAAAATACAAAAGGGAAAAATGAAGAAAATTGACTTCTTGAGTTAATGGGCCTATCCATTTGGAGTTTAAACATGTCCATGAACTAAATAAGGACCCCTAAATCCATTCTTATATTTTTGGATTTTTATTTCTTTTATTTTTTTTTTTATTCAATATAAATCAAAATAAAATAAAATACCAAAAGATATGATTTAGGCGTGTGATTCTATTTTCCAACCAAAATCAAATCTCCAAATCAAACCTTTGATTGATAAGAATCATGTGGATTTAATTTGAGAAATATTGGGCAAAAATAGAAACTTTCTATATGATTTTTTAATCAAATATTTAAACATGATTTCGCAAAATTTGAATCAATTCTTATGACCTAATTCATTCCTTTATAATTAAACAACACCTTCAGATTCATAGGGGACGAAAAATAGGAGAGGAGGCTAGGGTTTTCAAAGTTGTAAAAGTTCAAGAACTAAGGCAAGATCACAAATCCTTCTCAGTGGGTTTCAATCCATTCCATCCATTCCAATTCACTCCTGAGGCGCTAGAAGGTAAGATTGGATCAAGAACCAAGCCTCATAATCCCTGAGACATGTAACTCGTGTTCATCATCTCCAATCACATTTTGGATTTTATATTTTACAAGTTAGCGTGTTATAATTCAAACTAACTTTGTATTTTAGTTCTTGATACTATATATAGAAGCTTTGAATCATTAGGTTAAAGCTTTGGTGCACATAATGTGAGCTGCCATTGTTAGGGCTCCGAAATTCTTCTTTTCGAATCTCCATTTACAGACCGTTTCAATCAAAACTAATGCCACCATTGAGTTCGTAAGGCTCAATTTAGTGGATCTGGGCTGTTCTTTGTTTTGTTTAGATTGATTTTTGCAGGTTTAAATATTTGCAGGGATAGCTACGAATAAAGCGTAGCTAATTCACAGCAAAAGCATAGCAAAATCGTAGCTAATTCCAGACCTGAAACGAGGAAGAAGATGATGCATGCGTGGCGCATTGGGATGGTATGATTAGCCAGTCAAACACGCGTGGAACCTAGTCTGACTGTTTCCTTTGAATTTTACAATTTCCATACGTTTTAATATTTATTTGTTGGTTTATGTGTTACTAACAACAAGCATACGTAACGCAATTGATCAAGAGTGGAGACCTGTTATCCTGAGGACCTGGGTTCAATTGTAACACCCCAAATCTACCCCACGATTAATAAGAGAAATCAGAGTACAATACATCGAAACAAACAACTGAATTAAGGCGCCACATATTCGACTTAAACAAAATCAACCAATCATGCTCAAAGTACATGGATACATAACACTTATATCGGAGGAAACTCATAATTCATCAAACATTTAAATCCAAACAACTTTATAATATCGCAGCGGAATCTAGATAATCAACACATATCCAAGTCTTATATCCTTGCCAACATGGCACAATGTGTCTAACATGTCTCAATAAGTCATAACATCCAAAATCCAACAAAATATAATAAACATAAAACAAGACACAAACAAGAATCGCAAACATCCCCCCCGAGTGCTACGTATCTGAGCATTGACACACCGACTCGAGCTATAAGGTAAACGGCTGCTCCACGTCGTTACCTGCACGTTACCAACAGAGGGTAACATTCAAACAGAAGGGGGGAGATATCATTCATTATAAATAAACATATGATAATATTTAGGGCAAGAGAAAGATCATACATTAGTCACCACTTCTCATCACAACTTCAATACAACAATTCACGTCATAAAATCAACTTATGAAACGACGACAACAATAACATCAATCGATCATGTCAATATGGGCAATTCACAAGTAAGATTCCAACACATCATGACAAACATCTCATCATCAAATCACAACGACATAATCAATTAAGACTCAAATGCAATTCACATATGACTCGACTTATGCAAATGCATGTGGTACCATTTGGAGTAAAACTCCCATGTCTGAAAACTTGCCATTGGGCACACGTCGCTATTTGCCATTACGACCACGTCACTTTTGCCATTAAGGCCACGTCTCTTTTATGCAATGGATGTGGCTAAATGAGTGTAAGATCCACACAAAACACCATACAAACATAAACATTGACTAGACATTATTACTTTCATAGTAATTCATCACTTCACCATCACGTCGCTATGTTGTAAAACCATACAACAATACATCACTTCCCAACAGCAATTACAAATATTAAACAAGTTCATTTAAAGAAAGCTTCAAAAATGTTTCCAAAGGTTTGCATAATTATACTCATTAGAAAGACATCAATTAAAGCTTCACGAAGGTTGAAACGGCACTTAAAAAGGAGTTACGGATCAAAAGATATGAACATTTGAAATTTCACAAAACAGGCCTTTTGCCCGACGGAAACAGTCACTCGCCCGACGCTCGGAGACAGTGACTTGGTCACAAAAACTCTCGCTCGCCCGCTCGACTCGTCCGGTGGAACCATGTGGGCGCTGGCTCACCTAGCGAAGCAACACGCTCGCCTGGCGGAAGCCACAAAACAATACCCGCCCGACGCTCTACACCAGAACCAGAAAAGTCTGTGCGTTTCATCACTTCCAACATCAATCCCAAATTCGATTTTAACCATTCAAACTCATTTCAAACATCATTTTATCACATGCTATGGGTTCTTACTCATGTTTCTAGGCATGGGTTCTCATACAAACATCTACAACATGATTAATGGCACAATCTAAAGGATTCTATCATAAACCCTACCAATTTCAAATCATACATTCATGGAGAAACAACATATGATCAAACCCACCCTAAACATCATCATACATCCCTTTAGCATGAAAGAATCCCACCCTTACCTTAGGTTTTGGATTGAAGCCAACTATATCTTCAACCTTGAGATTCTCCTCTTCTCTTCTCTCTTCTCTCACACAAAAAAAATCCCAGATGAGCTTCTAATTCTATTTTCCTCTAAAACCCTTGTTTTGTTAACCCTTACTATCTTGTCTCATTGCTAATGGGCTCTAATTAGCAACCCACAATTACTAACACTAACTTAGGCCCAATAACTAATAGCCTCATTAACTTATATTATTTACTAATAATTCCCAAATAAAATAACATAAAATCAATTAAGCATATAATTAACACATAATTCACACAATTGTCAATTAATTCACACAATGCACATAACATAAATAATGAAAGTAAACACGGGCGTTACATCAATCCCCAACGCCCTTCAACCTTTTTCTTCAATTTTTCCTTCCTTTTTCCCATCTATTTTTCAATTAATTAATTAATTAATTAGTATTAATTATTTTGATTAACTAATTCAAATCTAAATATTAGGATTAGGATTTTAACTAACCCATTAATTTTCCATTCTAATTTTAGTTAATTAATTTTATTTAAATAATTGTGTTTAATTTAGAATTAGAGTTTTAATTTAATTCCTTCAGTTAAAAATCATAAAAATTACAAAAAAAAAAAGCATTTATTTTCTTTTTTTGGACATGATTCTTGATTAACCTAGGATTTAGAATTTGATTAAATTTTAGGGTTTTTTAATTAAAATCAATTAGTCATTAGGTTTTAATGAAGTTAATGTATATAATTAACTAATTAATTAGATTAATTAATTTAGAATTAGGTTTTAATCAATACTAACCATAATCTCTTTCCAACCCTAATTTCTTTTCAAACTATAAATTTCTCATCTTTCTCTTCTCCTCTTCAATACTTTTCTCGATTTTTCAATCGCTTGCTATTTATTTTCTCGCATACTTTTCACCAATTATGTAACTGTTCATGGGATGTAATAGTTTAACTTAGGACCTTTATTTTTCCGCACTTTATTTTCCTACAAGGTTTTTATTGTAATCCCCCATCCTGAAGCTTTGTAATAGCGTAGGACTTTACTTTCCGCAATTCACTTTCCGCACCTTATAAATGCTATATAGTTGTTAGATGTATGGTTAATAAGATTGCATGGGAAGATTAAAATTGAACATAGCTAACCTAACTTCAAGATAAATAACTGATTTAACACACTTGCACCCATTCACCTTTAGGGTAACCTCTCTTGTTGCCTTACGATTACATGGTCATGTCCCTCGAATGTAGGAATATCTTAGCAAAGTTGCCTACGAACAAATCATCATAGTCCCTTCAATATAAAGACTATAGTCCCTCGATGACCCTTCGATGTTGCCTACAAAGTATGATCTAGTCCTCGAGTTGCCTACGAAAATGATGATAGTCCCTTCGAACGCTAAGATATCCTTACATGTTGCCTTCTATGAACATTCTATGACCATACGCATGTCCCTTCACATCCAATAGGTATGAATAACTACCCACTAATAGTATGGATAGTACTATCTCTCAAAGAAAGATATAAATACAAGAAAGACCTTACAACTAGGGTAAGTAGCTCCTGATTGCTTGCTCATAAAAATACAAATCATCAAATACTTCTCACATTTTCAAAACTTGCTTTAAGCAAACACTTTGTATATATTTGTACAAGAGTCATTAAAAAGTTAAAGCTTTCTTCAAACATCATTTTCAAATATTTTCAAGATAAACACTTTGTATACATTCATACGAGAATCATTACAAATTTAACTCCTTTTACAAAATATTTTTCAAAAGCATACACACACAAGTCAAAATAAAGTGAGCTAAGCAATTAAGAGCCCATGGATAACCATGGATACAAAGGGTGCTAACACCTTCCCTTTGGTAATTCTGCGACATCTAAAAAAATCAATAATGCATTAATCCTCACAGGGGAGGCCAAATGATTCCATCTTCTTGCAAGAACATTTAAACACGTCATCATCACGATAGAATGATACGTTCCAATCCCTTTTTTATGCTTGGTACTTGCGAATTGTGTATATGATAAAACTATAAGTTTGATGACATGTTACCATTACCATCTCCGCGGATCGTGCAAGAAGATCACGAAACATAAAGAATATTTCTCTAGTAAATAACTTCCCAGCGCAACGCTCAATGCTTCAAAATCTTGTTTGTTGCACAGGATCACCGTAATTTGATAGAAAGTCAACTTCTACCTCCTTATAACGCATGTAATTAAGACTCCGATCAAAATGTAATAAAAATTCACTTAAATTATATCGTGAGTGAAGAAACTTCCCCATTTTTGAATGTAACCCCTGACACCGGGAGGTAGTTATGAATCCAGCAAATTTTTTTTCGCGTATATGAGTTGTAGCCCACGTCTTTCTCTTGGCATACAGTTTTGTAACCCACTTGTTGTCATGCAACCCAAATGCGTCAATCATGTCAGCCCACTTATGCCGAAAATCACCCAGGTCATAGTCACCCAACATGCATTTCCTAAACTAACTAAAAAATTCAGGAACTCCAATGTTAGACATTGCATTGCGAATTAGATGCCAAGCACACAACCTATGATAAGCATTCGGAAACACCTTTTTATAGCTTTCTTCATTGCAAGATCGCCATCAGTAATGACAGATATAGGAGACTTACCTGACATTGCTTCCAAAATTTGTTCAAGAACCCACACATATGTTTCTTCTTTTTCATTTGCAACAATAGCATCGCCAAATATAATATTATGGTTATGGTTATTAACTCCAGAAAACATCACTAAGGGGCAATGGTATTTTTTCGCCCCATATGTTGCATCAAATGCCAATACATCACCAAAAAATTTGAAATCCATTTGGCGTATACCATCGCACCAAAAAGGTGTTCAAGCCTACCTTTTCCATCAATAATGTGGCAATAAAACATCATCGGGTCATCTGATGCCAGTCCATGAAGATAGTGTAACGCATTTTTACCATCACATCGTTGCAAAAGGCATTGCTTTCCTATCTGATTATATATATCTTTCCTACGAAACCCTATTTTTTCATACCTTCCTGATTGGTTGGCACAAGAACCATAGAATTGAGACGGTCTTATACCATCCTTCAACATGTCGTTCATCTGCATTATATCTTAATCTTCCATTTTTTAATGTGAAGCAAGCATTCCATGGTACTCTTCATGTAAAAGATCATGGTTGTGACGATCGTTAAACACTGTTATCCACCAACATTATGAGAACATATCTATATGCACTCGAAATTTTGCTTCACATCCACATCGAGTATTAGGTTTACGCTCATGCTTACGATTTTCTATTGTTAAACCTCTATCCTCCCTAAACCCCTGTCTGTGACAAACAAATGTCCTCTATAATGATTCTCCTTTCTTGCTTCGAAGGATCTTGCTCTTGCAAACTGCAAACTGTCGCACGCTCGCGAAAAATGAACAGAGTCGCCACCAATATATTTATCCCATAAGGGAAAGGAATATCAGAAAACCTGACAAAGGATAAGAACGAGGTCTTGCGACCAGAGAATCTAGGTACGGGAGTCGGTTACGGAAGGGGAAGGTATTAGCACCCCTCACGCCCATCGTACTCGATGGTATCCACTTATGTTTGTTTCTATCTAAAGGGTGTGTACTATGTCTATGTCTATATGCGAATGAATGCAAAAGAAATACGGGAAAAAAGAAGGAATTATTTACAATTGTGCTCGTTCAAGCCCCGCAACTTGATGCCTACGTATCCTTTTCAGGAATCGGAGCGTCGTAGTTCGGCTCACATGTTTTTGTTTGTTTTTGTGTTTTTTAGTTGGGCGGAGTTAACGTTCGCGCTCTTGCATAAGGGATCGACCTACGATGCGTTCGAGCGGAAATAACATTGCCCTTAGAAAGAAAAAAGAGATTGGTTTGTGTCTTTTAATGTAGATGAGTGATGAACAGTTCCCAATACCGGGCCACTCACCACCTTCTCTACTTTGTTTTAAATTTGAACCATTGTTAGGTGTTTTAAGTGTTTTTGGTTGTGTATTTTTTAAGGGGAATTTGTTTGCGATTTGAATCACATAAAAGTGTATAACAGTAGAGAAACAGATTAGGGAATGAATCCCACTCATCTCTCTTCCATTATATAGTGATCGAGAAACAGATTAGGGAATGAATCCCACTCATTTCTCTCCCACTAAGTGATTGAGAAACAGATTAGGGAATAAATCCCACTCATTTCTCTCTCACTATTAGTAACGGGTGATTCGCATCTTTTATTTATTAAGTATTTTAGAAGTTGAAAAGAAAAAGAAAATGAAAGGGGGACTATCCTATCATACTAGCCTAATTGTTATTCTAATCTAAGTCTAATGTTAACATGGTGACTAAATTCTAAAAGGAGCATTAAAATGATATTAACCAAGTAGGCCAAAATGTGGCCCAAAAACAAGCAACAAAATCACAAGAATTATACAAAAATAATATGAACATGATACAAAAGAATAAAAGAAATTATGCATGCCTTAGTACAAAAATTAACCTTAAAAAATACTACTATTTTTATGAGCTTTTTTAATGTCAAAACTAACATAAAAATCTAACATTTTTATGAGTTTTATTGTTTAGAACCTAAAAAATAATGGGAAAAAACTAGAAGAAAAAGGACCTAATTCTAATGAAGACTTTATGTGAACATGGGGTATATGACCACCAATTGTGTGTATATCCAAATAATGGCGTATGGCCAGATCAGAGGCCCAACAGTAGTTTTTTTGATATAGATTTTCTTAGCAAAAATATGGTATGGGCCACAGGGGGTGGAGAATAGCAAATCAGGCCCAAGTTAATTGTTCAGTATTCACTCAATTACCAATAATAATAAAAAACGAAAAATAAATTAAAGAAAAATAAAAAGAAATTGAATTGGGGAAATTAGGGTTACTTGTTGAGACCTTATGGATTTTTCGTGAAGCTTCTTCTTCCCCTTCTTGTGAGCAGCGGCGGTAACCGGAAGTTGGCTTCTCCTCCGATCAAAGATTCATCGCGCCGCCATAGCACCGCTCTCACTACTTCGTCACGCTCTCATTCTCTCTCTGATGCTACCGCGAACTCCTACCAATCTCTCGCTCGACCTCTCTCGCGACCACACATCTTTCTCGATCTCATCATTGCGTTTCAGCCGGAGAATGCACAGTGCTTTTCGGATCGAGACTCAGATATGTATACGATTCGCTCTTCTTCTCTTGCTTCTGTTTGCTGGGAACTTCTTCTCTTTTCCTTTGAGTCCGATTACGTTTCGTGTAGGGCGATGAAGCCGTGAGGCGGTTATTATTCGTGATTGATGAGTATCACTGTGTTATCGATTCTACAGGTTATGCGTTGAAGAATTATGAGATGATGATTGATGAAGATGAAGAAAAGACGAAGATTTGATTATGTTTTCTTGGAGCCTTTTTGAGAATTGGAGAACGAGGATAGATAAAGCTGTTGAGAATGAAAAGGTGATTGGAGATGGTGGAGATTGTTGTTCTCTGCAGATTTGTGTAATGGAGATTATTGATGATGAAGAGTTTGAAGATTGAAGAGTGGAGGAGAATGATGAAGATGAAAGGTGAGTGAAGATTCTGGTGATTGAGATGAAGCTATGAAGAATGATGAAGATGGAGAGAGGATTCAAAGTGAGAAAAATGGGAGAGTGAATCGAGAGAGTTTATTGTATAGAGGGAATTCGATTTATATAGAGAGGTGAGTATTCTAATTCAGTTAGGATGAAATTGAAGTTAGTTGGAAGTTTGAGATGCTGAGGAATTGGTTATGAATCAAAGGGTGAAGGTTGAGAGGTTAGTTATTTTTCTGTTATTTTTCTGTTGCTTCTTTTCTCTGCTGGTTTTCTTCTGTTACCCGCTGTTAGTAATTTGTAACTGATTTTTTGTTAGTTATCAGTTAGATGTAGGTTGTTATGATGGTTGTTAGTTTCTGTTAGGTAGTTAGAAGTGGTTAGTTAGGTTGTAACTGAATTGGTGAAAAGACTGAAGGTTAAAAACAGTTAGTTGCAGTTTGTTAGGATGTGAAATTCTGTTTTGGTATTTTGGTGGAATGTTTGGATATTGGATTTTTGAGCACTGCTTGGCTTGTATGATAATGGTTTTGGAAGGCTGACCGTGGTTCTTTTCTTGTTTATGCAAGGCTGTTATTACATGTACTGAATCTGTTTTTTTCAATGTGTGGTGCTGGATTGTATTTTTCTGTTTTGATGTAGGTTGAGTTTCGGTTTCTTTGTGATGCATATGGGACTGGTTTTTTGGTTTGCAGGTAGCGTTGGCTGCACCTTGAAACAAAAGATGATGCATTTGAAGTGTATGTTGAATGTATTTATATTGTATTAATGCAGCATTTTTCATGGAGGCAGGTATGATTTGAGTGTCAAGTTATGGATTTCCCGAGCATGTATGTATCTATGGGCATGGAAAGAGCAAGACGGTCACGAAGAGGGGTGGAAACGAAGTCGCATAGCATTAAGTTCAACGTTGTAAAGCAAAGGGATTAGGCTTAGACATTAGGATTTGTAACATGTGTTTTTTGTATGATTTTCTTTGAATGAGACTTGTTTGAATGGTTCATGGAAGCTTATTGAGATATCTTTGAAAGTTACTGATAATGTGGAATTGTATGGTGTAATGGTTTAGAATTTGGACTTCTCAATTTACTTTATAATGGACATTTGAATGAGAATGTGGACCTTTGGATGAATTCGAGATTTGATGAGGGATTTTGAAATGAATGGATATTTGAATTTATGCTTGCAACTTTGAATAGAATTTTCTTATGAATGAATTGTGAATGATACTCGAGCGGATATTGAATGATGACTTGAGTCTTGTATGAGCACTCACCTTGAACTCATAATTACGCATCGCCTTGCCATTAGTCTTCCAACATGTTCCATATGCACTTAAACTTGCAACACGAGCCAATTAATGAATACTTTATGCATACCATGAAAGAACTTGAACATAGCCAATCTGAAATCAACTTGTTGAACCGTAAGTAGCCCAATTGATTAAATGAAGTATTTTGAGTTGACAAAGTCGAATCCTCAATACAACTCAAGAATGTATCATGTCTTGATTGAAATGTCTCCTTTAACAAACGACTTTAATATGACACCATGAGGAATCCTCTGATGAAGATAAGAATTGAAGCATAGGAGAACATTTTAACATGAAATTCAATTGTCCTTTGCTGATGGACTTTAACAAACTCGAACATCACGAATAAGAAATCCTAACCCAACGATCCTCAGTCAAACTTTTGATGGATGCACACCTTGTAACTTGGTGAAGAAGAAATCTATGAATCAACCCTAGTACGTATTTCAATACATACAGGGAAACCAGTTGAGATAAGCTTATCTGAAGTAGAAACCTCAAAGCTATAGACAAACCCTAAACTTTCAAACCTTGATCCCAAAGCCAAGTTATTGATTAATGAATGCATGAGTTATGTTAATGACCTAATGGGAGGTATGTACATGAGACTATGAAACGCATAAGCCTAAGCTAGATAAAATTGAAAGGGTAGGACGAATTTGGGGTATGACACAAACCCCTTCATTTTAGCATACTGGTTGTAGAACGCATAAGCCATGTCCAGACTTGAAAATTGAATTTTTCTTGTCTCATGGGGACTTAGTCTTTTCAGGTCCATACTAAGAATATCCTCCATACTATCAATATTTATAATATTTTCAATAGATTCTCCATCCTCAACAGTAATATCATCAACAATAGTCTCACCTGTTTCATCAACCACTTCCGTTGACACGTCTTTTAGTCCCTATCACAATAAACAACATAGTTTTAACATAAGTACTATAGTACACTAATACGAATATTTAAAATTTTCTCCCTTTACCTCCATACCATCTATAACTATTCGACAAATGGTACCGATGTTCTTTCTCTATGTCCGGCATCAAATATGTCATCCATGTTATTTTCATAACAAAAACTACTAATAAGTATACTCAAGTAGTCTTGGCTAACTAAATAATAACTTCAGAAGAACAAAACTTCATAAGCACCTCAACAAATATTCTACAAACAAACTCATTCATGGTTGGCTCAAAAGTTAACAAGTGCAGAGCCAAATTCACCTATTTACAACAAGTCATTATTGTAAAATCCGAGAAGACAAATCAAAACAACATAGGCTATATTGAGGAGAAATATTTAACATCTATAAAGCAATACAAAGTTACTAAAATTATTTAGCAGGATAAAGTCTAGGAAAGAAATTTAAATACTCTCAACAAATAAACACATATATGATTGGTCTATGAAAGAAATTTAAATACTCTCAACAAATAAACACACATATAATTGGTTACTCACAAACAAAAGAACACAAACATCAGACATATGACTACAAGCTTCACGCAGAAGAACAAACTCGAATTCGAGAAATTTGAAGCTGGTCCTTGATAATTACATCAAACAAGTGTCGTAAACAATTCAGCAAGAAAATGACCTAAATTGAGTTTGGTAACTATATTAGTTGCATTGATGCTGCAAGCATATAACCAATCAAAGAAAATTTGAAGAAGTGAAAACTCACCGTTTAAAATTGGATTATCGAGAATTTGACTATGAGTGAAGTGGCTCTCGCAATAATAAATAGGTTGTGTTGCTACGGTGGTTCTCACGATAGTAGATAGGCTGTGTCGCAGTGGTGGCTCTCGGGACGATAAATAAGTTATGTTTCAGTGGTGGATCTCGTGGCAGTGATAAAACTGTGTTGCAGCGGTGGTTATTGCAATGTTAAATGTGTTGTGTTGCAGTGGAGAATAGTTGCAGTGTTGAAGAAGAGGAAGGAGAATAGTGGCGCTGTGGAAGAAGAGGAAGGAGAATAGTGGCGCTGTGGAAGAAGAGGAAAGTGCAGTAAATAAGAATAGTTGCAGTGTTTCTCTTTGCTTTTGACGGCGATGGCCGGAAAAATTGAAACGGCAAGTGAGAAATATGGAGAGAGACAAACAATATATAATGGCATATGAAACTAAAATGTACGAAACATAAATCTTACAAAAAGTAAAAATATTTTTTGATAGTGTAAAAAAAATCACCTATAACTAATTTTACATGTTCTCAAGTTTATCATAATAGATCTTAAGCATTCATTTAATTTTATGCTTATTTTTAGGAGTTTCACCGGTGAAGGACTTAATTGAGCCCTCACCCTAGACTTAACCATATAATTATATTTTTTATGTGTCATTTAATTATTATAATTGTATTTGTTTTTAAAATATGGACCTAGTTTTTAAATTAGAACCGAACCTCCCGTTTAATTGGGTCTATATCTCCATCACTTAGTTAAAATGGTTTTCCAATGAAGACTTTTCTAAGAATGAAAAACATATATTCAAGTTGATATATAATTATTAAAGAAAGAAAATCACGGAATCATCTTTGGACAATCCTCAACAAAGAAACATGTTTTTATTTCAAGAACAATTATTAAACCCCACAAACTCTCCAAGAGTTGTAGCTGGTTATTACAAAGCTGATTCAAAAGACCAATTAATGATTTCATGTGTTTCAACCAATTCTCCTGTAGCAGCAGAAAAACCAACTCTAACCCATTCAGGCAGAACACTTCTCAAATCAACATCAAAAGAGACACTAGTTGGAATCCTCCCAGTCCCAGGATAAGCCACAGACACTTTCAATCTTTTAAGTTCGGAGTTATAGTTTATAGTCGCTTCTCCTAAAGCATTTCCTGGCACAAAGTTAATAGGCCAAGACGTAGTTGCAACTGAATCGATAGAGCCAACATCAATTCCAACGTGGGGATACTGAGATGGTGAAGCAGGATCCCAACCATTTGTAAAACTATCAAACTCAATAGCTATAATTGGATTTTGAGTTGGAATAAGCGCGGTTTCTGGGTTGAAAAGACCGAGATAACCTCCACTTGAATTCTTAGGTAATTCGAAACTAAGTGGTCCAATAAAGAAGGTAAATCCGTCTCCGTGGAGTTGAGAATTATTCGTATTCACTATGAAAGTGAAAACCGTGGAGAAATCAGCTAATTCTCCACTGGCTTTATCCCATATGTGAATTGGTGTAAGATACGTTGCACGTCCAACGCTCTTTTGAAGTGGTTTACCATATTGGTCGGTTTTTGTTAGTTTTAGAACACCTCCAGAGATTGAGGCATCAGCCTGGAGGAATATGTCGGGGTTTTCTATCTCAAACTTTGTTAAGGTAAAAACAACGGTTTCAAACTGTGACTCTTGTGGTGATTGCGGTGATTGTGAATATTGTGAATGGACATTGTTGTAGTGTAAGAAAAGAGAAATAATGAAGATTTTAATGAGTGTTGAAGAAAAGGCCATTTTATGTTGTGAGAAAGTGAGGGAAGAATGTGTTTATTTATAGGGCTGTGTTATGTTGGTCGTGTATGAAAATAAAGTAAAATAAATTGCCGGAATGAATACGACATGGAACTCATATAGTGTTTGTGTGTGTTGCCATTTGCCAACTAAGTAGAGGGAAAAACCAAGGAAAAAAGCTACTAACTTATAAGTGGTAATGGTATTGGTTAAAAGATGTTGCATATGTCTCTATCGAAAACGACATGGCTTATAAGGTAACAAAAAGAAGGGGGTGTAATTCTTGAGGGATATGCTCACGTACTATAGCAAGAAATGTCATTAAGAATATCACTTGCCGTTTCAAAATGTAATCTATTAAGCGGCTTAAATTAATAACTAGTGTAATAGTAATTCATATTTAGTATAGTTTCTCTCGAGAAATTCTCGTATAGAACAACCTATATTCATAGTCTTAAAAATAACCAATAAGATGTTAATATTTTAAATTAGAATTTTAATTTAATTTTAAATTTAATTTTTTTTTACAGGTGTGCTATTTTTACACTAAAATTTATATTCAAATATTTCCACCAAACATTGTTCACCGTATTTATAAGATGAACAGTATTTTTATTAAAAAATATATATTTTATGAACAGTATTCGTGAACAATATATAAATAGTGACTTTTAATAACAAAATAAAGTTGGTTAATGCAATATTAAAAATTGGTTAATGAAGTGATGAAGTTGATTAATAAACATTCAGATATTAAAAATAATTTTTAATAGTAAAATAAAGTTGGTTAGTGAAAGGTAAAAAGTTGGTTAATTAAGTTATGAAGTTGGTTAATAGATTGTCTAGATTTTTAGTAATTATAAAATTGGTTAATGAAATTTATAAAGTGGGTTAATAGAGTTATGAAATTGGTTAATAGATGGTCTAATTTTTTAGTAGTTATAAAGTTGATTAATAAAAATATATTTTAAAATATATATATTATTATAATATTTTCACCGTAATATAAGAATAATTTTTATATATTATTATAAAAATACAGTGTAGTATAAGAATAATTTTTTATTTCTTTTTAATAAAAATGATGAAGCAGTGGTAATAATGAAGAAAATTTCTTTAGCCACCTCCCTATGGGGTCACCCCCACCGAAAATCTCTGTAACGCCCGGAAAATAAGTATATGCTTAATTTGGACGTTTGTGACGTTTATTGGAATTTTACCGTTTTTGGAGTCGTTTCAGTCGGTATTAGTTTGGGATGGCGGACTAATATTTAATTGAAGGTTTTCATATTTTTGGTACCGGAAATATTATTAAGGTAATATTCCGCGTTTTGGGGCGTTTGAACGATATTTGAGCGTAAGGGCATTTTGGTCATTTCCGTGGGATAGATATTTTCCTTATAAGAAGGAGATATTTGTGAGAAAGGAAGGAGAATGGAAAGAAAAAGAAGAGAAAGAAAGAAAGAGAAGAGAGAAAGGAGAAGAAGGAAAAGAGAAGGAAAAAGTGTAGATTGGTGGATTCTCGACCGATTCGAGTTCCGATCGTTGCTATAGCAAGGTAAGGGGGTGAATCTAATTTATCTTGAATGTATGATTCTTATAGTCTTGTTCTTGTTCTTGTCCTTGTTCTTTTCTATGTTTGGACAAAAATGGTGGATTGTGAGTTTTGTGAGTTTAGAAGTTATAAACATGATTTTGTGGTGTGTATGTGTAGTGTGATGATAGATACCTTCATTGATCATGTTTGTTTTCCATTACCATGGCTTGTTTGAGTTTGGAGATAAAGTTAGGTTTTGAGTTAGAGTGATGAATTAACCATGAAAAGTGTGATAATAGGTTGTTTCTATGGTTTGTATGTGTTGTATTGGTGTTGTAATGATGTTTTGGAGTGGTTTTGGTGGGTATAAGGGGGCTGGAACAGTTCTGGTGCGTTCTGGTTTTTTCTGGGTTTACGCAGGTCCGCTGAGCGGAGGTGGGTCCGCTGAGCGGAGGTTCTGTTGCAGAAAATTCTCTGCGAAGGTCCGCTGAGCGGAGCTGAAGCGGATGACAGCTTTTTCTGTTTTTCCAAAACTTTGAAACTTCGTAACTCTTGAACCGTAACTCCGATTTTGTCGCCGTTTGAAGCGTTGGAAAGCTAACGCAATAACCTATATTATTATCTAATTAAATGATTCATAGGATGAAGTATTCCATTATTTTTATTAGGATCAAGTGATGAGTTGTGTAGAATGTTCAATTATCCAAACTTTGAAACCTTGTAACTTTTGATCCTTAGCTCCGTTTCGTACGCCGTTCGAAGTGTTAGGAAGCTAGTTGGATGTTCTATATGATAGTATAGGCTTGGTTAGTTTGTTATTAGTTAGTTATGAGGGTTGTTGATGAAAACACATAATTGTTTATATGCGCGACAAGATTGGTAAATAATCATAGTGCTTGGTTGTAATTGTTAATGATGTAGGATGTAGTAGTGGTTGGTTGATTTTCATAAATGGTTTTGTGAACTAGTGCATGATAAATCATGACGATGCGTTGTGTGAATGTTGTCGTAATGGTACGAGGTATGTGATTAGTTGTCGATAACATGAGATCATGTTCATATGTGTTATGTATTAATGAATGTTCGTTCTTGATATGAGACGATGTTTGGTTGTTTGTTATTAACATGATGTGTGGCCTTATGGCAAGTAATTATTGTTATGAGAATGATGTAATATCATTGTTGAATTTTTGTTATTACAACTTGTGGATGATGTATTGATGAAGTTGTGGGCCGATGGCCAATAATAATTTGATGTGTATAAGTGTGTTATACGTTCATCTATGCCGATGTGGCCAGTATGTTTGAACGGTGAATGTGTGCTGTGTGCTTATTAATACCTGTGTGGTAATTATGGTGTGATATAATTGATAACGATGTTATTAATTGGTGATGTATCCTTTTGGATAGAATATAAACGGTGTAACGTGGGTATGTGACCGTGTTATATTGTTGATGATGTTGTTGTCGTGTAATAGAGTCATATATTTGCACAGCATAACATTTCATTACGTTAATGGCGGAATGCTATTAGCAGGTGGCCTGAATTGGCAATTATTACCAGTGGGGGCTTAATGCTCGGTAAAAAGGTGTATTTGCCCGAGTGGCAAGAGGTCATCAGTGGGGGCTAAATGCTCGATGACGTTTAGTCGTAGCTTGATGCTCGACAAAGGTGTATTTTCCTGAGGGAAAGAAGTCCCAGCATAATGCTCGGCAAAGGTGTATTTGTCATAATGACAAGGGGAGTTTTACTCCGGATTTGGTACCACATGCATATGCATAGTCGAGTCTCATTCATCATTGTATGTCTGTATAATTTATGTTAGCATTCATGTGTCACATTACTTATATATTGATTGTGGTTGAATGAGTGGATTACTTTGTTGTATGATTCTTGATGATACTTGTTGGCATTACTATAATTGTCATGCTTTCATTATGAATTATATTCTCACCCTTCTGCTGATTTGATGCTTGAGTGGCATCCTGCAGATTAGCCGCTTTGGGAGTCTTTTGGAAGAGGTAGTTCTCCAGTCGGTCTTGTCTGTTGCTCTGATACGTAACACCGGGGAGTCGGGAGTCTGTTGTTATTTATTTGTATATGACTCTTTTGAACATGTATATGTGATAATGTGCCATTGTATATTGTAAACACTTTATTTTGGAAAACTCCTCTTTGAGAGTGAGAGCTATACGTATATATATATGTTCATATCTTCCGTGTGTTATGTATCATGTTATTGGCAGGTGTGTATGCTTTTGACATCGGTGATGTCCGTTTGTTTTCAAGGTGTTTGTTTGGTTACTTAGTGTAACATCCTAATTGTGTTGTATGAAATTTTAAATACTCTGATATTTTCTTGCCTAAATGCTTTGGGTAGAATTGGGGTGTTACATTAGTGGTATCAGAGCAGGTCGGTCTGTCCGGCTAGTGTTGTCTAATGTTGTTTAATTCCTCAATACGTGATAAGTGTGTGGAGCACTGTCAGTACTTGTTGTGCCTCTAGTCAGTTGTATGCAGGAATGGTTTGAAGCTAAGTGGGGGAGAAGATATGCTTCTCGGATATGTTTCAGTTGCAAGATGTTAGTATGCTACTGAGGGCAGCAGTACTAGTGTTGTTGGAATTTGTTGTTTTCTGAAGTGAAGGCGACTTGGACTTAAGACTTTGGTTGTTAATCAAGTTGGAGTGTCTCGGAGTAGATTTTGGTTATTTCTAAGGAATGGAATTTAGAGAGTTGTGATGCTCTAACGCTACTGATGGACTATGAAGTTGTTGTTTGAGTAGCCTTGTGTGAAGTGTCGTTGTTGGATCAATGATTAAGGAAAGTATCGTGGTAGACTTTGTTGTAAGAGTTATTGAGGTTGTTGGAAACGTTTTGGAACTCGAGTAAGAATTAGGAGTACGAAGAGTTGAGTAGGATCTCGGGAATTTTATTCTTGGGATTTGTTAGAAGTGTTTTGGTACGTAGCTACCGGACGTCGGTGTTAGCTGGTTCAGATGATCTTGAGAGATTTGTGAATTATGGAATCATAGTGCTTCTGTGCTATGAGCAAAAGTTGGAAAAGAATATTATTAATGTTAGTACTGATAGTTTATACTCTATTATGATTGTCGGCTACCTATTGACAAATTGAGGACTTGATCACCCTTAATCTCTTGTTGATAGTAGACGGAATCGTATTGGATGTGATAGGCTTATCTGGCTAGTTTGATAATATTGGAAGTGAATGAGTCGGTGCAAGGTGGTACGATGTTGTTTATGTTGTCGACGACTTTGGATGTTCTTGAGAAAGAGAAATTGTGGGAATTGTGGATGGTTGTGCATTTGTATAAGTGTTTCTTGAAGGTTTAATTGATTCATCGTTGAAAAGAGGAATTCTGTCTTGGAGTTCTGTTTTGACGGATTTAGTTCCTAGAACTATTGTTGTGTCGAGGGTTCCGTATCGGATGCCAACTTCTGAGTTGGAAGAGTTGAGGAGTCAACTTAAGGATTTTCTTGAGAAGAGGTTTGTTCGTTCGAGTGTGTCGCCGTAGGGTGCATGTGTTTTGTTGGCTAAGAAGGAAGGTTCAGTCAGGCTTTGTGTCAATTTTAGACAATTGAGAAAAGTGACAATTAAGGAAAAGTATCCACTTTCGAGGATTGATATTTTGACGGATCAAGTTGGTTGGAGCTTGTTTGTTTTGCAAGTTTGATTTGAGGTATGGGTATCATCAGTGTGAAGATGATCATGCTAAGTACTTGAGAATTGTTTTGTCCGTGTTGGGAAGAAGAAGTTGCTAAGTTTCCTTATGTGAGTTTTTGGTTGAGTGAAGTGAATGTTCAAGGGGTAAGTGGTGGTTTATGCTTTTATGCAAGTTAAGATTTTTGAAAGGATTTATCTGTCACAAGATTTAGAGTTGGAAGTTGTTATTTCTGTTTGGGAAATTTGAAGGCACTAATTATTCGGATCGAGATTTGTGTGTGTAAGTGACTACAAGAGTTTGAAGCATTCGTTTGATCAGAACGAGTTGAATATGAGAACCATTGCATACGTCTATGTGGATGATTCTAGTATTGTGATTGTTGAAACAGTTGTGAGATTTGAGTTGGGTGTGTAAAGAGACTTCTTCAAGTGTTGAGCTTTATATGTGAAAGCTTACTTATGGTATTCTTGATGAGATTAGAAAAGGTCAGAAATCGGATTTGAATGGGTTGATAAGATGACATTTATTAGTCAAAGGTAAAGATGGTGATCTTCGGATTGATAAGAGCAATGTCATGGGATGTCATGATCAAGGTTGTATTCCTAATGTTCGGATTTGAAAAGAGGACTTTGGATGAAGTGCGTCATAGTAATTTGAGTATTCATCCTGATGCTACTAAGAGATATCAAGATTTGAGAAGGTCATTTTTAGTGGCAAGGTAATGAAGAAGGATATGAAGGGATTTGTTTATTTGGGTTTGACTTGTCAGGAGTCGTCTGATTTCATGTAACTGTTATCCATTCCTGAGTAGAAGTGGAATAGCGTTTCTATGGATTTTGTTTCTGGTTTGCCGAGGACGTTGAGTAATTGTGAGGCGATTTGGGTCATTGTGAATATATTGACGAAATCTGCTCATGTTATTTCGATAAGAATGGATTAACCGATGGAAGTACTTGCAAGTTGTATATTGGTCAGACTGGGAGGACGATTTGGTCACTTAAGGATCTATGAGGGCTTGTGTTGTGAAACAAGGATGTGTTTGGATTAGCTTTTTGCCTTTGATTGGATAATACAAAGACTTTTGCCTGGTGTGCGAGCTGACACGGCAGATTAAGAGGTTGAGTATGTTAAGAGAGAACAATGGGTTTCTGGTGAATACTAGAAGGAGTTGGAAGTAGGTTATGAAATTGGTAAATCTGTTTGTTGTGGGAAATCAGAGTGCGCATCGGAAGCGTGAAATGACGCGGTTCGTATGTGTATGAATTGTTAGAGTTCAAATTGTGGACAGTGGATGTGGTAGGAATTATAAGACCACCAGATGTTTTGGTTACATGTTTGACTGCTATGTCTTGGCATGGTTATTTGGATGTTGTGCGACCGAGTTGTTGTCTGTGTCTTGATTATTTCTTGTGTTTTGGTGTTAGTCGATGAGTGCATTGTATGGGCATTGCATCTCGTTGTCGTTGTTGTGTTTTGGTTGTTTGGCTTTTAGCGAGAGTAATTCGTTGTTTGGTGAGGATTGTGTCGTTGCTTCCGTGGCTTGATAGTTGGTTAGTCGGATGCGAGAGCGTATCCAAGTTTGTTTGCATTTGGGATATTTCCGAGGACGGAAATCTTCTAAGTGGGGGAGAGTTGTAACGCCCGGAAAATAAGTATATGCTTAATTTGGACGTTTGTGACGTTTATTGGAATTTTACCGTTTTTGGAGTCGTTTCAGTCGGTATTAGTTTGGGATGGCGGACTAATATTTAATTGAAGGTTTTCATATTTTTGGTACCGGAAATATTATTAAGGTAATATTCCGCGTTTTGGGGCGTTTGAACGATATTTGAGCGTAAGGGCATTTTGGTCATTTCCGTGGGATAGATATTTTCCTTATAAGAAGGAGATATTTGTGAGAAAGGAAGGAGAATGGAAAGAAAAAGAAGAGAAAGAAAGAAAGAGAAGAGAGAAAGGAGAAGAAGGAAAAGAGAAGGAAAAAGTGTAGATTGGTGGATTCTCGACCGATTCGAGTTCCGATCGTTGCTATAGCAAGGTAAGGGGGTGAATCTAATTTATCTTGAATGTATGATTCTTATAGTCTTGTTCTTGTTCTTGTCCTTGTTCTTTTCTATGTTTGGACAAAAATGGTGGATTGTGAGTTTTGTGAGTTTAGAAGTTATAAACATGATTTTGTGGTGTGTATGTGTAGTGTGATGATAGATACCTTCATTGATCATGTTTGTTTTCCATTACCATGGCTTGTTTGAGTTTGGAGATAAAGTTAGGTTTTGAGTTAGAGTGATGAATTAACCATGAAAAGTGTGATAATAGGTTGTTTCTATGGTTTGTATGTGTTGTATTGGTGTTGTAATGATGTTTTGGAGTGGTTTTGGTGGGTATAAGGGGGCTGGAACAGTTCTGGTGCGTTCTGGTTTTTTCTGGGTTTACGCAGGTCCGCTGAGCGGAGGTGGGTCCGCTGAGCGGAGGTTCTGTTGCAGAAAATTCTCTGCGAAGGTCCGCTGAGCGGAGCTGAAGCGGATGACAGCTTTTTCTGTTTTTCCAAAACTTTGAAACTTCGTAACTCTTGAACCGTAACTCCGATTTTGTCGCCGTTTGAAGCGTTGGAAAGCTAACGCAATAACCTATATTATTATCTAATTAAATGATTCATAGGATGAAGTATTCCATTATTTTTATTAGGATCAAGTGATGAGTTGTGTAGAATGTTCAATTATCCAAACTTTGAAACCTTGTAACTTTTGATCCTTAGCTCCGTTTCGTACGCCGTTCGAAGTGTTAGGAAGCTAGTTGGATGTTCTATATGATAGTATAGGCTTGGTTAGTTTGTTATTAGTTAGTTATGAGGGTTGTTGATGAAAACACATAATTGTTTATATGCGCGACAAGATTGGTAAATAATCATAGTGCTTGGTTGTAATTGTTAATGATGTAGGATGTAGTAGTGGTTGGTTGATTTTCATAAATGGTTTTGTGAACTAGTGCATGATAAATCATGACGATGCGTTGTGTGAATGTTGTCGTAATGGTACGAGGTATGTGATTAGTTGTCGATAACATGAGATCATGTTCATATGTGTTATGTATTAATGAATGTTCGTTCTTGATATGAGACGATGTTTGGTTGTTTGTTATTAACATGATGTGTGGCCTTATGGCAAGTAATTATTGTTATGAGAATGATGTAATATCATTGTTGAATTGTTGTTATTACAACTTGTGGATGATGTATTGATGAAGTTGTGGGCCGATGGCCAATAATAATTTGATGTGTATAAGTGTGTTATACGTTCATCTATGCCGATGTGGCCAGTATGTTTGAACGGTGAATGTGTGCTGTGTGCTTATTAATGCCTGTGTGGTAATTATGGTGTGATATAATTGATAACGATGTTATTAATTGGTGATGTATCCTTTTGGATAGAATATAAACGGTGTAACGTGGGTATGTGACCGTGTTATATTGTTGATGATGTTGTTGTCGTGTAATAGAGTCATATATTTGCACAGCATAACATTTCATTACGTTAATGGCGGAATGCTATTAGCAGGTGGCCTGAATTGGCAATTATTACCAGTGGGGGCTTAATGCTCGGTAAAAAGGTGTATTTTCCCGAGTGGCAAGAGGTCATCAGTGGGGGCTAAATGCTCGATGACGTTTAGTCGTAGCTTGATGCTCGACAAAGGTGTATTTTCCTGAGGGAAAGAAGTCCCAGCATAATGCTCGGCAAAGGTGTATTTGTCATAATGACAAGGGGAGTTTTACTCCGGATTTGGTACCACATGCATATGCATAGTCGAGTCTCATTCATCATTGTATGTCTGTATAATTTATGTTAGCATTCATGTGTCACATTACTTATATATTGATTGTGGTTGAATGAGTGGATTACTTTGTTGTATGATTCTTGATGATACTTGTTGGCATTACTATAATTGTCATGCTTTCATTATGAATTATATTCTCACCCTTCTGCTGATTTGATGCTTGAGTGGCATCCTGCAGATTAGCCGCTTTGGGAGTCTTTTGGAAGAGGTAGTTCTCCAGTCGGTCTTGTCTGTTGCTCTGATACGTAACACCGGGGAGTCGGGAGTCTGTTGTTATTTATTTGTATATGACTCTTTTGAACATGTATATGTGATAATGTGCCATTGTATATTGTAAACACTTTATTTTGGAAAACTCCTCTTTGAGAGTGAGAGCTATACGTATATATATATATGTTCATATCTTCCGTGTGTTATGTATCATGTTATTGGCAGGTGTGTATGCTTTTGACATCGGTGATGTCCGTTTGTTTTCAAGGTGTTTGTTTGGTTACTTAGTGTAACATCCTAATTGTGTTGTATGAAATTTTAAATACTCTGATATTTTCTTGCCTAAATGCTTTGGGTAGAATTGGGGTGTTACATTAGTGGTATCAGAGCAGGTCGGTCTGTCCGGCTAGTGTTGTCTAATGTTGTTTAATTCCTCAATACGTGATAAGTGTGTGGAGCACTGTCAGTACTTGTTGTGCCTCTAGTCAGTTGTATGCAGGAATGGTTTGAAGCTAAGTGGGGGAGAAGATATGCTTCTCGGATATGTTTCAGTTGCAAGATGTTAGTATGCTACTGAGGGCAGCAGTACTAGTGTTGTTGGAATTTGTTGTTTTCTGAAGTGAAGGCGACTTGGACTTAAGACTTTGGTTGTTAATCAAGTTGGAGTGTCTCGGAGTAGATTTTGGTTATTTCTAAGGAATGGAATTTAGAGAGTTGTGATGCTCTAACGCTACTGATGGACTATGAAGTTGTTGTTTGAGTAGCCTTGTGTGAAGTGTCGTTGTTGGATCAATGATTAAGGAAAGTATCGTGGTAGACTTTGTTGTAAGAGTTATTGAGGTTGTTGGAAACGTTTTGGAACTCGAGTAAGAATTAGGAGTACGAAGAGTTGAGTAGGATCTCGGGAATTTTATTCTTGGGATTTGTTAGAAGTGTTTTGGTACGTAGCTACCGGACGTCGGTGTTAGCTGGTTCAGATGATCTTGAGAGATTTGTGAATTATGGAATCATAGTGCTTCTGTGCTATGAGCAAAAGTTGGAAAAGAATATTATTAATGTTAGTACTGATAGTTTATACTCTATTATGATTGTCGGCTACCTATTGACAAATTGAGGACTTGATCACCCTTAATCTCTTGTTGATAGTAGACGGAATCGTATTGGATGTGATAGGCTTATCTGGCTAGTTTGATAATATTGGAAGTGAATGAGTCGGTGCAAGGTGGTACGATGTTGTTTATGTTGTCGACGACTTTGGATGTTCTTGAGAAAGAGAAATTGTGGGAATTGTGGATGGTTGTGCATTTGTATAAGTGTTTCTTGAAGGTTTAATTGATTCATCGTTGAAAAGAGGAATTCTGTCTTGGAGTTCTGTTTTGACGGATTTAGTTCCTAGAACTATTGTTGTGTCGAGGGTTCCGTATCGGATGCCAACTTCTGAGTTGGAAGAGTTGAGGAGTCAACTTAAGGATTTTCTTGAGAAGAGGTTTGTTCGTTCGAGTGTGTCGCCGTAGGGTGCATGTGTTTTGTTGGCTAAGAAGGAAGGTTCAGTCAGGCTTTGTGTCAATTTTAGACAATTGAGAAAAGTGACAATTAAGGAAAAGTATCCACTTTCGAGGATTGATATTTTGACGGATCAAGTTGGTTGGAGCTTGTTTGTTTTGCAAGTTTGATTTGAGGTATGGGTATCATCAGTGTGAAGATGATCATGCTAAGTACTTGAGAATTGTTTTGTCCGTGTTGGGAAGAAGAAGTTGCTAAGTTTCCTTATGTGAGTTTTTGGTTGAGTGAAGTGAATGTTCAAGGGGTAAGTGGTGGTTTATGCTTTTATGCAAGTTAAGATTTTTGAAAGGATTTATCTGTCACAAGATTTAGAGTTGGAAGTTGTTATTTCTGTTTGGGAAATTTGAAGGCACTAATTATTCGGATCGAGATTTGTGTGTGTAAGTGACTACAAGAGTTTGAAGCATTCGTTTGATCAGAACGAGTTGAATATGAGAACCATTGCATACGTCTATGTGGATGATTCGAGTATTGTGATTGTTGAAACAGTTGTGAGATTTGAGTTGGGTGTGTAAAGAGACTTCTTCAAGTGTTGAGCTTTATATGTGAAAGCTTACTTATGGTATTCTTGATGAGATTAGAAAAGGTCAGAAATCGGATTTGAATGGGTTGATAAGATGACATTTATTAGTCAAAGGTAAAGATGGTGATCTTCGGATTGATAAGAGCAATGTCATGGGATGTCATGATCAAGGTTGTATTCCTAATGTTCGGATTTGAAAAGAGGACTTTGGATGAAGTGCGTCATAGTAATTTGAGTATTCATCCTGATGCTACTAAGAGATATCAAGATTTGAGAAGGTCATTTTTAGTGGCAAGGTAATGAAGAAGGATATGAAGGGATTTGTTTATTTGGGTTTGACTTGTCAGGAGTCGTCTGATTTCATGTAACTGTTATCCATTCCTGAGTAGAAGTGGAATAGCGTTTCTATGGATTTTGTTTCTGGTTTGCCGAGGACGTAGAGTAATTGTGAGGCGATTTGGGTCATTGTGAATATATTGACGAAATCTGCTCATGTTATTTCGATAAGAATGGATTAACCGATGGAAGTACTTGCAAGTTGTATATTGGTCAGACTGGGAGGACGATTTGGTCACTTAAGGATCTATGAGGGCTTGTGTTGTGAAACAAGGATGTGTTTGGATTAGCTTTTTGCCTTTGATTGGATAATACAAAGACTTTTGCCTGGTGTGCGAGCTGACACGGCAGATTAAGAGGTTGAGTATGTTAAGAGAGAACAATGGGTTTCTGGTGAATACTAGAAGGAGTTGGAAGTAGGTTATGAAATTGGTAAATCTGTTTGTTGTGGGAAATCAGAGTGCGCATCGGAAGCGTGAAATGACGCGGTTCGTATGTGTATGAATTGTTAGAGTTCAAATTGTGGACAGTGGATGTGGTAGGAATTATAAGACCACCAGATGTTTTGGTTACATGTTTGACTGCTATGTCTTGGCATGGTTATTTGGATGTTGTGCGACCGAGTTGTTGTCTGTGTCT
The DNA here is from genome assembly GCF_029867415.1 of Vicia villosa. Classification (NCBI taxonomy): domain Eukaryota; kingdom Viridiplantae; phylum Streptophyta; class Magnoliopsida; order Fabales; family Fabaceae; genus Vicia; species Vicia villosa. Next base: position 40,437,402 of record NC_081181.1, on the reverse strand, counting down.
TGATTATTTCTTGTGTTTTGGTGTTAGTCGATGAGTGCATTGTATGGGCATTGCATCTCGTTGTCGTTGTTGTGTTTTGGTTGTTTGGCTTTTAGCGAGAGTAATTCGTTGTTTGGTGAGGATTATGTCGTTGCTTCCGTGGCTTGATAGTTGGTTAGTCGGATGCGAGAGCGTATCCAAGTTTGTTTGCATTTGGGATATTTCTGTTAGACGCTGGCCTATAGATCTAGAGGGGGGGGTGAATAGATCTCACTAAGTTTTTACAGATTTTTCTACAGACTCGAGCGAAAGCGGTTCTGAATCGACTTGCGTCTATTCTGGGCCGCTATTGCAAAGGTCGTATGTGTTTCAAAACCAAAACGTAAGTGGAATTTGATGGTGAAGTAATATGATAGCTAACCAATACGTTTAACAACTGAAATCCAATTAACTTCTAGATTGACAACTTTGATTTGCAATGCAGTAAGATTGGATCAAGCAAAAACACAAACACTTGGTGCTTATAACCAATTATGAACAGAAAGTAAAAGAGAAAGTAAAAGCGACAAGAACACGATATTTGTTTAGGCAGTTCGTCGATCGTCCTCGCTACGACTACGTCTGCCCCCAATTCCAAATTGAAATTGGGTAATCTTTCATTAATGTTGAAAGTAGTATATACAAAGAAGATAACAAAGCGATAAACGATAAACCAATTATGTCGATCCTTTGAATCTTCTTCCCCCTTAATCTTGAGCAAGATCAAGGTTATCCAAGAGCTTCACTTCGATTCCCTTCTGCAGTGTCTTGATTCCTTGAACTCCCCGTTCCTCAATCGTTACACTCAGCCGAATCCTCAATGAACGCCTCTTGATAAAAACCCCCAAGAACCACCCGTCGTGGAGGACAAAACCCGCAGATTTTATTCACCAACAAACCCCACGAACCTTCACCCACTAGGAATCTTCAATTCCGTTCCATGGACGTTATCGAACTCATCACTAACCCGCAACGCAAGAATGATTATGTGTAATTGTGTTGGAGATGATGAAGAACGAAGATGAGAAGCGTTTGTGTATCTTTCAGTCGTTGGTGTTGATTGAATAATTACCCTTGCACAATATATATGATTGCATAACAGTTAGAACCAAGAAAAACTGATTTTTGAACTTTCTTGATCAGTTAGGTCGACCACTTGTAGTGCTTAGGTCGACCTAACAGAGCTTGCAGAATTTTTCTCCCAGTTAGGTCGACCTGTTGAAGGAGTAGGTCGACCAGAATCCTTTTCTGATGCATTCTGGAGGCTTTTTCACAGATCAGGTCGACCTAGTTGCCATGTAGGTCGACCTAACAGACTGATGTGAAGATTTCTTCATTTTGAGTCGACCTAAATGGTCTGTGAGTCGACCTAGCAGAGGTATATGGATTTTCCTTCATTTTAGGTCGACCTAGGTTGATAGTAGGTCGACCTAACTGCTGATTTTCTGCATTTTTCATGTCCAGCTTGTGTTGAGTCGACTTATATGCCAAGTGGATCACCTTGTGCTTGCTTTCATGAGTGATCAAATTTCTCCTTGTTATTTGAATGCTCATTTGAGTTTGCCATAAATCAAAAACATCTTTGAGTGTAATCTTGTATTCACAAACTCCCCCTTTTTGATGATGGCAAACCAATACTCAAGAGCTTTGGTAGTAAGTGGCAAGGACTCAAAAGACTCCCCCGTACATCCAGCATCTCTCTCAACAAAGCTCCCCCGTACACTCAGCAGCTATCTCCCCCTTTGTCAACATCAAAAAGAGAAAACAGGAGAGCAGAGTAGGAGAGAAACAAGAAAAAAATAAAGAATACCGGTAGTCATAGAGATAGATAACACATAAAAGGTGAAATCATAAGGGCTAATCATGTTTTAAAGCAAGCCAACAACATACATAGTAGTTCAAGAGAATTATAAAAGAGAACATAGAGTGCTACATCATATTAATGTTTTTAACAACAGAACAAAACAACAGAAACTTAATGGCATGAAATGCAATGAAATGATGATATGATGAACGATATGTCCTAACGCCTGCCCCTTCTTCCTCTTCCTCTTTGAAATGTGTGAGGTCGATCTTCTTCAACCTGTTCCAACAAATCCAGCACCGTCATGTTAAGAGTGTTGAAGCTTTGGCTGATGTTAGCATGACGATGCAATGCCGTTTCCTCAAACTGATTCTGCCTCAATATGGAGTTGGATGCAAACGTCTCAAAATCGTTCCTTTGTTCCTGAACCAAGCCGTACAGAGATTGGTATTGCCGTTGTTGTTCCTCATATCTATCTTGTTGAAGCTGCTGCATGGTTTGAAATTGAAGCTGTTGAGTTTCAAAGTTCTGCTGTTGTTGAAGTTGCATAGCTTCAAGCATAGATATTATGTTGGATTGATCAGGAGGAGGTGGAGCAGTGTATCCCCAAGGGATATCCTCTTGTTGTGGCGGAACATATCTCCAATTTGCATCTGTGTCATGAGCTGCGTCTTCCATGGTATGATCCTCCATGGTATGATCCTCCTCATTTGCTATTTCTTGATCGTTTCCCTCTTCCTCATTTCCTACATTGTTTCCAAACTCCGTAGGATCGTCATAGTTGTAGATAACCTTCCCTGTTCCTTTTTGAATGAGATAATAAGTCTTCCTCACAGGATTCCAATGATATCCCATAAGAGTCAAGGTGGTTTGTGAGAATTCCTGGGATTGATGTACGCGAGTGTAGTGTAAGTGATCAAGTCGCATACCAAAGTGATTGACAATTGTTTGAATGATTGAACCATAACATAGGGCTGTAGTTTTCTGTTTGACTTCATGAAACTTAGCAGCAAGGAAGTGAGGCCAGTGTAAACGCGTTCTGTTTTGCAGCAGATACATGAGCACCACTTCATTTCTTTCAATTCTCGAATATCCTCCAGCCCTTGGTCTAATGATTCTTGAGATTACCCAGTTCAAGAGTCTAGGATCTCGCTTCAAATGACCAGCTGTTATTGTTTCATTTGGTCTATCAAATACGGAAGGATCTTTGAGGATTGACTTCATGTAGGCCTCATGATCATAGTTTCCCGGTACATCCCCGTCTACCATACGGAGTTCATCACCAACGATTGTCAGACCAAAAATACTAATCCAAACCCGTTTGTCAACAACATGCGATCTAGATCCCATTTTGAAACGGAAGTTACAACCGTCTCCTTTTGTAAATCCTGCATAGAAAGCCCTAACGGTATCCTCACAGTACGGGGTATCACATTGCAATAAGGGATGAATATTTTGATGTTCAATTAACGCAGCGACATCAGGGATATTCATGTTTTCGACAAGATTTGGATCATAAGTGTATTGCTTAACAACTTTCCTTTTCATCTGCCACTTCTCAAAGTTTTCTCTACAATCAGGGTGAACAAGAGCACTTACCGGTTGAGATGATGAACTGGAAGCAATTTCCTTTCCTTTTCTTGATTTTGGAGGCATGATTGGAGATGCTTTGAGTGAGAGAGGGAAGATTTTTGACAGTTTAGAGTTTGAGGAATTAGGGTTAGCCGTACCAAAAGGGATGAGAATGAGAGGGAATGCAAGAATGGAATGCTTTGAATGCATGACATTGGGTCGGGTCGACCTAACAGGCCCAAATATGGAAAAGTTTACGCAGTAGGTCGACCTAAAGTGAAGCTGGGTCGACCTAACAGAAGTAACAATACAAATAACCAAATTAGGTCGACCTAATTTGTGAGTAGGTCGACGCAACTGGCCCTTTTTGGTTTTTCTAAAGAACCTTCTTATGTAGGTCGACTCAAATACAGGGTAGGTCGACCTAAGTTGCTTTCAATGATGAAAATGCCTTGGAAATGTTTCTATATGATGTATTTTTGTTTTGTCATTTGCTTGAAAGCACAACCATTGTATGTTATGAATGAAATGATGAACACATATACATAAGTATTTGAGAAGAGTAGATAAGAACACATGAAGTCACTATAAGCATGTTAATTGATAGCATATTATAGAATCAATGAAATTTTTGGAAGTGAACAATGTGCATGTTACCGCTTTCTTAATATGTAGGTGTTCTGTCTTCATTGTGTGACACCCTCTTGTTAAGTGTCGATCTTTTGGTTTTCAGTCTTCATAGATGACATATCAAGAGAGATATGCCTTCTTTTATGTGTCTTGAACATCCTTTATCAATGGAATCGTCAACTATCAATGATGTCAAGACACTTTTCCTGCAAAATTAATTTAGAGTGGAAGGTCCCCAATCTTCATTGGGTCCTGGATGGTGAGTACACAATTTGTTGCACTTAGGCAACCATTGAAATACTCCTTTAGGAACTAAAATTCTCCTAAATTTGCATTTTTCAATGGTATGTCCCTTTTTGCAACAATAATGACAGGTAATATGATGAGAATATGGAGTTTTGCTAGTTGATACTTTTGGTACAAAAGTGTATTTACTATATAAAGGAGTATACGATCTTTTGAACTTGTTTGGATCAACCGCAAAAGTCACTTTTGGTTGTAGAGCCTTGTCTAACTTGGCTTTTAGATCTCTTACTTCTTTTTGCCAAATGTGACATGTCTCACAACCAAACCATGATGTAGGATCTAATTCAACTTTGTCCTTTTGAATGTCTAGCATAGATTGTTTTAAAGCTTCCATATCCTTTTCGGTTTTCTCAACTTTTGATTCAAGGTATGAAAAAATTTTCTTATTTGAGGCCAAAAGTTTGAAAGCTTTAATTGCATCTCTATGTAATTCTTCAAAAGCAAGTTTTAGTTGAGAATGAGATACCTTATCTACAAGTTCAGGTTTAAGATGACTTACAGCTTTCTTTTTCTTGTTTTGATGAGCCATGAGACATAGGTTTGCTGATTCTTCTTCATCGCTTGACGAGCTTTCACTAGATGAATCACTTTCCCATGCTATGTAAGCTCTTTTAGATTTGTTATGACCTTTGCTTTGGTTCTTCTCCTTTTCTTTCTTAAGGTATGGACAATCCGGTTTGTAGTGACCGGCTTTCCCACAATTGAAGCAAAGACCTTTGATCTTTCCTTTGTTGTCGTCATCTTGTTTGAACATGTTTGATTGCTTTCTATAGTTGATCAATCCTTTGTCGGAATGTTTTGCTCCATTTTTCTTTAGATATTTGTTGTATCTTCGCACAAACAGTCCCATTTCCTCATCATCGGAGTCTTCGTCATCACTTGTGTCACTATCCTTTGGCTCTCGTTTTGAGGTCTTGGAGCTCGAAGCTTTTAGAGCTATTGACTTCTTCTCTACCTCTTTCTCCATGTTCTTTTCTTTCTTTGTCCTCTTCTCATGCATGTCAAGGCATTTAAGATGCTGTTCATGTTCCTCTAGTTTACCAAAAAGAGTGGTAATGTCTAAAGTGTTTAGATCATTTGCTTCCTTAATTGCTGTAACTTTGGGCTGCCATTCCCTGTTCAAACACCTTAAGATTTTGTTAGTAGCAACTGCATTGGAAACAGGTCTATCAAGAGAATTTAATCGATTTTTCAGGTGAACGAATCTTTTCTGCATGCTTTCGATGGTTTCACCATCTTCCATGTGGAAAAGTTCGAACTCTTGAGTTAACGTATTGATCCTAGCTAGTTTGACATCATCCGTTCCCTCGTGGGCAACTTGCAATGTGTCCCACATAGCTTTAGCTGATCTACAATGGGAAACGCGATAGTATTCATCAACTCCTAGAGCTGAGATTAGAATGTTTCTCGCTTTCCAATCGTATGCATATTTCTTTTCATCTTCAGCATTCCAAGTATCTTCTGGTTTTGGAACAACTGCACCAGCTGCATTTGTCATAGTGATCTGAAATGGACCATTGACAATAGCTGTCCAGATGTTCCTATCAATTGCATTGATATGGACACACATACAATCCTTCCAATAGCCGTAGTTTTCTCCGTTGAAAACTGGAGCTCTATTATGAGCCCCTTTAGGTCCAGAAGCCATCTTTCCAATAAGTGTTTCACGTAGCACGGAATAAACCAGAGCTCTTGATGCCACTTGTTAGACGCTGGCCTATAGATCTAGAGGGGGGGGTGAATAGATCTCACTAAGTTTTTACAGATTTTTCTACAGACTCGAGCGAAAGCGGTTCTGAATCGACTTGCGTCTATTCTGGGCCGCTATTGCAAAGGTCGTATGTGTTTCAAAACCAAAACGTAAGTGGAATTTGATGGTGAAGTAATATGATAGCTAACCAATACGTTTAACAACTGAAATCCAATTAACTTCTAGATTGACAACTTTGATTTGCAATGCAGTAAGATTGGATCAAGCAAAAACACAAACACTTGGTGCTTATAACCAATTATGAACAGAAAGTAAAAGAGAAAGTAAAAGCGACAAGAACACGATATTTGTTTAGGCAGTTCGTCGATCGTCCTCGCTACGACTACGTCTGCCCCCAATTCCAAATTGAAATTGGGTAATCTTTCATTAATGTTGAAAGTAGTATATACAAAGAAGATAACAAAGCGATAAACGATAAACCAATTATGTCGATCCTTTGAATCTTCTTCCCCCTTAATCTTGAGCAAGATCAAGGTTATCCAAGAGCTTCACTTCGATTCCCTTCTGCAGTGTCTTGATTCCTTGAACTCCCCGTTCCTCAATCGTTACACTCAGCCGAATCCTCAATGAACGCCTCTTGATAAAAACCCCCAAGAACCACCCGTCGTGGAGGACAAAACCCGCAGATTTTATTCACCAACAAACCCCACGAACCTTCACCCACTAGGAATCTTCAATTCCGTTCCATGGACGTTATCGAACTCATCACTAACCCGCAACGCAAGAATGATTATGTGTAATTGTGTTGGAGATGATGAAGAACGAAGATGAGAAGCGTTTGTGTATCTTTCAGTCGTTGGTGTTGATTGAATAATTACCCTTGCACAATATATATGATTGCATAACAGTTAGAACCAAGAAAAACTGATTTTTGAACTTTCTTGATCAGTTAGGTCGACCACTTGTAGTGCTTAGGTCGACCTAACAGAGCTTGCAGAATTTTTCTCCCAGTTAGGTCGACCTGTTGAAGGAGTAGGTCGACCAGAATCCTTTTCTGATGCATTCTGGAGGCTTTTTCACAGATCAGGTCGACCTAGTTGCCATGTAGGTCGACCTAACAGACTGATGTGAAGATTTCTTCATTTTGAGTCGACCTAAATGGTCTGTGAGTCGACCTAGCAGAGGTATATGGATTTTCCTTCATTTTAGGTCGACCTAGGTTGATAGTAGGTCGACCTAACTGCTGATTTTCTGCATTTTTCATGTCCAGCTTGTGTTGAGTCGACTTATATGCCAAGTGGATCACCTTGTGCTTGCTTTCATGAGTGATCAAATTTCTCCTTGTTATTTGAATGCTCATTTGAGTTTGCCATAAATCAAAAACATCTTTGAGTGTAATCTTGTATTCACAATTTCCGAGGACGGAAATCTTCTAAGTGGGGGAGAGTTGTAACGCCCGGAAAATAAGTATATGCTTAATTTGGACGTTTGTGACGTTTATTGGAATTTTACCGTTTTTGGAGTCGTTTCAGTCGGTATTAGTTTGGGATGGCGGACTAATATTTAATTGAAGGTTTTCATATTTTTGGTACCGGAAATATTATTAAGGTAATATTCCGCGTTTTGGGGCGTTTGAACGATATTTGAGCGTAAGGGCATTTTGGTCATTTCCGTGGGATAGATATTTTCCTTATAAGAAGGAGATATTTGTGAGAAAGGAAGGAGAATGGAAAGAAAAAGAAGAGAAAGAAAGAAAGAGAAGAGAGAAAGGAGAAGAAGGAAAAGAGAAGGAAAAAGTGTAGATTGGTGGATTCTCGACCGATTCGAGTTCCGATCGTTGCTATAGCAAGGTAAGGGGGTGAATCTAATTTATCTTGAATGTATGATTCTTATAGTCTTGTTCTTGTTCTTGTCCTTGTTCTTTTCTATGTTTGGACAAAAATGGTGGATTGTGAGTTTTGTGAGTTTAGAAGTTATAAACATGATTTTGTGGTGTGTATGTGTAGTGTGATGATAGATACCTTCATTGATCATGTTTGTTTTCCATTACCATGGCTTGTTTGAGTTTGGAGATAAAGTTAGGTTTTCAGTTAGAGTGATGAATTAACCATGAAAAGTGTGATAATAGGTTGTTTCTATGGTTTGTATGTGTTGTATTGGTGTTGTAATGATGTTTTGGAGTGGTTTTGGTGGGTATAAGGGGGCTGGAACAGTTCTGGTGCGTTCTGGTTTTTTCTGGGTTTACGCAGGTCCGCTGAGCGGAGGTGGGTCCGCTGAGCGGAGGTTCTGTTGCAGAAAATTCTCTGCGAAGGTCCGCTGAGCGGAGCTGAAGCGGATGACAGCTTTTTCTGTTTTTCCAAAACTTTGAAACTTCGTAACTCTTGAACCGTAACTCCGATTTTGTCGCCGTTTGAAGCGTTGGAAAGCTAACGCAATAACCTATATTATTATCTAATTAAATGATTCATAGGATGAAGTATTCCATTATTTTTATTAGGATCAAGTGATGAGTTGTGTAGAATGTTCAATTATCCAAACTTTGAAACCTTGTAACTTTTGATCCTTAGCTCCGTTTCGTACGCCGTTCGAAGTGTTAGGAAGCTAGTTGGATGTTCTATATGATAGTATAGGCTTGGTTAGTTTGTTATTAGTTAGTTATGAGGGTTGTTGATGAAAACACATAATTGTTTATATGCGCGACAAGATTGGTAAATAATCATAGTGCTTGGTTGTAATTATTAATGATGTAGGATGTAGTAGTGGTTGGTTGATTTTCATAAATGGTTTTGTGAACTAGTGCATGATAAATCATGACGATGCGTTGTGTGAATGTTGTCGTAATGGTACGAGGTATGTGATTAGTTGTCGATAACATGAGATCATGTTCATATGTGTTATGTATTAATGAATGTTCGTTCTTGATATGAGACGATGTTTGGTTGTTTGTTATTAACATGATGTGTGGCCTTATGGCAAGTAATTATTGTTATGAGAATGATGTAATATCATTGTTGAATTGTTGTTATTACAACTTGTGGATGATGTATTGATGAAGTTGTGGGCCGATGGCCAATAATAATTTGATGTGTATAAGTGTGTTATACGTTCATCTATGCCGATGTGGCCAGTATGTTTGAACGGTGAATGTGTGCTGTGTGCTTATTAATGCCTGTGTGGTAATTATGGTGTGATATAATTGATAACGATGTTATTAATTGGTGATGTATCCTTTTGGATAGAATATAAACGGTGTAACGTGGGTATGTGACCGTGTTATATTGTTGATGATGTTGTTGTCGTGTAATAGAGTCATATATTTGCACAGCATAACATTTCATTACGTTAATGGCGGAATGCTATTAGCAGGTGGCCTGAATTGGCAATTATTACCAGTGGGGGCTTAATGCTCGGTAAAAAGGTGTATTTGCCCGAGTGGCAAGAGGTCATCAGTGGGGGCTAAATGCTCGATGACGTTTAGTCGTAGCTTGATGCTCGACAAAGGTGTATTTTCCTGAGGGAAAGAAGTCCCAGCATAATGCTCGGCAAAGGTGTATTTGTCATAATGACAAGGGGAGTTTTACTCCGGATTTGGTACCACATGCATATGCATAGTCGAGTCTCATTCATCATTGTATGTCTGTATAATTTATGTTAGCATTCATGTGTCACATTACTTATATATTGATTGTGGTTGAATGAGTGGATTACTTTGTTGTATGATTCTTGATGATACTTGTTGGCATTACTATAATTGTCATGCTTTCATTATGAATTATATTCTCACCCTTCTGCTGATTTGATGCTTGAGTGGCATCCTGCAGATTAGCCGCTTTGGGAGTCTTTTGGAAGAGGTAGTTCTCCAGTCGGTCTTGTCTGTTGCTCTGATACGTAACACCGGGGAGTCGGGAGTCTGTTGTTATTTATTTGTATATGACTCTTTTGAACATGTATATGTGATAATGTGCCATTGTATATTGTAAACACTTTATTTTGGAAAACTCCTCTTTGAGAGTGAGAGCTATACGTATATATATATGTTCATATCTTCCGTGTGTTATGTATCATGTTATTGGCAGGTGTGTATGCTTTTGACATCGGTGATGTCCGTTTGTTTTCAAGGTGTTTGTTTGGTTACTTAGTGTAACATCCTAATTGTGTTGTATGAAATTTTAAATACTCTGATATTTTCTTGCCTAAATGCTTTGGGTAGAATTGGGGTGTTACAATCTCAAAATACCCCTGCTTCGGAAATGAACTTCCAAGCGTTTTTTTTTTAAAATTTCCACAATTCGGAAGTGCATCTCCGAAAACACCTCATGGGGGGTGTCTTCGGAGATGAACTTCCGAAAACACCTCATGGGGGGTGTCTTTGGAAATGAACTTCCGAATTATGCAGAAACTGTGTTTTTTTTATGTTTTTTCTTAACAGTCTCGCATTTTAATTAAACGCAAACGCCAAATAAAATAAGCAACAGATAAACTGAAAATACTAATATGATAAATCCAATCCAAATAATATATACAAACCGAAAATAATAATAATACTGTGCGAAAGATACAATCCGAAATCAAAAAATAAATAAACCCGACCACTACTGGGTGTGCCTAACCCTCTCACTCTGGGCCCTCCTCTGCCGCCTGTACCCCGCCGCACGACCCGCATCAGTGACGATCATCTCCATCACGGCGACTGCCTCTGGACCGCCCTGATCGACGATACCTCGATCCAACGCGTCCCGCCCAAGCATCTCTATCCGCTGGCAGATCGGCATGAGATCAATGGCGTGGTCATCCTCGGCCTGCTGGTTCTCCAGGATCTCCTCATGTGCTAGCCTAGGAGCTCCGGGAACGTCGGGTCTCAGCAGAGGATGGGACACCCGGTAGAACCATGTGACGTACCCCTCCTCACTGTGCCATTCCTGTGTGACCCGAGTGAGACGGTACTCCTACGGTACCACATGATGCTGCCAGTCCTCCCATATGGCAGTGAGCTGCACTCGGGTCACTGTGTCGGGAGCAGCCTCAAAGGGTGACTTGGGTATCCGCTGCACGAATCCGAACTGACGCATGCACCGCTCACGGAGATACCAGACCATGATGCCGGTCCCGCATGCCAACCAGCCTGAATATAGAGCAATGCCGTCAAAGGGGACAATTTGAGCGTAGTCGACGAACGGCCTCCAGGTGACGTCGTCGTGCATCGTGCGGTCCAAGTACAAACGGTATGGTCCCACTGCATCGTTCCCCCTCTGAAGAGCGTATCTGGCGGCCCTGGGCATGGCGTCCACGTATGCAGGATCGATGTGAAAGCCGTGGATGCGGGAGAAGTAGGAGATGATCCAGCTCTGAAACAGAAACACGATAATGTATTAAAAATAAATACGAAACATAAATAAATAAATAAATACGATAATGTATTAAAATAAAACGTATCGTAAGTAGTGTGCAGGATCCGACCAACTGCCTCGTCCTCCAGTTGGAGGCCTCATTCAGCTTCTAGTAGAGGTATGCCAGAGTAGCTGCCCCCCAGTTCCACTAGTGAACGGTATCCAGGTCCATGAAGTAGCGGAGGTAGGTCACGTCGACGTACCTGGCACTCTTGTCCACAAAGCATGCAGCGCCTACCACATGCATGTACCAGCACCGAAGAGCGCAGCCGCGGTGATACTGTGTGAATAGCTCGTCACCCTCACCCTCAGCCTTGGCAGCCGCGTCCAGGTGGTGCTCAAAATAAGTGCTCAGTGTGGTGAACCGGACACGAGGCCCAGATGTCGTGGCGCACTCAAAGTGAGCAACCTCGTGCTCCATGCCCAAATAGAGCGTCATCCACTCAATGGCCTCGACCCTCTGGATCTTGGAGTGGGTGAGTAGCGGCCCCCTAATCGGCAGGTGGAGAAGACACTACACGTCATGCAAGATGATCGTCATCTCCCCAACCGGCAAGTGGAAAGAGGATGTCTCCTTGTGCCAGCGCTCCACAAATGCCCCCTGCATGCCGGTGCTGATGGTGGTGTACCCCGTCATGCAGAGCCCGCTAAGCCCTGAACCTCGCACATGGTCGTTAAACCACTCAGCTGTTGGTTTAAACAGACTGAAAATCTTCCGGGCGTGGTTAACCATTTTCAACGGCTCTCGCTCCTGTTACAAAAAAAACAAATAAGCAACATATATTAAATAAGCGACAAATAAACGGTTAAATTATAAAAAATGGTGACAATTAAACGGTTAAATTATAAAAAATACCTCTCCCTCCCAGATACGCCGAGCGACGTGATCGTGGTAGCTAATCAGCACGGAGGTGTCAAAGGGCCCTCCCGGATAGCCGTCCTCCTGCTCATCATCCTCCCCGGCTGGAGGGTCAACCTCCGGTACCCCCTCCGGCTCGTGGTAAGTCACTGCCGCCACCTCCTCCTCCTCCTCCTCCTCTCGCTGGCGGGAAGAAGATGCCTGAGCCAGCCGACTCCTAGATCCTGAAGCAGATGTACCCCCTCCCTCGCCCACGGGAACTCGCACACGGCGTCCCCGACCATGCCCCTGTCCCTGGGTCGACGCCAGCTGCGCCGCCGCCCGCTCGCGTCTAGCCGACGCAGTCTGGGTCTCCCTACCCTGTCTGATGCGTGCTGGTTGGTTGCCTGACATGTTCCTGTAAACAATTGAAATCGATTAATATGCGAGACAAAATAAAAAACTAAAAAATTTGAACTTCTGATACAATTCGGAAGTTCATTTCCGAAAACTGGGATTGAGGTGTTTTCGGAAATGAACTTCCGAAACACCCCTGCGATGGAGTTTTCTGCAACTTCCATGGCAGACCCCAAAATCAAACATAAAACCATTTCAAAAAGCTTCTAAACAACCTAAATACTACTAACAACCAGTCCATATATCATTTATGCAATTGAAACCCTAAATAACATGCATTTGAATAATGAATCTAACAAATTCAAAACTTACAAATTGAGTGATTTGAGGGCTTTTGAATGTTGTTTAGCAATGTGATTGGAGCCTTGATGCAGCCTTGAAATTCTGTTTGCACAAATTTTCGCCTTTGCTTGTTTTTTATTTGAGTTAGGGTAAATGAATGGGGAGGGGGAGTGTTTTGATAAATCTGCAGAAATCGCAGTATTTCGGAAGTGCACTTCCGAAATGTTGTTTTCGGAAATGAACTTCCGAAATAAGACAATTTTTTCAAAAAAAAAGGCGCTTTCGGAGATGCATCTCCGAAAACACCTTTTTCTTGTATTTCAGAAGTGCATTTCCGAAGTCAGGGGTAGTATGGGGTTTTCACCAGAGGTGGACTAGAAGGTAGGGAGGTTGGCAAAGAAATTTTCATAATGAATCAGAGAGAAAAATGTTAAACTACTTATGCTATTATTTTTTAATTAAGCTATCTGTTACAAGCATTATTGTTTTTATTTTTTTTTTTAATTAACAAAAAATTTATGTTTGGTACTATCTAAAAAATTTTGTCGTCTCAAGAATTACTTTAGCCTATATATATATATATATATATATATATATATATATATATATATATATATATATATATATATGGGGACGACTCAAGTGAGAACACTTGGTTATTATGAGAAATGAGAACAATGAATCACGACCATTAAATTTGATTTTAATGGACTGGATTGGTTTCTCTTTCTAAGATCTAGTCCATTAAATATTAAGGATCTTAGAAAGAGAAACCAATCCAGTCTATTAAAATCAAATTTAATGGTCGTGATTCATTGTTCTCATTTCTCATAATAACCAAGTGTTCTCACTTGAGTCGTCCCCTATATATATATATATATATATATATATATATATATATATATATATATATATATATATATATATATATATATATATATATATATATATATATATATATATATATATATATATATATATATATATATGATATTTTGACAACAAAGTGTTGCGCATTGGATAATAATGTAAAAAGAGCAATGAAATAAATCACTAACGATACAAAAGAATATGTATATGGCTTCACTTTTATTATTTAAATAAAATATTAATTAAAATAAAGAGTTAAATATGGATGTCCTCCTATTAATAAGGTGAGTTTTATTTCTTCCCCCTTAAAAATATTTTTGTAATTCCCCTCTAACATTTCAAGATTCCATCTGAAAAAATCTTGTGATTTATTTAATTTTTTTATTGTTTTAAATATTATATTTTATTTACTTAACTTGTTTACGTTTTTTATTAATTATTTATTACTAATTATTTTTTATTTTATGAATTATTTTTTAAAATTAATAAAATGTAACATTTGGGCTTAACATTAAACACTTTGGGCTTATGCCTAATTATTCTCAGCCCATATTCAATTCATTGTTTTCATTGTGTGTTGCGTTATAAGAATTGAGATTTTCTTATAAAATTCGATGTGGGACTCTATCAGCTTGCACTATGCATCATCCCCTACATCTATTTTTCCACTGTTTCTCACAACCTCCATCTTTATGTACCTACTAGCTTATCTGTAGTATGTTGTTGATTGGTACCTGTTTTAGTTTCCTATTTTTACCATAATGTTTGCTGACCCTAATACTTGATGTGTTAAATGAGTCTCAGATGTCGGGTAGATATGGATAATTTCGTTGGATGTCCAAGCCGCACTAAATTTTTCTTTTATCATGATGATCTTCTTGATGTTAATTTAAATTCTTCCTTTGGAAAACTTCCCAAATTTCCATTATTTTCAGCTCATCAAGAATTCCTTGAATATTAACACTGTCATTCTCGTGATCTTTAAATGTTGAATTAATTTTCTCAATATTCAATCTTTTGTCTGTTTGGTTTGGCATTTGGAGGCTCAAACATCAGTCCAATTTTAGTTTTGCCATGGTTTCCTAGAAGCTACAAAGTGGAGCTTCAAGACACCAATATATTTGCTACTAAACTTTAGATTGTTGGCTGACTTTATTTCACACTAATATAATTTGAACTTACAAATTCTTTACTTATTTCTATTTGTTGTAATACCACAAAAAATAATTCACAAGGTTAGTGAATTTTGTTTATAATGGCAACTGATGAAACACGGAAAATGGAGAAACATATGAATCAAGAAATGGTTGCAGCTACAAAGATCAAGACAAGTTCACTAGAGGACGGTTGACAACAACAAGATGAAAAGTCATCTGACTTTGGCAATGCTGGGAGTTTCGGAGTTTGAGGATGATGATTATAGAAGCTGAGATGAAGATTATTAGTGTTATAGATTTTCATTCAGTGTTTGAGTCAAGTTCAATTCAAGTTTGGTTTGGTGTAGGAATAATGAAGGGAGCATTGCACTGAAATGTATGCTACATATAGTCCCACATTGAAAATATCTCAACAAATGGAAATATTTATATACTACTTTAACATTAGAGTTTTTAAGATCTTTAATTATTGGGCTATGTGTTAACATGTTGGGATTAAGTCTTAAATTAAAATAATACTTTAATAATTAAATTATAAAAAGATTACAAGAAAAGAAGAGTAATTTATAAAAAGAAAAATAAAAAATATATGAGTGGAATTAGTATTTTTCTTATTTACAAAAATAATTTAAAAAACGTTAAAAAATTAATATAAAAAAGTAAATAACATATAATATATAAAAAATTTAAATATAAATTAAGGAAATATTAAATTATTATGTGGCATTGAAAATAGTAAAAATATAATATATATACAAATTAAGAAAATATTAAATTAGAAATATTCTACTGCTTAGTCAATGAAATAGTGCAACATGTGTCTGGAAAAGGAATATGTGTTTTATAAGGGGGAATCACAACAAATACTTTTGGGGTGGGGGAACCAAAACTCGCCCTATTTGTATAGTTAACCCTAAAATAAATAAGAAAACATGAAACAGTTTTTTGAGTAGAATACACGTTCGCGTGGTTTTGACGAAAAGTCAGTCGTACCATTTAGCATTTTCCATGTAAAAATGTTGATGAACTTGAAAATTAATCGGGATTGTTTTTATGACAAGTATAGTATTATATAATCAAAAGTGAAAGTGAAGTTGACTACAAATATCTTATAAAACCACGAAAGCATGCATAAAAGGCACCATAAAGTAATTCTACATCTTAAAAGAAACCAAAAGAGAAGACAAAAATAAACACCCTTAAAAAGAAACTAGAAAAAGTAGTAACAACAACCAACTTAAGAAAACCTAAACACAGACTTGTCAAACTACTAAAACCACTAACCTGAACAAGAAATAACACACCCCTTGTGATGCTATTGACTTCAGCAAAGAAATAATTACTCCATCAAGACTGGACTCCTGAAATGTCAAGAATATTCATTTATCCCATCAATATACTATTTTTAGTATAAAAATAAGATCATATCCCCTAGCTCTTCTAAAATCACATCAGTACAAAATATACAATCTTATTACATCTGTAATTTAATCAATTGAAATAATAACTCATATTTAGACAATTTTTTTATTAAATTTTTTTTTACCATAGTCTAGAATATCAACCGTGATGATAGGTAAAGGATTAAACGCTTCAAATTCCAATTCTAACAATTTTCCATTTTTTTCGTTACAAAAAAAAGACGCGTTCCCTTAATTTGTATATTTATGTTAAAATTTAAAATACTTGTCACCACAATTTCTTTTTTTCAGCCATGATGAAATATGGCATTCATTTTTACAATTCCAGTTTAGTTTTCACAATCTAATGGAGAGTTTAGTTTTCACAATTTCACAGAGAGTTTTGTTTTTATATACAGTCAGAGTTTTTACAATCTCAGAGACACTTTGTGTGCAATATCTTCATTCCTTTTTACTACCTTGAAAATTTTGGCATTAAAGATCAATGTTAAGGTTCAAACATATTGTTTATTTGATAAAATGAAACTTAACATTAATCTTTAAACCAAGTTTTGAAATATACTATATTAACGTTTGAAGAATAGAATATGAAGTTTGAAGGCGGAATGAGTTAGGTTTAATAAAGAGGAGAATGACGCGTTTGTTGAGCTTTTATGGACAAATCCCTATATCATTTCACCACAGTTGGGAAGAGAAACTGTGGTAACTGTGAGGGCAAATGTGCATTTTCATGATGTCAAAACATTGTGAACTTGACACAATTAATGTGGAAACAAAGGAATCAAGTGGATGCATTAAGGAAAGGCATTTTTGGCAAAATTCAGTCAACAGGTCGACGCACTAATGCTACAGATCGACCTATTTGGTGGACTAAAGAAAAATTCTGTGTTGGAGCAGAATGCGTGGACGCATTGCTAATTCAGGTCGACACATGGAACTTTGAGGGAATCTCGAGAATGCGCACGCCGACCCTACAGGTTGACGCATGGAACTTTGGGGAAACCTCGGGTATGCGCACTGTAACGCCCGTAAATGTGTTTTTCTGATTAATTGTGATGTTTGCTACATTTTCCTAATTTTACCGTTTTCGAGTCGAGTCAGTCGGTAAATATTAATTATGTTAATATTTTACTTATTACTTTCCATGTGTGTAATTATTATGTTTTGGGTGTTAATTGGTTAGAATTAATGTTTAGTGACATTTGGGCCAAAATTAGAATTTATGAAAGTTGAGTGGGGGAAAATGAGAAGTAGAGAAATAGAAAGAGATATTTTGATATAGAGAGAAAATGAGATATTTTGAGATAGAAAGAAAGAAAGAGAACTTGGGAAGAGAAGAGAAAGAAGAGAAAAACAAAGAGAAGAAGAGAGTTGTAGAATCCAAACCAAGCTAGAGCCAAGAATCCAACCAAGGTAAGGGGGATGAATATAGTTTATCTTGATTGTATGGTTCTTGTAGTTTTGTATGCTTTGTTCTTGTTCTTCCTCTTTTCCAAGCTTGTTCAACAATGGTAAATTGTGTGTTTTGTGAGTTTTGAAGTTATAAACTTGATTTTGTGGTGTGTATGTGTACTATGATGATAGATATTCCCATGGATCATGTTTGTTTTTCATTTCTCCATGTTTCCTTGCTTATGAAGAAATATAGGTCAAAGATAATATGTGATGATTCAACCATGTGTTAATCATGGATTAGGTGTATATATAGCATGTTTGTGTTGTATTGGTGTTGGGATGAAGGTTTAAATGAGTTTTGAATGGTTTAGAGGGAGCTGAGACGGTCTGTTGCAGAACTGGTTTTTCTGGGTTTACGCAGGTCCGCTGAGCGGAGGGGGTCCGCTGAGCGGAGGTCCTTTTGCAGGAAATCCCTGTCCGGGTCCGCTGAGCGGAGGTTCTGTATTTTCGTTTGGTGATTTTTCTGTCCGGGTCCGCTGAGCGGAGCTCAAGCGGACTGTGTGAAATTTTGTTTTTCCAAACTTCGTTTTGTTGTATCTTTTGAACCGTAGGTCGTTTCTACGCGCCGTTTGAAGTATTATGAGAACCCTTGAGTATGCTTTATGATAAAGAGGAGTGTGTTAGTGGTTGAATGAATTTTTCATAAGTGTATTTTTGTGAAATGATATTTGCTAATCAAGTATGTTTTGACGGTATATGTGTGTTGTGTGAATATGAACGCCTGAGTGGCAATTTTGATGATGTATCCGTGTGGATTAATATAACCGGTGTGATGAGGATATGTGACCGAGTTATATTATTGTTGTTGTTGTTATGTAATCGAGTCGTTTGTTTGCACAGCATAACATTTCAATACGTTAATGGCGGAATGCTGTTAACAGATGGCCTGCGGACATGGTTACCAGTAGGGGCTTAATTCTCGGTAATGGAATGAGCCTGAGTGGCAAGAGGTCATCAGTGGGAGCTGCGTGCTCGATGACGACAGCCTGCGGGCTTCCTGAGTGGAATAAAGTCCCAGCATAATGCTTGGCAGGTGTATTTGTCATAATGACAAGGAGGAGTTTTACTCCGGATTTGGTACCACATGCATACGCATAGTCGAGTCTCATTCATCATCGTCAGTCTTTATAATTTATGTTATCATTCATGTACCGCATTACTTATATATTGATTGTGGTTGACTTATTGGATTATCTTGTTATATGATTCTTAATGATATTGTGGGCATTACTATATTGATCATGCTTTCATTATGAATTGTATTCTCACCCTTCTGCCTTAATGTTACCTACTCGTGGGTAATGTGCAAGTGATCCGCAAGTGTAGGTGCTCTCTTTGTAGTCGTCCGTTTTGGTGTCATCCGCTCGTGATACGTAACACCTAGGGGGGGATCGAACACTTATTTTGTAGATAATGCTTATAGGATCCTTTTGATGTATATTTGATCCTTTAGATGCATTCGTATTATGTATTTTGGATACCTTCTCATGCGATGTATTTTGGAAGAATGTTGTGGATATTTTGTTTACCGATGCATTTATATATGTATGAATACATTCAGGTGTTTATGTGTATCCGTCCTCTTTGATTATTTGTGTTACGCATCTTTTGCGAGTATGTTATGTTTGGTTATGTGGTTACTTAAGTGTAACGCCCTAATTGTTTTTTTTATTTAATTTTTATACTCTGATATTTGTACCTATATGCCTGGGTAGAATTGGGGTGTTACATTAGTGGTATCAGAGCGGGTCGGTCTTGTCCGACCAAGTGTCGTGTCGTTTGGTCTAACAATTCTTGTGTTATTTTTTTTTGGGCTTACTTCTCTTGGTGTTATTGTGAAGTTTAGAGATGGCTGGACGTAATGACGCTGCTATTGCAGCTGCATTGCAAGCTATGGCTGAAGCTATGCATACGGATGAGAATGCAAGGTCTCGGAGTTTAGCGACTTTCCAGAGGGAGAATCCTCCTGTGTTTAAGGGAACGCATGACCCCGAGGGAGCCTTGACTTGGATGAAGGAGATGGAGAGGATCTTTCGTGTGATGGATTGCACGCAAGAGCAGAAAGTCAGGTATGGCACTCATCAGTTAGCTGTGGAGGCTGATGATTGGTGGCTGGAGACTTTGGCAAGGTTAGAAGCAACCGGTGAAGAGATTTCCTGGACGGTGTTCAAGAGGGAGTTTTTGAGGAAGTATTATCCGGAGGATGTCCGTGGAAAGAAAGAGACTGAGTTTCTGGCTTTGGTTCAAGGCAGCATGTCTGTGTCTGAATATGCGGCAAAGTTTAATGAACTTGTGAAATTCTACCCGCACTTTGTTGGTGAGGGAGCAGAATTTTCTAAGTGCATTAAGTTCCAGAATGGGTTACGTTCTGATATCAAGAAGGCGGTAGGGTATCAGAAGATTCGGGTGTTTCCAGATTTGGTGGACAGCTGTAGGATTTATGATGAGGATAATAATGCTCATCATAAGGTGATTAATGAAAAGAGGAACAAAGGTCCACAGAATCGTGGGACGCCGTATGATGGAGGGAAGGGTAAGAAAAATATGAATTATGGACCAAGGTTTAGTGGGGGAGATGCTCCTGCTAAGATTGTATGTTTTAAGTGTGGTAAACCTGGCCACAAAAGTAATGTCTGCAATGGTGACTCGAGGAAATGTTTCAAGTGTGGGAGGGCAGGACATTTGTCATCCGACTGTACGTTCAAGGGAATAGTGTGTTTTAATTGTGGTGAAGAGGGACACATGAGCGGCCAATGTCAGAAGAAGAAAGTTCAAGCTGGTGGGAAGGTGTTTGCTTTGGCTGGAACTCAGACGGACAAGGGTGATCGACTGATCAGAGGTACTTGTTTTATTAATGACATTTCTTTAATTGCTATTATTGATACGGGTGCTTCGCATTGTTTTATAGCCGATGATTGTGTTAAAAGATTAGGTCTTGTTCTATCCGATTTGGGTGGTGAGATGGTTATCGATTTACCAGCAATGGGGTCGGTGACTACTTCTCTAGTTTGTAAGAATTGTCCGGTATCAATCTTCGGTAAGGACTTTACTGTTGATTTGATTTGTTTGTCGATGAACGAGTTAGACGTGGTTCTGGGAATGGATTGGTTTATGAATAATCGTGTCCATATCGATTGTTATCATAAGTTGGTGAGGTTTCCATTTCTTGAGAAGGATGTGGAATTTCATGTCTTATCTACCAAGGAGTTGAATCGACTGTTGGAAGATGGGGCACAATTGTTTGGTGTGTTTGCATCGTTGACTGTGGAGAGTCGAGCTGCAGTTGGGGATTTTCCAGTAGTGCGAGAATTTCCCGAAGTGTTTCCTGAAGACTTTTCTGATGTGCCGCCAAAGAGAGAGGTGGAGTTTTCCATAGATCTAGTTCCTGGTACGAGGCCTGTTTCTATGGCGCCGTATAGA